>NC_134533.1:70171726-70477635 GCF_050624435.1 Tenrec ecaudatus | reverse complement strand
TCTAGAGCCAATGGACAAATTCCTAGAAATGCATTATTTACCTAAACTAACAAAAATCGATGTAGAAGATCTCAGCAAGCCTTTAACACAAGAAGACACAGATCTGGAAATAAAAAACCCCTCTAATCAAAAAGTCCGGGACAGGATGGTTTGACCAGGGAATTCTGCCAAGCAGCTAGGGAGGAGTTAACAGCAATCTTACAGGAACTACTTCACAGTCTAGAAATAGACAACATACTCCCAACATGCTCATTTTCTGCAGCAAGTATGACCTCAATACCTAAGCCAGGCAAGACATCATCAACATGGAAGATTGCAGAACATTATCCCTGATGAATGCACATGCCAGACATTTCACCAGCATTCTAGCCAACAGAATTCAACAAAGCATTAAAACATAATAAATCCTGATCAAGTGGGATTCATACTATATAGTTAAGGATAGTTTAGTATTAGAAAGACAATCAATATTATTGACCACAGAAATAGAACAAAGGTTCATAGCCATATGGTTATACCAATCCATGCAGAAAAGGCATTGGATAAAATTAAAAATCGATTCTTGATTAAAAAATGAAACAGGAACAGAAGGGAAATTCCTCAACATAATCAAGACCATATATGCGAACCCAATGAATAGCATCTCACTTAACGAAGAGAAATTGAACCCCCCCCATCCTTTTGAATGGGAACTAGACATGATTTTCTTCATCACTCCTTTTATTTAACATGGTCCTGGACATTTTAGCCAGAGCTATGTATTAAATATGTATTTAATATGTATTAAAGGCATCCACGTTGGCACAGAAGAAACAAAATTATCTGTATTTACAGATGATATAATCTTAAAGAAAATATATCAAACACCCCAAAGATTCCATTTTTAAATTGCTAGAACTGATGGAGAATTTTGGCCGTGTAGCAGGATGTAAGTTCAACACACAGAAACAATGGGATTCTTGTACAGTAAAGACGACACCAAACAGGAACTTAAAAGAACGATGCCACTTACAGTAACTACCCCAAAGATAACCTATGAGAGGATCAATCTTACCAGAGAAACAAAAGATGTATACAAAGGAAACTCCTTCCACAGAAACTAAAAGAGACAAAAGTGGAAAAATGTTCAGACGCTCCTGGGCAGGAAGACTCAATATGGTGAAAATGTCAATATTACCAAAAACACTTTTTAAAAAATACTTTTGTAAAACACTTTTTAAATTCAATGCAATTCCAATCCAAATCCCAGCACAATTCTTCAAAGAAATGGAAAAACTAAACACCAACTGTATGTGGAAAGGAAAGAAACGCAAGGTAAACCAAAGCTATTAAAAAAGGCAACAACGCGGGGAGGGAGGGTGGGAAAAAAGAGGACCTGATGCAGAGGGCTTAAGTGGAGAGCAAATGCTTTGAGAGTGATGAGGGCAAAGAATGTGCGGATGTGCTTTATACAACTGATGTATGTATATGTATGGATGGTGATAAGAGTTGTATGAGCCCCTAATAAAATGTAAAAAAAGAAAATGATTAGGGCAAAGAATGTACAGATGTGCTTTATACAATTGATGTATGTATATGCATGGATTGTGATAAGAGCTGTATGAGCCCCTAATAAAATGTTAAAAAAAATGACCAAAAAAAAAAAAAAAGACAACAACGTAGAAGGGCTTTCCCTCCCAGATCTTAAAACCTATTATATCCCTACAGGAATCAAACAGTTTGGTATTGGTAGAGTGATGGGCATGAAGACCAATGGATTAGAATTGTGAGCCCAGAAATACAATCGTGCACCTACAGACACCTCACCTTTGATCAAGGACTAAACCCCATGACGTGGGGAAGAGACGGTCTTTTCAATAAATGGTGCTGCAGAAACAGACTCTCCACCTGCGAAACAATGAAACGGGACCCATACCTCCCACAACGTACAAAAACAAACTCGAGATTAACTACAGACTCAGCGATGCACCTTAAAGATCATCAATGAAAAAATAGGGATCAACTTAAGGGCCCTAATTCCAGGCATAAATATACTACTGCACATAATAAGAATTACCCACACTATAGGAGACAAAACAAAGGACTGAAATCTTCTTAAAATATGACATTGACATCCACAAAAGGCATAAAAAGAGAACCCACAGCCTGGGAAAAAGTCTTTAGAAATGGTATATCAAAAAAAAAAAAAAAGGAAATGGTATATCAGATAAAGGGCTAGTTTAAAAAATCGACAGAAAGCTATAAAATCTTAGTAAGAAAAACACAACTGACCCAATCAAAAACTGGACACAAGACATGAGTAGACGATTTACTAAAGAGGACATCCAGGTGGCCAACACTCATATGAAGACATGTTTGCATTCATCAACAATAAGAGGAAAATACAAATTAAAATGACAGTGAGATACCGCCTTGTCCTGACACTCTTATCAACGTGGTTTCAAACAGAGAAGAGACTGCTGGAGGGGCTGGGGAGGGCTCGTAGACGGGACTCGGTATGGGGCTTCTTCAAACCAACGCAGACACGAATACGTCACGATCCTGCGAGCTCGCTACTTGCTGGACACCCTGAAGAGCAGACCACAAAGGTAATACGCATGGACACACCAGGTTAACTGCACCAGTTTCCACAAAAAGGGAGACCGCCACGCCCCGACTACAGAGAACTAGGTAAACAAAGGCAGGCACAGTCGCACAAGGGACTACATATCATGCAGCCGCAGAAAACAGTGTTGATTGCGTCAACCACCTCAAGACACGGGTGAAATTAGAGAACGCTATGCTCGGCAAAGGGAGCCAACCTCATCAAGAAATATTTCAAGACACCGTTATTATAAAGAAAAAAGAAAAAATGGTTTTCATACCAAAGAATTCAATTTTAAAACTGCAGTGATGCTGGGGGGGGGGGGTAGGAAAGTAAGACGGGAGGGTGGAAGAAAGGGGAAAACCAACCAGCACCACGTATTGGAGCATTCAACAGGACAGCGTCACTGATGGGGTTGACAACTACACAGAAGATGTGTGTTCTTCTTGGTATGTCTAATATTCCGCACACAAAAGGGAGACATATATATGTAAATACACAAAAACCTAAATAAACAAATAGAGTAAAACATTTGAGAGAGAGAGAGAGAAGGTTCGCAGCCTTAACAAGCCTCCAGCTGTCTTACCCGTCAGATCTAAACATTAGTCTGAGTGGCTATAAAAGGAAGAAAAGCAAAACTGAACCAGACATGAATGATTTTGTGACATACAAGTTGATCACAAACAAACGAAAAAGCCTTCCCCTCCAAAAAGAGCCCCGTTCAATCAAACAAACAAAAGAAACAGAGTTTGCGGTTGCACCGGTGTGTGTGTGTGTGTGCGCGTGCGTGCGTGCGTGTGTGTGCGTGTGCGTGTGTGTGCGTGCGTTCGGAGGGTGAGGCAGGAACGGTGAAGCACTAGGTGAGAGGGTTCACAGTATTCACTTGGGTGAAGAGAAGACAGCGGGGAGGAAGAGGGGAATTCAAAAGGGGAGGGCAGGGCAGGCTCTGGGGGGTGTGTTGGATAAGTTTAATTTGTTGAGTATAAAATTGATTATGCAAAACGTAAACACACCTAATTTCACAATAAAGTGATTTTTAACATTTCGTTAAGTTATAACAAAGAAAACATTTTTCATAAGCCGAGCTTACAGGTATGCATACACCCTGAAGTCTAAAACCACTGTGCTGATTCACTCTTTGATCCTTCTTGTGCACTTCTGGTCAGAGCGGCTGTTACTGCTTCAGTCACACGCAGCTTCAAGTCCTGTGGGTTCATCTGCACACCCATTTTGCTGAGTAAGAGACTGAGACCCAGGGCGAGTGGCCGATGTAGACACTCCTCAAATGGCCACTCTGGCCATTTCTTTCTTTCTCTGGATTCCTGCCCTCTCCTGGCCTCTCTCGAATGTGGAGAAAGTCCTGGCCCCTGCCCATTGCTGCGACCGGGAACAATGAACCTGGCTACTTAAAAGACACTGGAAGGCCCATTAAGAGAAGCTGAGAGCTCCTGATTAGAGACACTGCTGTCTGTGGATCCGTCCCCCTGGGTCCAAATGTCCTTCGCTCTGTGACAACTGAGGACAGTTACTTCTGGGAGAAAAGGCTGAGTCCCAGCTACGAGCTCTTTAGCCTGAACCTTAAGAAGAAGGCCCCAGGAAAAGGTCCAGTTCTGCTTAGACCCAGTGGGCCTCGGCTGACCCCTCCCCACTTAGAGCATCATCCATCCATCCATTCATATGTATGTTACAAGGACTTATTGGGCAGCTCCTCTATGCAGGGAATGTTCCAGGTACTTGAATCCACAGAGCAGAGTGCCTGCCCTCCTGGTGCCCCAGTTCAAACGGAGGAGATGAACTTCTTTTAGGTAGGGGGACCTCTTGCCCCAGATCCTGAGACCTCACTAACAGTCTCTGCCTCAGTGGATCTTAGCAGCAGGCCAAGGGGCTCCCGGGGCACAGGTGGTGGCTCATGCCCACCAGGGCTTTGTCAGGGAATTTCCTGAGTTTGACTTCTACTCTTGGAGCTACAGAAGCCCCCTGCTGGCATAGACAGATGATAGCTCCATAGCTCCATAGATGAGCGCATTCCTCCAATGAATCCCCCCTACACACACACACACACACACACACACACACACACACACACACACACCATCTGGTGGTAGAGAGCGGGGCAGGGACTAGCTTGGGTCACACAGTGAATTCTGTTGTCCTCTCCTCCGAGCTGTCCTCACAGCAGAGACCTGCTGGGGACCAGGATGACTGTACCCTCAGCCAACTCTGCGAAGGTTCTCCCCCCTTCCTGACCCCAACCTGCCCCACCCTCCAGCTCGGACAGGTCAAATTCTTATACTCTTAAGTCCTAGGAATTAAAAAAACAAAAACGAAAAACACTCTCCTCTCACCCCAGGCTCCAGAGGATGGAATCTTGGTCAAGTCTGCATCCGCTTGCTGTGTGACTTCAGCCACGTCTTGTCCCCCCCAGTCTGGTCCTCAGTCCTTCATCGGACACAGAAGGGACTACAGTGTCGTCGGGTCTGCAGCGAGGGACCGACTGAGCAGCTCACACAAGTTTAGGCGCTCCGCAGACGGCGGGATTAGAATGTACTGAACATTTTCTGTTTGTCTGACCGTGACCTCCCTCACGCCCATGCGCCCTGCTGCTGGTAGCCCCCCAGAGCAGTCCCTGGACCACAGGATAGGAACCAAGTAGAAATTCCACAGAACCAGTTCTGCAGGAAAAGAGACAAAGGCACCTACCTCTGCTCCTGACCGCGCAGCTGACAGGAAGGGCCTGTCCTCTGCTCTTGTGGCAAGAAGGTGAGGCGGCAGAGAGGCAGAGACGGGAAAGGATAGGCCAGGGAGCCTGAGAGAGCTTATTCCGAGAAGAGAAAGCATGACCGAGGCCCCCCTGCCCCACCCTAAGCCTGGGAGTTGGTGCAGCTGTGCATGAGGGCCAGGCATGGGCTAAGATCCCTGTGGGGGCCTGACCTGGAGGGTGTCCACGTCTTCAAGCGGTGCTCGTGTTTGAATTGCACCAAAATGTGTATGTGCGTGCACGTGTGTGCCGGGCCGACTGCGCCTGGGACACACCCATGCAGGCACACACTATCCCTCAGGAGCCCTGCCCGGAGTTCACCCTCCCCCAGTTGACCCTCCTCTCCATCCCTGGCTCAGCAGTCTTTGCCAGAACCGCAGGCTGGCTTGGGGTGGGGTGCTGTGGGAGATTTGTAGGGTGTCTGGGCACTGCAGGCCTGGTTCCCTGGGAACAAAAGCAGTTGCACAAGAGGAGGAGGAAGGCTTAAAGGATTAGCTCAATCCTGGTGTCAGTCCCTCGGTTGGGGAGCTGGTCCCAGGCTGGAGCCCTGCCTCTCTGGGTGCTCAGACCCTCTGCCTCCTGCGACCATTGTCCCCTCCACAGCGGCTCTCCTGCCTCAGCTACTCTGCAGGGCCCCTGACGCCTGCAAACACGTGAAAGGTTACACCCCACATATCCTTGTTGGACAAAGCTCTCCACACCCGGCCAGGCGACTACTACGGCCCGCTGGATCTGAGGGTCCCCAGTCCTGGGCTCACAGTGCAGGGCTGGTCACAGCCTCGGATGGCTCGTCCCCCTTTCTGAGTTTGGGTTTCCTCAGCGGTAGCCCTTCCCACCCACCGAGGTGAGTCTCTAGCAGGCATCGGGGCACTTGGGGCCCTGCCCAGTGGCCTCTGGCTACTCCCAGGAGCCAGGAGGGGAAATACTCCACGTGTCCTCCCTTTGAAAAGGAAGACTGCCCGGCTAGTCTGAGGGAGGAGACGTGGCCCCGGTAAAGCCTGGGCTTCAGGCTTGCAGGCAGTGTGCTTGGTGGCCTCAGGCAGAGGCGACTGGGCTTTCTGCCTCAGTCCAGCTTTCCTTCACGGTGACCTGGGCACCTTGTTCTGTCAGGGATCTGGGGTCTTCTGGTGCCCCTCATAGGAAAGCACAGGGGGTGGGGATGGGGGCTCAGAGACCTGGAAGGGGAGTAAGGAGCACATGCCAAGAGTGTAACTCCACCCTGAAGCTCCCGTCCCCTCCATCCCAGCTCCATGTCACAGGTTCACACATGTGCCCCTGTGTCTATGTCCGGGCACCTGGCAGAAGCTTCATGAGAACAACATTGGAACCAGGAAAGACCCGACAGGAAAGAGCCAGGTCTTTGGCTGTCTAGGGAGGGAGTGGCTGGAATGCCCAGCCCCTCCTGCAGCCCCCCTTGCAGTTCCACACAAACTCTGGCAGGAATGCTGAGAGCATTCCCTTCGGGGTGGGATGTGTGGCCCCTGACCTGCCCAGTGTGCTGCCAGGTCTGCTTGTCACCAGCTTAAAGTGAGGCTTCCAGGGAATCATGAATTTGGGAGCTCAAAGGATGGAGCCTGGGGAAGAGGAATCCTAAAAGGAACAAGGCCCTTCCCAAAGGGAGCGAACGCTGCCTCTCACCCTGGCCCCTCACTTCACCCGGTTTCTGGCTCTGTCATTCATGCCATTGATTTTAGAGAGCACTCTGAGTGCTGGTGACTGCGTGGTAGATCCGAGAATCTAGGTCCCTAATCCTCAGACTCAGCTCAGACATCAGGTACCTTAAGAAGTTCAGGTTGGGATGGGGGCACCAGGCCTCTGACTCCCCGGGAACTCCTGGCAGGGGTGTACCTGTCCCAGCCACACCCTCATGCAAGCCCTCAGAGACTTGTCAATTCTTGCTACTTGACATGTGAACTGTGGCCCAGAAGCCCTAGAACTCTGCTAGAAATTCCGAGTCTGAGGCCCCACCCAGCCTACTGATGCGGGACCCGGGTGATTCTCCTCATGCACAGTGGACGCTGAGGCGCACTGACAACAGGACGTTCCACACGGAGTCCCCCCTCTTCCCGCGAAGAAGGGCCGCTCAGGTCTGCACTACACTCACAATCGCAAGGTGCCAACCACAGGTCAGGTGTTGCTCTAAACCTTCTATTTCTACGGCCTCATTTACTCGCCACAAAACCATCTGATGGGCAACAAGGCACTGAGTGGTTAAGTGATTCACCCAAGGTTCACCTAGCGGACAGCAACGGGAGCTGGGATTCAAACACATTGCTGGGAACCATGACACTGCCGTCCCTATAGCAGTGTTTTCATGGCTGGGTAGGAGTGTGTTTGGTAGGCGAGGTAACCAAGAGCAACTCAAGGATCCAGGGGGCTTCTCATTAGGACTCCAAATCGTACTGACTGATCACTCTAGAATGCACAGGGTGGGTTAGGCAGAGCTGGAGACACAGGCCACAGGACTCTGTGGGAGGTGGGGCAGAAAACAAAACAAACTAGCAGAAACTAAGGATACGATGGAGACCGAGTTTCCTGATAGCCAAAGCAAAAAGGGAAGTAGAACATTGTTTTGTGCTTCTCTGTCTGATAAAAGGAAACCACATATTTGGGTGGGAGGAATGGATCCCACCATGGTGATGAGCCCATTGGGGTTCTGAGAGCAATACCAACGGGTAGACAATCCAATGCAGTCAGCATTATTTTGCACCAACTCTATGCATGAATGAGGAGCCCTGGTGGCCTAGTGGTTATGCGTTGGGCTGCTCACCAAAAGGTCTACAGTTCGAAACCACCGGCAAAGCCAGGATAGCAGGAGCTAAGGTGCCTTGTGCAAGTTTGGCTTCTTCCGAGCCCAAGGTTTGGCATGGAAGAGCCCCTTTTTTCCCCACTGACTGAAGTCCCAGGGAGGGTTGAAGACCTGGGCACTGGGGAAGGATGATGGGTCTACAGGTGAGGGGGGCCGTGACCCCAGTGTCAGATAGGAATCCAGGAGAGAAACAGAACAGAGAGGAAGGCACCATCGGAGAGGGAAACTTGGGGCAGCAGACTCCAAGAACACGAAGCCTGAGGACCTAGAGTTCTGGGTGTTGGGGTTCCCTCATGTCACTCCTGCTCCTCAGGTCCAGGGTGAAGTTTGCTCCCCCTCATGGCTGTGACCTACAGTTGAGCTCTGTCATGCTGAAGGAAATTCAGGGTGAGCAGTAGCTTGGGGATGGAGGGTAGGAGACAGCGGGGGCTTCCACACGTCATGATGGACAAGGGGGTTAGTAGTACCGGCAGGGTTCATTCCTTGTGGAAGCCCCAAAATATCTGGGGTTGAGAACCCGTAAGACAGAGTCTGCTACAAACCCTCAGATGGGGCTCACTTGGATTCTGTTGGCTGTTGACGCAATCCCTGAACTGAGGACCTTGAGACCACGCACACGTGTGTGTGTGTGTGTGTGTATTCAGTGAAAGGGAGGAGGGGGCCCAGCCAGACCCCAGGCATGGAAAGTGTTCACATCACTGCTGATCTGACCCGAAAGAGCAGGAGCGAAGGTTCAGAGAGTGGGGAAGGTGCCTGGGGTTGGGTGTGCATAGAGGGTGGAGCTGAAACGGTGAGGGATTGGGGCCTGGACCTTCGGACCATTGGGCAGCCAGAGGAATTGGGGATCATTTGGGCCCTGGGGAGCCAGGGAAGGGCTCTGGGGAAGGGAGTGAGTAGTTGGGTCAGTGTTGGAGTAGCTGCTCCAGCTGCCTTTGGGGCAGGGTGTGGAGCGGGGCTGGAGGTGGAGAGGTGTGGAGAGGATTCCAGAGCTGGGCCCAAATCATGGCGATGGAAAGAAGGGGACCAGCCCAGAGGGATTCGGGGAGTTCTGGGAGTTCAGTGAGGCTTGAGGACTGAGTGGGGGAGGTGAGGAAGGAGGAAGCCAGGAAGAAGCCCAGGATGTGCCCAAGCCTCTGCCTCCTGCTCAAAGGAGCACAGAGATGTGGTCTGGGCATGGGGCCTGCCCACAGCAGCTGCTTGGTAAACACGCCCTTTTCCTCTGTGCTAGTCCAGTGTGGGCCCGGCCACAGCCATGAGCACCCCATCTGGAAGCTGCATCCTGGGAGCCTG
Source organism: Tenrec ecaudatus (assembly GCF_050624435.1). Taxonomy (NCBI): domain Eukaryota; kingdom Metazoa; phylum Chordata; class Mammalia; order Afrosoricida; family Tenrecidae; genus Tenrec; species Tenrec ecaudatus. The sequence goes on along the minus strand of NC_134533.1, from coordinate 70,468,194 downwards.
GGACTCCTACAGTCTCCACTCTACCCTGCCCTCCTGGGGACTCCTGCTTAACATTCAGAACTGTGAACCCAGAGCTTGCTCCTTCCTTGAATCTCAGGAGGGTAGGGATGGTCCCGGAGAGCACAGGGATTCCAGGGCAGGGCGGCCAGAGGAAAGACTGCAGGGAAAGAGGTGACCCTGGGGGCTGAGATCCATTTCTCACCTGTGAGCTGTGGCCGGGTGGAGAGGAGAGGGAGGGGAGTCATCTACAGGGTGCCTTCGTATCAATGCCACCGAGCATCCCGCACTGGCTCGATTACTCCACCACTCAGGTAGCGTTTCCACACTGACATTCAAAGGCCAGCCACTCACCACAGTGCTGATTTTCTCTGTGGCAGAGAGAGGGCGGGGGTTAGGGGTGGGCTCGGCCGGGATGTTTAGTCTTGTTTGACAGTTTTCCTGCTGAGAAAACCGTCTGGAAGAGACAGAGCTCCCTCTGGGCAGGAGTGACACGGTCCCTAGCAACTCCACAGTTTATGTTAACGTTGCCCCCCACCCCAAAGTCAGGAGGAACGAGGCTTAGCTTGGGGGGGTCTCTTTAGCCCCCTTCCTTGCTCTCTCTCTACTTCTCTGTGTCCCCATCCACATACCCAAGAGCCCCACAGTCCCCTCATCCTTGGCTGTCTACCTCCAGGATCCAGATCTTTTCCACTCTCCTGACCACCTTCCTGACAGGCAGTGAGCCAGCCCAAGCCCCTCCAGCTGCCCTGGGGAGGACCGAGGGGGAGGACCCAGCTCGCTGCTCCTCACCCCAAGACCTTCTCTCCCCCCAGAGGAGGGGCTTCGATGGCAGCTACTGGAGGAGGGGACATTCCCTAGGATTTCTCCAGTCACTCGACAGAAGTGACCCCTATGGTGTGTCTCAGGATTGCTTACATGCTTGGGGTGGGCGGGGTTGGAAGCCTGGACCAGGGCCCTGGAGTCCAGCCGGGGAGGGGTTGTCTCGGGAGTGCAGAGGGTTAGAGTTGGGAGAGCAGACCGTCTGAATGTTGGAGTTGGGGTGATAGACTCTTAGGGTCACGATGGTGGACCCATAAACAAGTCCAGCCGGGACGGTGCGATGAGGGAAATCAGAGCCAGAAGTGACACCGTCATTTGAACCCATTTCGCTGACAGATGAGGAGAGAGAGCGCGGGCCACATCACCCAGCACGTCAGGGCTGGGTTGCCAAGTCTGCCAGGCCTCCTGCAGCAGCATGCAGAGCCTCTGGGGCCCCAACGTCCCCATCCGGGGTGCCATGGGGGTAGAGGTCTGCCTCTGCCCCTGTCTGTGTCCCAGTCCCCCTACCAGCCCACCACAGCACCCTGCCACCCCCAGGGGATATATTTAGTTGTCCTCCCTCAAAATGTTTCCACCGCTCCCGACACTGCCTTTTATGTCCCCTTCTCCTCCGAGGCCTCTGGGCACCTTCCCCAAGCTGACCCGATGAAGTCAAGGGCTCTTGCTCTGCCAACGCAAATGTTTTTGCCCAGAAATGAAGGCCACTCTGAGGGGGTCTCCTGATTCAGTGCAGGTCCACTGACTTCCCAGCTGCTGGCACCTCTAGGACCAGAGAACCAAATGCTTCTAGTTGTGTTCTTCTTGGTCATGTTCTCCCCTTTCCAGGCAGAGGACACCCCAGCCCCTGCCTGTGACTGTCCCCAAACACACACACACACACACACACACACACACACACACACACACACACACACACACAGGACAGCCTTTGTTCCCTGTGCCTTTACTGTGTGTTGGAGAGAGAGGTTTCCAGCCGAGCCCCACGGCTGGCCGACCTCCTGCTCCTCTCCCCCTCCTTCTTCTCTTGCACCCCAGACCTCGCCAGGGACACAGCAAGAACTGCTGCATCCTCTCCTCTCAGACTGCATCTTGGTCCAGCTGGACACTTCACGGGCTGGTCAGCACTCCAAACAGTACTTGGACATGAAAACAAACAGAAATGTCGCAGAGAGGAGTGCAAAATCCGCAGGATTTTTGAAGGTTGAAAAAAATAATGGAAAAGATTTTTTCCCCAAGAAGCTTCTCTGATGGGATTGTGGGTGTGGGGGAAGGTGCGCATGAGACGAGGCGAGCTTTCCCTCTCCAGAACCCATGGCATGCTGGGTGACGCAGCCACAGGCAGGTCCTGCACACTTCTTGCCCAGATGCACGCCACAAGCCACCTGCTCACACTCTACCCTCCCACACTCACTGCACACAGCTCAGCACACACCCATTGCTCCCACCTCTCACTGTCCACAACTGCACATTGTGCGCTATTCACACTCCAGGCACGTCCACTGAGATTGGAATTTCAAGAAACTCCACCTGGGACACCAGCACCGAATCCCCGCACCCAGCACCCCCTTTCCCCAACCCCCGACTTGCTGTCCCATTTGGATCCTGGTGCCAGCACACATCCTTACCTGAGCGGCCAGCACTGGCTGCCAACCTGGTCCAGGGCTTCGCTCACTCCTGATAGGAAATCAGGAATCTAGGGCTCACAAAGCAGTCTCTCTAGCTCCAGCCCAAGTGTCCTCGAGGCCAGGAGCCGGACGGCAAAGGGGAGTGGAGGGGTGTGGCCAGCTGGCCTCGCCCCCAGCTCTCCAGTTCCACCCAGCCAAGCAGGCTAGCTGTGTGTGACTGCAGGCCTCAGGGAGACCCAGAAGAACCTGTCTGGAAGAAGGCTCTGGCTTCAGGGGACAGCACCCTGTCTGGGGACCCAGGAGCTGAACTCCCTTCGCTGTCTCAGCTCCCTTCCCTGGCCTCAGTTTCCTTCTCTGCATTGATGGAAAAGGCTGGACTCCTGCGGTGACCCCTCTGGTCTTTCCAACTCGGACTTTCTACAGTTCTGGGTAGGGTGGGAGGATTATGAAAGCGTTCTTTCTTGAGCACCTACTATCCACCAGGCACTGTGTGAGGTCTTTTCCTGTATTACCTCATTGATCCTGATCTCAGCGAGGACAGCGGCACACAGCTGGAAAGTTCAGAGGCTGAGTCCCTCTGAACATGCTGTGTCACACATCCCATGCTCACACAATACCTGGAGCAGGCTATAGCCCACTTGACAGACTAAGGAACTGCGGCTCAGAAAGGTTAGCATGTCCAAGCCCACCCAGCTGGTGAGCCGTCACTAGCTGTCAAGGGCCAGAATGGATGGGATGCTGGGGGTAGGGGTAGCACAACGGGACAGGGCCTGACACACAGGGTGAGCTCCGTCACCCTGACTGTCATGTCTCCTGACGGTCACTTCTTCCCCTTTGTCCCTCAGGGTCAGCTGGCTTCGGATTCCCTGAAACTTCCCCGGACCTGTGGGGATTCAGGTCATGGGGTTCAGCCTCACCAGCTGCTCCCGAGGAGAAAGATGAGGCTGTCGGCACCCGTCAAGATTTACTGTCCTCAGTGGTGGCTGTGAGTCAGGGTTGAGAGGAGGTCAGTGGGTTTGAAGGCCCCCGGAGGAAGTGAGATTTAAGCAGAGATGTGGAAGAGTCTGACTCGGCCAGGTGAACACGGAGAAGCCCTGGTGACGTGGTGGCTACCCCTTGGGCTGCTAAACGTTCGGGTCCTGCGTGGTCAACCGTTCACAGCCACCAGCTGCTCCGTGGGGGACAGACCAGGCTTTCTACTCCCATCGAAGTGACAGTCTCAGAAACCCATGGAGGCAGTTCTACTCTAGGTTACTATGAGTATGAATCAGCTCAATGGCAGTGAGGAGTTTTGGGGTTTTTTGAGTTTGAGGTGAAGATGAGGGGAAGAAAATCCCAGGCATCATCTTGACATGTTCCCAGAAGACGCCGTCAGAGATGGGCTGGAGGACCAGCGAGGGCCTGCCCATCAGGGCTCTGTGGGCATGCTCAGGACCCTGGCTCTGTCTGAAGGGGCAGGGGAGCCATTGAAACGTTTAGAGCAGCAGAGCAACCTAATCAAATAACGGTATCTGTGATCAGTCTGGCTGCTGTGCGAAGCGGAAGGATGGGTGGGAGGGGCAAGTTGGCAGGGCAGGCTGTTCCACAGTCGGGAGAGCTGGTGGTGGCTGATCGGAAAGGGAGTGGGGAGCGGGATCAGAGGACAGGCACAAGGTGATCTGGGTGTCATGGAATATGGGGGTGCTCATCTCCTTGTAACTGAGCTCACCTTGAGGGTAAGGCCTTGTCAGGTGGAAGACGCTTGTTTCTCAGGGCGGTGGCCTCTAGCCACCCATGACCACTGGACCTTTGAAATGGACATGCCTCGTGCAATGGAGGAGCTGACTTTTCAAAAGAAGAAGCGGTCATGAACTTACATGAAAGAGCCTCGCATGGTTAGTGGATCCCAACTAGGGCAGTGCAGCGCGAACCTATGTAAAAGACCATGGGGCTGTTACATGGTTTTAAAGAAATTTCAGTCTTGCGGTGAGGGGGGTGTCATTGTTTGTTTTGGCCAGGATTTAACCCAGCGTGCTCCGAGCACCAGCCGTGCTGCCCTTAACCCACCCCCCTTAGAGCCGCAAAGAGCAGAAAGGGATACTTCCATTTTGTTTAATTAAAAAGCATTTTTATGGCAGTGAGACTCAATTCACAAGGTTGTGCGACTGTCATGCCGTTTCCAGCTTTCTTTCTTTCTCATCGCTCCAAACAGCCATTCTGTACCCATGAGGCAACAGCCCCGCACGCACGCAGTCCCCCAGTTCCTGCTCCTGTGGTGGCTATTAGATGACACTGAGCAGTCTGACTCTCAGCGACCCTGCCCACAAACGGGAACGCTGCTCAGGCTTGTGTCACCCTCAGCCGTGCCTGCGGTTGAGCCCCGAGGTCTGTTTCGCACCGAGGCCTTCCTCTTTCTCACTGAGCCCCACTTCACCAGGCAGCATACCCTTCTCCAGGGACGGTCTCTTCTGACGCCATGCCCAAGGTGTCCGAGATGTCCTCGTTTCTTCTTTTTCAAATCATTTTACTGGGAGCTCTTACAGCTCTTAGCACAATTGTATCGAGCACATTTGTACATATGTTGACATCCTCATTTTCAAAACATTTTTCTTTCCACTTGAGCCCTTGGTATCAGCTCTTCGTTTTTCCCCTCCCTCCCCATGTCCCACCCTTGTGACCCTTTGATAAACGATAAGCTGTTATTATTTTCTATCTTACACGGTCCGCTGTCTCATTTCTGTTGTTTGTCCCTGTTGGGGTAGGGGGGCATCACACATTCATGTCTCCTATTCGCCCCCCTCCTCCCCACACCTTCCTCTGTCCTCATAGTATTGCTGCTCCTAATACTGTTCCTAGGGGGTTTGTCTGTCCTGGATCTGTGTGTCCAGAGCTCTTCTCTGTATCCGTGTACATGCTCCGGTCTGGCTGGGTTTGTAAGGTAGACCTGGGGTTCTGACGGTGGGGGTAGGGGGAGCATGGGTGCTCCATGGGTGCTGCGCTGCACCCTAGCTGACTCACTGCTCAGTTCTAAGGAACAGTTCAGCTGGACTTCTTCTCATGCAGATTTCTCCTTTTTTCCCGGAAATCCGTGGTCTATTTAATATTCTTTGTCAACTCGGCAATTCAAAAGCACCGCTTCTCCTCCAGCGTTCTTTATTCTTTATTTATGCCGCTTTGACATGAGGCAACTGGACCTTGGCTTTGGTCAGGGCCACCTGCCACTTCAAAGCGGCTCTTTGCTTTTAAGACCTGAAAGAGATCTTTTGTAGCAGACTACCCCATTTACGTAGATATGTGTGCAGAAGCCGAGTTTTTCAGCAGTCTTTGAGGTAAAATTAGGTGCCTCGGCGGATATCGGGGCCGGCTTATACTCCAGTATATACGGCAGTTTGCTGACTGCTGCTTTTAAGGACCCTCACTGGGGAGCTCAGTCTGTGGGATCCTTGACAACTGCAGGCTTTCCTCCACTTGCCATGGAGATGCTCCTTGGCCTGGTTGTGAGGATGCTTGTTTTCCTGAAGTAGAGTTGTAATTTGTGATGGACACTGTAGTCTTTGATCTTCAGCACTCCGTGCTTTGTGTCCTTTTAACTCTCAGCAAGCAACCTTCTGTCTCTGCATATTTTCAGGGCCACTCCCAATGCCATGCTGTTTGTCATGCAGCTCTTGGCCAGAGTCAGCTTCTCAGGTCATTTTCTCGGCGTACAGGCTGATTAAGCACGGTGACGAGGTACAGCTCTGACGCACATCTTCCCTAATGTTAAGCCCTGTTCCATCTGCAGGACCCCCTCTTGGTCTAGCACGGGTTCTGCACAAACACCAGGAAGTACTCTAGAATCCCCATTCTCTGCAATGCTGTCTACGGCCTCGGCATGGTCAATAAGACACGGGCAAACATCCTCCTGATATTTGCTGCTTTTATCCAAGATCCATCCGACACCAGCAGTGATTGTCTTTTTCTGAGTCTGGTTTGGATTTCTGTCATTTCTTGTCTGTTATGTTCCTAGTCACCAGCAATCACAAAACTCTTTCGGAGCAGTGTGGATTTGCTTATTCTGATTATTTTCTATCAATGAAATAATATAATTTGTGGTCTTTTGTGTTTAACTTCTTTCACTTCGCTAAATACTCGCACAGTGAAACTGGGCCCGAGCTGGGTGGGGTGGCTTTGTTTTTCAGGTCTCCCATGTTTTCTTTCTTTTACAGGGTGTAGTCACCACCTTTTCATCATTCTCTGTTTATGAAAAGGGAGCCTTGGTGGCATAGTGGATTGTACTTTGGGCTGCGATTCCCAAGGCCAGCAGTTTGAGACCACCAGCCTCTCTGCAGGAGAAACATGGGGCAAGAGTTACAGTCTTGGAAACCCCCAGGGGCTGTTCTACCTTGTCCTTTAGGGTCGCTATGAGGTGGCAGGGACTCGAGGGCAGTGAGTTTGGTTTGGTTAGTGGAAAATGTGCTTTACCTTCTGTGATAAGGAGGCACCGTATACAAGTCCCCAATCCCAAAGTTGTACTGTCTTTTCAACGTTTACCCATTTATAGCATGTATTAGAATTTCCTTCCTCTCTATGGCAGAATAATATTCCATTGAATGGACACAGCACATTAAAAACATCATTTTAGTAGGGGCTCGTACAACTCTTATCACAATCCATACATCCATCCATTGTGGCAAGCACATGTGTACATTTGTTGCCCTCATCATTCTCAAAACATTTGCTTTCTATGTGAGCCCTTGGTATCAGCTCCTCATTTTTCCCCTCCCTCCCTGCCTGCCCTGCCTCATGAACCCTTGATAATTTATAAATTATTATTTTGTCATATCTTGCCCTGTCCGACATCTCCCTTCACCCACTTTTCTGTTGCCCCTCCCCCAGGGAGAAGGTTATATGTAGATCCTTGTAATCGGTTTCTCCTTTCTACCCCACCTTCCCTCCACCCTCCAGGTATCACCACTCGCACCACTGGTCCTGAAGGGTTCATCTGTCCTGGATTCCCTGTTTCCAGTTCCTATCTGTACCAGTGTGCATCGTCTAGCCCATCCAGATTTCTAAGGTAGAATTGGGATCATGATAGTGGGGTGGGGGTGAGGTGGAGAGGAAGCATTTAAGAACTAGAGGAAAGTTGTATGTTTCATCGTTGCTACACTGCACCCTGATTGGCTTGTCTCCTCCCCGAGACCCTTCTGTAAGGGGATGTCCAGTGGCCTACAGATGGGCTTTGGGTCCCCACTCTGCACTCCCCCTCATTCACAATGATATGATTTTTTGTTCTTTGATGCCTGATACCTGATCCCTTTGGCACCTCATGAACACACAGGCTGGTGTGCTTCTTCCATGTGGGCTTTGTTGCTTCTGAGCCAAATGGCTGCTTGCTTACTTTCAAGCCTTTAAGATCTCAGATGCTATATCTTTTGATAGCCGGGCACCATCAGCTTTCTTCACCACATTTGCTCATGCACCCACTTTGCCTTCAGTGATTGTGTTGGGAAGGTGAGCATCATGGAATGCCAGTTTAATAGAGCAAAGTGTTCTTGCACTGAGGAAGCACTTGAGTGGAGGCTCAAGGACATAGCACATTTTCTCCATCCGTCTGATGATGGATACTTTGGGTAGTTTCCATCTTTTGAGTATTGTGAATAATGCTTCAATCAACATTGATGTACAACTACCTGTATGAGTCCTTGCTTTCAATTATTTTGGCTGCACACATCGAAACAGAACTCATATTCTAGCGTCATGTTTAACTTAACTTTTTGAGGAATTACCAAAAGGTTTTCCACAGCAGCCACATCATTTTACATTCCCACCAGCCATGACTACATTGCCATTGTTAGGTGCTGGCAGGCCTGACTCATAGTGACCCTACGTACAATAGAAATAAACACTGCCCAGTCCTGTGTCATCCTCACAATTGTTCTTACACTTGAGCCCATCAGGGCAGCCACTGTGTCCCTCCACCTTGTGAAAGCTTTCCCTCTTTTTGGCTGCCCTGCTACTTTACCAAACATGCTGTCCTTCTCCAACAGGAGGACAGGTCTCTCCTGATCATTGGTCCAAAGCACATGAGGCAAAGTTTCGCCATCCCTGCCTCGAAGGAGTATTCTGCGTGTATTTCTTCCAAGACAGACTTGTTGGTTCTTTTGGCGGTCCGTGGTACTTTCAAGATTTTTGCTAACACCATAGTTCAAACGCATAGATTCTTCTCTGGTTGTCCTTATTCAATGTCCGACTTTCAAATGCATATGAGGTGATTAAAAATACCATGGCTTGGAGCAGACGCACCTTAGTCCTTAAAGTAATATCCTTGCTCTCAACACTGTAAAGGGGTCTCATGCAACAGACTGACCCAATGCAATGAGTCGCCTGACGTCGGGACAGCTGCCTCTGTGACCATTGGTGTGGCACCGAGCAGGATGAGCTCCTTGGTGACTCTGTCTTCTCTCCACGGCTCAGGATGTGACCTACTGGTCAGTTGTGAGGATTTGGGTTTTCCATACTGAAGGCTGCAATCCAGTGAATACATTAGGCTGCCCTTCGCTCCACATTTTTGCCAACACTAGTTGTATTCCTTCCACCCCCCCAGATAGTTATTCTTGAGAGTATGAAGTGGTAGCTCATTGTGTTTTGATTTTTATTCCCCTAATAAATAAGGAGGAAGCCCCTCAGTGAGATGTGTTGGCAAGGTGGCTGCGACCACGGGCGCAGCTCTTCTGTTCCATTATTCTCAATGGCACCTAACAACAGAAACTAACGAGGAGTCAGGTTCAATTAATAGGCAATAACTTGATGATTCAAACTCACCCAGAGGTGCCTCGGAAGGCAGGCCTGGCGATCTGTTTCTGAAAGAACACAGCCTTGTGCGCCCTGGAGCGATTCTTCTCTGCACACTTGAAGGTGCCACGGGTTGGAATAGGCTTGAGGAAAGACAGCAATGCCAAATGCTGTGGGTTATCTTTTCACATGCTTATGAGTTATTTGTATATCTTCTTTGGGGAAGAAATTAGTTGGGCTTTTGGATGTGTCAGGAACTCATTATTTTCTGCTTACAGAATGCATTTCAGATTCCAGAAATCAAACCAATGGGTTTACAGAAATGGCTGGTAGCATGTATTAGCCAAAGGAAAACCTTATTAAAGGGATACCGCTATATTCACCCAATGGAATATTATACAACAAAGAAAAATGAGTAAATGAGAGTGACGCACACCAACAAGGCTAAATCTCACAATGTGACTGAAAAGAAATATGTAGAAGGATCCATAGTCTGATAGCATGCACATGATGTTTTTAAAATATGCAAAATGATACTCTCCCCAAACCCCATCCTCACCGCCATCAAGTAGATGTCGTGGCACTACAGGACAGGGCACCACTGCCCCTCTGGGTCTCCGAGACGGTAACTCTATGGGAGCAGAAACCTCATCTTCTTCACACACGTGGAAAACATATAAAGGCAGGAAAGGGAATGGCTTATAGGGGTGCAGCTATCTTTGAGATGATGGAGACAGCGTCATTGTGGGGGACACAATAAGTCCTACTTTTCTCTTGACTATCCCCCATCTCCAAGCGCCCCGTCTTCAAAGACAAAGAGGGTGGGCAGGGCTGGGACAAAGGAGGCCCTCCTCTCAGAGCCTTCTTCGCACTGCTTCCCATCGGACAGACCAAAGGCCTCCTCCGGGCGCCCACAGCCTCAGTGTCTGCCTCTGTCCACATCTCTGCCTCCCCCCGGCGGGATGGAGGGGTTCTTTCAGAGCAGGCCGCTGGGCCCATTGCTCACCAGTACCGCTACCCACACTCTTGGCCCAGGATTCTGTAACTATAAAGGACTGAGTATCTGTTATTCTGGGGAGTTAGATGGTCACATCAGTTTTCTGTCACTTGTTTTCCCAGGCCTGTGAAGGACCCTGGAAACAGAGAGCCTTTAGGCAGAGTCCCAGGTGCCTGCACGGGTGGTGGGAATAGAATGCTGAGAGTCCTGGGCAGGAACTTACAGTCAGGAGAGACTTAGTTCTGTTTCTTCAAGGTGGATGGAGAGAGAGGAATCTGGGCAGGAGGTGGCTATGGGGGGGATCGTGGAGGAGGAGCAGCACCCAGATACAGCTGTTTGCGTGTGGGCCCCTAACACTATTAACCCCGGAAAGAAAGAAGGAGAGAAAGAAACCTCTGATTACTGTTTGTTTCAAATAGCAAACGGACACACTGAGGAAAGGAACGGATTAAGTCTAGGCTGGCCCTTGTCAAGTAACACTTTCTGAGAGTTTCCGCCAAGGGCCTGGCCAGCAGCCCAGGGAACATCCGCTTCTCTCCCAGTTGCTTTCAGGCCCCATACATGACTCCCACGTGTGGTGCTGGCTTAGAAATTGTGGGTTCAAAGTTGGGAACTTTTCGTGGAAACTCAACACAGTAATCCGGTTCTAAAAGGTGAGAGTGCGTCCCACAGAAGTGGGTAGAGCACCTGGGCATTCCACGAAGTGACTGCGCTGAGACGCTTAGCTCGGGAGCATTTATGTAAAGTTATGTCAACTGCTGGACATTTCATTTGTTTCTTAATATTTTAGTCAAATTAATTTTTTACACATTTAGAATCCGGAGCTCCATGAAGCCTAACGCTTCGCAGCCCATTTACCCTCCACCCCCCGCGCCCAGTTCAGCCCTGTGTGTTGTGGACCCAGAACCCAAATGGGCTATGCATTTGGCGGCTAACTGCAAGGTCAGCAGTTCGAAACCATCAGTGGCTCTCTGAGAGAAAGACGAACCTTTCCACTCTGGTAAAGAGCTACAGTCTCTGAAAGACAGTGGAACAGTTTTATCCTGTTCTGTAGGGTCACTCTGTGTGTTAGGCAGGGGTCTCGAGAGAAATGAACCAGGATACTTATGGTTTTATATACATGTGAGGATAGGTTTATACAGCGAGAAGGAATGTAGCAGATAATTAGTCCACACAGCAGTACAGAGGGCTCAGTTCAACTCACTTCCATGGAACAGTTAAGCTACTGGAAGTTCTTCAACTCACATGGGCTGCCTGGTCCAACGTCAAGGAAGCAGATAGCAGAGTCTTCCCTGGGGCAAGGCAAGCAGAGTGTGCCCATGGGCAGCAGGCAGCAGGGTGGGTCACCAACAGTCAGTAGCTTAGCAAAGCAGGCCCGGATGGGATACCGAACACAAGAAATGTAAGGTCACGGAATCCACCAGCCTCAAGCTCAAGTGATGTACGCACCAGCAGCTTGCCAAAGCAGGTCTCAAAGGAGTCTCAGGCTCTAGCAACATATCCATGGATTGGCCTGGCCCACAGGTAGTGTAGCTCACAGGCTGAGGCAGAGAACTAGCCACAGCAGCAGCACACATGCTCCAGCATGCTCTGATCACCGAAGATCAAGAGAGAGAGGGGCCAGGCCTTGCAGAGCCATTTATCTCTTTGCCCTCCAATCACACTGTGACCTGATTATTCTCACATGTTTTTATTGGTCAGGTTGGCACAATAAACCTACCTGTTAGGCTATGAGTCAGAATTGATTTGATGGCAGTGCATTTGAGTTTGTTTGTTTTTTAGTGTATTGTGGGGTGTGACAGGGGTGGGGTACTCTGTACCCAGTGCTTCAACTGTGCTGCCCAACACCCTCCTCTCAGCCCCCAGTCTTTCTGGCTGGGTTCATCACTGTCCCCAGACTCCCCCCACTCTCTCCCTCGACCCCTCAGTCCTCAGGGCCTGGTCCTGATGTCAGTGGAGACAGCACCAGCCTTTGGAAGAAATGGTTCAGCTTGGCTAAAGCTTTGATCTCTGCTTCCCATCAAGGGAGAGAATGCATGGTGACTCCTTAATAAAATAAAATCCCATCATTTCTGGCTGGCAGGGGGCTGGAGACATAGACTTGGGACTTACTGCACTTCATCATTGGTCCTGGTGGCCACAGAGTGGGCAAAGCTGCTTAATGGGCAAGAGATGATCAAGGGATGTAGGCTGGAGCCCTCGGTGCCCGGGGATGCTCAGGGTTGAGTCTGAGGAGTAGACCCAGCAGTAAGAAGTGAAGCAGAGCCATGTAGTGGTGCTGAGGCTCAGGCACTATGGGTGGGTGGAAGGGGAAGAGGGCTGCAAGGTCAGCGCTGGGCCTGGGAGTCAGGCCTCAACCCTGCTGGCCCAGCAGAGGCGGAGGAGATCTGATCTAAGCTGCATCTGGCAGCAAACTGGCTCCCTCCTCTTCCTCTCCCTCCCTTGCCTTCCCTGCCTCCGACTGTGGCCTCAGAAACCTTAGCAGCTGTCAGGCGTCCAGTATGACCCGGAGCTGGATGAGTTATGCCTGGCATTTCCAGAGGCTACCAAGATTTCCCCTGCCTATCAGTTCCCAGCCTTGATGCTCCTGAGGCCTCTCATGGTCAGTGCTTATCTTTCAGTCCCAGGACCCCTGACTTTTCCCCATTGTCCCTGTTTCCCCTGTCAGTTAAGCAGCAGGGTGAACCCAGACCCTCCTCCTGGAAGTTTCTCCTTCCCCTCCCGCTCCCCACCACGATGTCCCTTCACAGACTCACAGCCCAGCCATTCTGGCCCCGGAAGCGCTTCCTCTCTGCCTTCACTCACATGCTCATCAGAGACCTGGCAAGGGGCTGCCCCTGGCCGGGCCTCAGTTTCCCCAGCGACAAAATTATGTCAACGATTCCTGCACCGCACGGCTGGTTCCGAGGGTTGATCGTGGGCAGATTCTGCGGTTCCTTGCCCCTGAGCTTTCCTGCACATCATTCCACTGCTGGGATGCTGCTTCTGTCCTGCCTGATTCCTTTGGGAGTCCTTGTTCATCTTGCTCAGGCCTATAAAAGTGCTGTCCAGTCCTGCCCGCGTGTTTTGAGCCAGCCGTGTGCCACGTGTTTTATGCACCTTATCACGTTTCACTTGCACACGGAGTCTGGGTAGGTGCTCTGAACGTTCCCATTTTACAGATGAGGACACGGATGCTCAGAGAGACGACGTGCTGAAGGTCATACCAGTAGGAAGTGTTGTTTACAGTGAGAACGCAGGGCTTCTGAGACAGGATGCAGTCCTTGCTCCTTCTAGCCAGCTCCTCCGGACCAGAACCAGGCCCATCAGGTACAGGCATGAGCACGCTCTCTGGCTGCATTCAATGGCGCATCATGCCAGTGCCAAGGAGTTGACAGTTCACAGAGCCCTGCTGCTCAGACTGTCCTTGGAGCCCAGTGACCTCTGTAGCGCTGAGCCTTGAGGTCAGGGGGCAGATCGTTCGCTTGTGACCAAGAGATGTGTCACTTTAAAATCAGACACATTGCATGTGAAGTTTAGACAAACACTGTTGCTTGGTTAAATAGTTTAAACTTCACAGTAAAGAGCGTTTATGCGTTGATAGACCGCAGATCTTTAAGAAATCCATCTTTACATATTGGAAGCAACCTAAATGTCGATTCATAGGGGACTAGGTAAATGAATTATGGCTGTAAACAGAACTTGGAAAGATCTTTAAGAAATCCTCAGACAGAAGCTTGGGGTAGAAATGTATGCGCTGTATGAAACCTTTAGAAGCCCTGGTGGGATTCAACTAATTTAACAACTGGTTTGCTGTGCTAATAGCTGCTTTATGCATAAATAAATGATATAACAAAAGGTAGTTTATTTTTTCATACAACCAAAAAACCCAAACTCGCTGCCACCGAGTCGATGCTGACTCACAGTGACCCACTATGGGTTTCTGAGACTAACTGATTGCAGGAGTAGAAAACCCAGTCTTGCTCCCATGGAGCTGCCGGTGGTTTTGAACTGCTGACCCTGTGGATCACAGCCCAACATGTAACCACTCTGCCCTCAGGGCTCCTGCATTATTTTACACAGTTAATACTTAAATAAGAACAATAAAAGAGGTACACAGAACTAGATTGTGTTATAAGACTTAAAAAGAATTCATTAAAAAGAATGCAATAATATCTGACAAAAAGCAGTAAAACTGTTATTTCAGATACTTCCATATCGCTTCGTGATTGGCATCCTCCCTTGGACTATTGTGTGCATCGTCGGCTGTGTGAGTCATCCTGAACCATCTGTTCACTGTGGGAGTAGGGTCCCGTTCCTGTAGAGGCAGACCAATTAGACAGCAGTCCCTGCGCTTGCTGCAGTGGAAAACAGGTGACTTCTCTGAACATAATATGTTTGTCTTTCACGAAGCCCTTTCCGCTTCTGCTGAACTTACAGTAATTGTTCTGACAATATTTTTAGCTCTTTGAACACTTTTAGGCATTGAACTATTCACTCATAAGAGCTCCGGGGAATTTGGGAGGAAACACAAAGCTGAAACGAATGACAGCCTGCCATCCTCTGCTTGTTTGGCCCTTGTTCTCTTTGCGCTCTGTGTTTGTGCGCCGGATAACAAAGGGGAAGGGGATACAAATGTAGTGGCTCATCCAAAGCATAATGAGTTCTGTGATATGAATAAATAAAGATTACAAGCGTAGTTCCATCTGATTTTTTATCCCTCTGGGAAGAACGAGCATCACTACAGGCTCTTAGAGCCTGCTGTTGTGCATAAAGAACAAAGAAATCTGTGGTTTCTACATTGGGCAGCTGCCCAGCCACCGCCGTAAGAGGGGCCCTGATTATAGATGCCATGTTAACAACCGGTTCTCCTCACTCAGCACAAAGTTAGGATTGGGTCTGCCCAACCGGCGTGAACCGGCTGAATCCCACCACAGTGTAGGAGCCCTGGTGCCGTAATGGTTATATGTTGGGCTGCGAACCACAAGATCAGCAGTTTGAAACCGCCAGCCAGCTCTGAGGGAAAAAGATGGGGCTTTCTACTCCTGTCCGAGAGGGTCGCCATGAGTCAGCATTGGCTCGATGGCAGTGGGTGTGCTACCTTTTGTGGTTAATGGAAGAAAACAAAGACGAACACAGCGTTTGTAGGACTTGGTGGCATACAATTATCTCTAAGGAGAAAGAAGAAACCACTAGCGATAGGGTGACCACTTTTTTAAACCTTTTAATATAATTTCCCATTCAAATTAGTTATTTGAAAACGGAATAAGAAACCCATCGCTCCTTAAATCAAGATGCCATGTTTAGTAAATGTACTGGGGAAAGATAGTGTCCCATTACCACGAGCTAGGTGCGGGTACAAGAGACCTGAGAGCCCGCCGGCGTGCATTCTGGGTGGTAGTAAATTCCATCACACCCCCCCCCCTTCCAAACAGGAACCCCACAGCTAGGGGGAACACAGTCACCGACACATATGATGTCAGATCACAGGTGACCACAAAGCCATGAGAGGCCATCAGCGTCGACTGGAGATGAAGAGAGAAAGGCTCACGAGTCACGCAGCAGACACGGGGCTGATGTGCTATGACGCAGACGCCATTAGCTTTTTTGAGGGATACAAAAGAACAGCAAGAGAGACGCATGGGCTGGTTGAAAAGAAAACAGGGCGTGACGGCGTGAAGGACAGAATTTAGGCCCATCAGCATGATCGAGGCCCAGCTCTACCCCGTGGTGATAACTGAGGGACCCCCAACAAAACACACAAGCCACACACACACTGCCGCCGCTTCTACTGCTCGTGACCGCTGGCTGGCACTGCTCTGTTACAGCTACAGAAAGGTTCCTCGTTCTCCCCACAACAGCGGCCGGCTTCGATGCAGGCAGCAGAACGTGTAACTTAATTCAGGCCTTGAGAAAACATTTCTGCCAGGCCTTCCCATCTGGAGAGAAATGTACAACATTCTCCCCAAGAAATTTCATTCCTTGATTAACTAACTATAGCAGGTCTGGTGATTCTCCCCAGTGTGTGCTCCAGGGACGGACAGGGGAAAACCAAGTGCGGCCCAGCCTTTCCCATCTGCGTTTCAGATTTCCTCCTCCTGGTTCCCTGCAAGATGACGTCCGAGTACTGCAGGCACTGGGTCTGGTGCCTTGGCTGCAGTGCAGAGAGAAGGAAGCTTGGCTTCGATGTCAATGGCAATGTCTGTCACCCCCCACTTTTCATTCCGTGTCCTCATTGAGAGGCCAGGTCACCTCTGGGTCACTGCCAGCCTAGCCCCCCCGGATTGTCATCTAGCACGTCGCTCTGTGTCTTGTGCTTCCTGGAGCAAGTCGTTGGAGCTGGTGGTCGGTTCAGAGTCCGATTCCAGTTTGGTCAAGAAGTTTTCGTGGGGGCGAAGAAGTTTTCGTGGGGGCGCTGTGTATTTCCTTTCCCACTGACGCTTTCAGCCAGCGATGGCCCCGCCCCCCCACACAGCTGGTGATAATCACTCATTAGCTGTGAAAGGTACGACACATTTCAAGTGGCCATATTAAGAGTAATACAAATTAACTTAAATGACATGTCACTTAACCCATCACATAACATAACATTTCAACAGGGAATTGCTTAATTTGCCCCATCTCCATTTATGGATTTGGTATGATGCCCTTAAAATCCAGTGTGTCTTTTGCACTTGCAAAATATTTCAATGTGCTGGGCTGCTCACCGTAAGGTCAGCCGTTTGAAACCACCAGCTGTCATGCGGGAGAAAGAGATGAGACTTTCTACTCCCGTACACAGAGACAGTCTCAGAAACCCAGGGGGGCAGTTCTTCCCTGTCCTCCAGGGTCGCTGAGAGAATTTTCAGTCAGCATGCCAAGTGCCCCATAGCCACTTACTGGACAGCCCAGGCTCAGTAAGCCTGCCCTCACGAGGGCGTGGGAAATGGTAGTTAATTCTTCACTGTTTGACACAGCTGCTTCTAAAAGAAACCGTTATCAACGATTTTTCCCTTGAAATAGAGTTTGTACAGGAAAATTAGGACAAATGCTAGATTCTTACCCTTTTAAATGATTTCTTCATAATAATACCTTCATAAACTTGTGACTTTCAATGATTTGTGCATTTGGCTTCAGTATCATTCAAAAGGTGATGTTTATATTTGTCTCTGTTTGGATCCGTTGCAGACGTTATTGTTTCTGATACTCAAAATACCCCTTTGCTCTGTTTTTCCCTTTACAATGGACTCCTTTGTCCCATAGACACTGCCTCAGTCATCCTAGTGACCTACTTTCCTGTGCGCCGACTCAGTGTTCTGGATGCATCGTGCCCGTTTCCTGCCTTGGTCCTGGTGTTAGTCATTTCTCTGGGAAATGTATTTAGAGACTGCAACCTGAGTGCTACCTAGGTATGCTCACTGCTTCCCGGCTGTTGAGAGGTTAGACGAGGAAGTACATTCGAAATGCTTTAGTTGTTTCTGAGACGGTACACAGAGAAACAGACACCAATTCTGTTTGCACATGTCCAAGTCAGTGACACCGATTGTAGCCATTCGTACCTGCCCTCCCCGAGCGCTCCATTCAGAGACACTCCCTGCCCCTGGCCTTGCAAGCTGCTGTCGCCACCCTGACCCCACAGACGGAGAGCAGCCTGCTCGAGGCAGACAGTTTGCACCAGTTAAGCTAGACCTTTGTTTGTTCCTAAGATGACTTTAGTGAATGTTTTTGGTTTCTGATTTAGAGATTATTTCCGGGCTATCGTTTTAGGGGTTTGTTCAGCCCCTATGGCTCCAGGAAGTCTGACTTCATTGAGGATTTGGAATTCTGTTCTTTACTTGCCCCCCTTTGATCAGAATTATTCTTTGGAATTCTTAATTAAAAAACAAACAAACTCAGTAATGGTAGCTGGGCACCCTCCAGCTCTTCTGATCCCACGTGAAAGGAAGCAGCTGTTCTTGGAGGCCATTAGCCACACCTGTCTGTCCTGACTCTTCTTATCCTTTGTTGCTCCAGGTGCCTAGAGACCAGTCTTTGTTATTTGGATAACTGCTTGTAAGTTTTGAAGACTCCAGGCTTGTAAGTGTAAGTCCTCTAGAAGCACAGACATGTTGGCAGGCCAATTAGCCAGGATGCCCCAGGAAACCATGACCGTAAACCTTATTGGGCACTATTCACATGAGTCAAAAGGTAGAAACAACCAAAAAGCCCAACCTAAATGAACAGATAAACAAAATAGGGTTTAACATACATTCGGTTACTACTTAGCCAGTAGGGGAAACACAGTCATGATTGTGATATTCTATCATATGGGTGAAAGCTGAAGACATTCTACTGAGTGAAACAAGGCAGTCACAAAAGGATGACCTCAAATATCACATGACTTCGCTTATAGAAAAAGACAAGAAGAAGCACATGTCCAGGGACTAAGTGTTTTACTGGTTACCCAGGAGGGTGAGGGAAAGGGAGGTTGGACGAGTCACATTCGTTATGGGTGGGATTGCACAGCTGATTAGCGTAATTACTGTCAGTAAGTTGTACACCTGTAAAAAGTTGTGCAATAGATCTCTTTACAACAATGATCCCCCCCCAAAAAAAAATCCTGGTGAGGCTGCGTATGTACAGTCAAAAACCTCATAGGGCTAATTTCCTTGCTGTGGAGGTTTGGGAAAATCCTGGGGGGTTTTGTTTGTTTGTTTTATAGGAAAAAAATGTGTCATGATTTTATACAGATATTTCCAGTTCAAATTTAAAACCATACTACTTATTGTTTAACTTCTATGATTTTGCAGTCGTATCTTTTATGTTGCAAATCTTGGTTTCTGTGTTAGTCTGGGTACTTTAGAGAAACAAATCCACAAAACCACATATGTATAGACTGTTCCCTTCTCCAGAATGTACAGTAAGGCAGTTACAGTAAGGGAATGAATGATATTGTTTTAAAACAATTTTATTTTTAAAAATATTTTTATTGTGACGTGAGAGAAGGTTTAGAGGGCAGATCGATTTTCCATTCAACAATCCACACACACTGGGTTTCATGGCATTGACTGCAACGTAACCTCACGCATTCTACTTGTTTCCTCTGTCACCCCTCCCTCGTCCCTAACCTGAATGTGTCCTTGGCTAAATGCTGGCCTTTTCATGATTCTGAGCTGTGTGTACCCCTCCAGGGTTACAGTTCCCTTTACAGAAGGACAGCTTTGTAAAAAGAATCATTTTTTATTGGGGCCTCTTACAGCTCTTAAGACATTCCATACACCAATTGTATCAAGCATAGTTGTACATATGTTGCCATCATCATTTTCTAAATATTTACTTTCTATTTGAGTCTTTGGTATCAGCTCCTCTTTTCCCTCCCTTATGACCGCCCCCTCCATAAATTATACATTCTTATTGTTTTCATATCTTTTACCGACCACTGTTCCCTTCATCCATGGTTTCTGTTTTTCACACACATACATCCCCCAATCGGTATCCCCTTCCTCCCCTCCTCCCCCACCCTCCTGGGATAGCTGCTCCCATTTTACAGAAGGACCTCTTATCTGATTGAAAATTGAGTCTCGGGTGTGAGGTTTTTTTCCAAACTCCAGGGTGGTTGCCTCAGGCCCACCCCAGGAGGTTCTGCCTGTTAACACCATCAGTAAGCCTCATCTTCTTCGTATGGTTTTGCGTTTGTTCCACATTTCTCGCTCCCTCTATCCCGCACAGTTGGTCCTAGTCACTAGGTGCCCTCTAGTTTTTCCAGTCTCTGAGTCACGGAGACTGATGTTCGTGCGCTCCATGTGTCCCCCAGAAGACTCTTTTCTGGGCATCTTCAATTTGGGTGGTGGTGGGGGGAGACCCCGCTAGAGTACAAGTGCAGAAGGCTGCCGAAGTAAATGCTGTTAGGAACACAGCCCACACCGCCGTCGCCACCTGGGCGGGCTGCGGACTGCACAGGTGGGACGGCAGAGCGGGAGCACACTCGGCGTCTGGAGGAGTGGGACAGGTGGTAGTTTCCCACGACGGAGTGGAGTGTTTCTGAGACACACGCGACCCCTCGAAGGAATGAGGGCTCACTGCCATGGTCCCTGGCAGAACAGAGTCCGCAGGTGCTTTGGCGAGTAACTCGGGCGGTTCTAAGCACTCGGGAGCCGTCCTCTAAGGCGCTACTATGGGTGGCTTGCTGTCTGGAGGAATGTTGGGTTTGCCTAACCGGCTGGGTTGGACATGGACATGAAATAACTTTATGTTTCCCCTCTCTGGGACAACATTTTATGGCATTCCATCACACCAACGTTGCACTTCATCCTCTCCCATGGCTGCTCCCACTTACCGTCTGCCCCTCTGACCCCAGGAGGGCTCTCTGTGAGGAGGAACCCGGGACAATTTGTCAAAGTCTTTTTGACTTCAGTGGGTGTTCCTCTCCCCTGGGCCGTCCTGGCTTGGACAATACGTGTACTTTCCCGGTATAGAGTGGTTCTCAACCTTCCTAATGCCACCACCCTTTCATACAGTTCCTCATGTTGCGGTGACCCCCCCCCCCCCCCAACCAGCCATAACACTATTTTTATTGCTACTTCATCACTGTCATTTTGCTACTCTTATGAATCAGGCAACCCCTGTGAAAGGGTCGTTGGACCCCCAAAGGGTTCGCGACCCACAGGATGAGAACCGCTGCTGTAGAGGAAGAGCAACCAGGTCGAGGGTAGGGGTGGCGACTAGCCAGATTCACAGAGCAGGGGCGTTTGCAGCCAGCCTGGGAAGAGGAAGGGGCATGTACCAGGGGAGTCGGGAGGTGGGGAAGGGCATGCCGGCCTGTGGGCAGCCTGGCAAACCAAGCAAGATGACGGAACTGACTTCTGCAAGGCGCACGGCCTGTGCTCTGTCCCCAGAGACCCGGTTCCTTCCGTGGCTCTGCCTTTCAGAGCATCGCTCGGGTCATTTCCTAATCTATTTAGTAACAGGCAAATACTCTGGTGTCTGCTCAGCCCAGCCCCGTCTTGGAACAGATGGGCCAATTAAAAGGCTATCATTAGGGAATGTCAAGGAAAGAGGAAAAGGTCATTGATCACATCCATGTCTCCCAGTCCTGGGGCTGCTTTGGGATCACCTGCGGCGGAATTCATGCTGGATTTGGCTTTCTTACCTCCCTGCCCCTCCCCGCTCCCTAGATCTGCCTGAGATTGCTAGGGGATGTCCCCCTTTTCCCCCACCCCGCCCAGTGCCATTCTCCACCCTCCTCACGGCCTGCTGCGTGGCACCTCACCAGCCCTTCTCTGCATCTCAGTTCCAGTGCCTGAAACCCTTTGGGGGCACCCCATTCCTCCCTTTCTCTTATCCTCCCCTTTCCCCTACCCCCAAACCAAACCAGACCCCCCACACCAGGAACTGCACTGGCTTTCATAACACCCAGGCTTTGTTCGACATCTCGCTACCTGTTGCCCCCACCTGATCCCAATCACCACCAGATGCCTACAGGAGCCCCTCCCTCATTGCCCGGCCCGGTCTCCTTGGTGTGTTGTGAACACAGTTCTAAATCACATCGCACCTCCTCAGAATCCTCATGCAGCGTCTTGCCCAGTCTACCCTAACCTCTGACCTCCCCTGCCTCCCCGCCCCCCCAACTCCACCCCAGCAGCAGGCCTCTTTCGGCTGGGAACTTCCATTCTAGTGGAAGAGGGGACACGGGACACAAAGGAGGATAGCGGAGATGCAAGCAGGTAGGAGACTTGCTCACGACCACCCAGTGAACGAGCGGCAGGTCTGGATTAGCATGTGCGTCTGTCCGGGTCCCATGCTCTATTCTTTGTGAATAAGGGCAGCAGGCATCTGGGCTTCAGTGGGCGCAGGCACTTGGATGAGCGAGCAGGGGGTGAGGGGCAGGTATAAGATGGGGCGTCCCATGACCTCGGAGTCATGGCACCACAAATGTCAGATTTCTCAGGTGGGAGATACCTCGGTTCTTGGTTTCGCATGAGAAAGAATTCACACAGAAGCCCAGTTTGTGATCCAAGTGGGTTTTTATAAAGGACGGAAGTTTCGGGTTTTACACGCTCGAATACGCCATCTCCGGGAAGCACGCCAAACATCTCAGAAGCCCTGCTGGGACTCAATTCTGAACACGGGCAACCTGGTGGGACAGTCCACCCACGCTTGGTGACCTGAGACCAGAGAGATCTCGGGGAAGAAGCAGGAGCTGAAGGACCAAGAAACAAAGGCCGGAGGTCCCAGAGTCAAGGTATGTGAAGCCTCTGGCCGGGAGGCATGGTTGGAGGTATTGGTTGACCCCATTGGTTGAATCAAGCCCACCTGGGCCTAGTTTGGGCCGCCCATGTGTACCGCCCACCTGGCTGGGGCGGAGGCTGAGGTGGGGGG
This sequence comes from Tenrec ecaudatus, assembly GCF_050624435.1. Classification (NCBI taxonomy): domain Eukaryota; kingdom Metazoa; phylum Chordata; class Mammalia; order Afrosoricida; family Tenrecidae; genus Tenrec; species Tenrec ecaudatus. Next base: position 70,445,688 of record NC_134533.1, on the reverse strand, counting down.
GGGAGCTGAATTGGAGCATGCCCAGTTAGCCTTGAAGGCTGGCTAAGGCTTGCCTGATTCTCTTCCAACCTCCTCTATGGGGCCTTCAGGCATGTGGAGGGACAACCCCCCGTCCCTGTCTCTTGCTACCTGACACCTTCGCCTCTCGCTGTGCTAGTAGCACCTGAGTTCCAGGCATCTTGTGGTGGTGGGTGAAGCCTACCGCCTCTCCCAATGCCAGAGGTGCCTCCAGGGGGCGGCGTCCCTTTGGGAGGCTTCCCTTGAGGAGGCAAGGACTTCTAGGAGTATGCAGAGGGCAGGGGCCGCTGCAGGGGCACCAGAATTGGGTAGAGGAAGACCCAGGGATGCCGTGGCTGTCCTGGGCTAAGGGTCAGATAAGCTCTATGCTCCTAGGACCTCTTAGAGGAGATCTCTCCCATAGGAAGAGGGAGCCCAGGAGGGCATGCTCTCTCCATCCCTGGTAGGGTGGAAGAGGGGGGAAAAGTGTAGGGCAGGGCTATCAGGATGATGCAGAGGGGGGTCTGCCCTAGGGGTGGCGGGGGTGTCTAGCCAGACCTTCTCTGAGGCCCCATTCCTCTGAGGGGTGAAGATTCTGTCTTCCCTTTAGAAGAGCTTCCAGTTCGCAGGACTATGAATCCAGTCCCAGATCTGCATATCTTTGGGAGGGCCTCTCCCCATCACTTATGTACATCTGTAAACCCGGGGCTTAGATGCTTACTGGGTAGCCAGTGAAAGTGGGGGAACCCCACCGGGCCTTCCTTGAAGGCAAGCAGGAGGGCAAAGGGACATTGGCCCCATACTCACTCAACTGATGCCATCAAGTCAATGCTGATGTATATTGACTCCCTGCGGGTTTCTGGGGCTGTTTACAGGAGTAGAAGGCCCCGTCTTCTTTCTGCGGGCTGCAGGTAGTTTAGAACTGCTGACCATGGGGATTGCAGCCCAATGCATAACCACTATACCACTAGGGCTCCTTTGATCTCATACAGTGGAGAGACTGGGACTTGTTTGCCTTGCCTTTATGAAGCCAGTAGCCGGACATGGGACCTTCCTCTGTGGATTTCATAGGAGGTTTGCCCTGGTGATGGAGTTTACCGCAATGAACCAGCCAGGGACTGTCAGGCTCTGGATATGGTTGTCCCTGGGTACCAGCAGGGCAGGTAGGCTGGGTGCTCCTATCTCCATACTGTTGGGATGGGGAGGTATCAAATGCCTCACCCTTTTTAATTGGCAAGAGGCAGCCAGCCTTCACCCCCAGCACCATGCCTGAAGCCACCTCGGCAAGCCTTCTCACTTGCTGCCGCAAACACTTCACATTTGGGGATCTATGGATGTTTCTAAGTGGGAGAGTCAAGGAAGGGTCCCGATAGGTCTTTGGGGGAAACAGTACTGGAGTTAGTCAAATGGCAGTATGACAGGCATCATCTGAATCTGCAAAGCAGGGAGTTGCTACAACAATCAGACCATTTTTCGTCTGTGGTCTTCTCTTCGAACAAGCTGTCTGAACCCCTGACACTTAGGAGTGTGAGCTTGGATAGTCGAGATGATGGCTTGGTCCAGCAGTGCGGACCTGTTTTGCGAGCCAGGGTGTGCTTTGCTCATTGTGGTCCCTGATTGAGTTCTAGGTCACCCCTGCTTCCCCTGCGGCTTGGCAGCTTGACTGCCAGCAGGACCGGTTTCTTCTTAAAGAGACACCACTGCTGCAGCTGGCTCTTACCACCAGGGGGCAGCAGGGCACAACCAACAAACCTGGGACCCACAGTAGACCAAGGGGAGACAGAAGGACGCTAGGCCCGCTGCTTCCAGGAATTCTGAGGACAGAGAAAGCCAGGGCGAGGGAGACAGGGAGGCAGAAAAATGAGAGCTGAGGTTGTTGCTGCTGTTGTTGCTGTAAGAGAAGTGAGAGACCAAAAGTCCATTGCGGTTGAGCTGATTCGGGTTCGGGGTGACTGTATCACACATACACATACACACATATGTATGTGTGTGTATATATATGGTTTCCCAATTGTGCATTTTTATGGAAGCAGATAGCTTCATGGAGTGGCTGGTGGACTTGAACGACTGACCTTTTGGTTAGCAGCCCACTGCTAATCAGGGCTGCTTGAGCGAAAACAAACCAAAAACCCCTCACTGCCATCGAGTTGATTCTGACTTGGAGCGACCTTATGGGACAGAGCAGATCTGCCCTGTGGGTTCCTAAGGCTGTCCATGTTTACAGGAGCCGACAGCCTCATCTTTCTTCTGTGGAACGATGGATGGGTTCAATCTGCTGACCTGACATTCCAGTTAGTAACTTCTGGGGGAACTCACCAGCAAGCAGATAGAGAAGGGGGAAATAGAAAAGGAAGTACAAGAAGAGGGGGTGGGGGGAGTGGAGAGGGGGGTGTCACAGAGCTGGGGGCTGAAGCCTTTCTCCAATTCCCCATCTCTTTGTGCCATCCCCAAGCCGTTTCCATCTCCTGGTTTTGGCCTGACCTGGCAGCCCCTTCCGGGCCCTCACTGTTCTCCTGCAGGCTGGCTGTCCACCCACCTGTGGCCCTTCTCTCTCCAGGTACCTACTAGTGTCACCAGGGCTGCCCCTCCCTCCCGGTTCTCCCCTATGCACAGATGTGATTACTCAAACGCACGTACACACAGGAGCACACACCCCCACAGACATGAACTCTTATTCCGCCCCTCCCCCATTATGCAATGACTGGGGCCACCAAGGCCAACAGTTTTCTCCCACAATGAAGTGGGCCCTTTCATGTGGTTGCTGATTTGGAATTACGCTCCAAGGCCGAAAATGGGGAGACACAGGGTGAAATACCCTCCTTTCTAAATAAACCTGCAGACAATTGGGGTCAGGTGTCTTCTCAGAGCTCCTGACGCTAATGCTCCACACCCTCCACCCTGACTCTATAAGCTGCACACTGGGTTCGCGTGGCTTCGGGGACTCGGTGTAGCCGTGAGTTCTCAGCAGTGTGCGTGGGGAGGAGGGTGGAGAAGGGAAGGGTTGTTTGGTGAGGAGAAACAAATGCTTCCCCAAGCCAAATGAGGGGGTGTTCTAGGAAACCTGGGAGACGGGAGTGTATCAATTAGTGGCCCAGCAGGACAGACCTGGCATACTCAAACAGAGTAACTTGGACTAGTTTATTGAAGAGACTTGTTTACAAAGGTGTGGGCATCACAAAAATGCAAATGCTCTGAGAGTTGGGGACGATGTCACCCGCCACTAAGCTGGAAAGGGTGAAGGGAGAGAGCACTCTGGAAGCTAGCAGAAGGGACTCACACAGCGATTCTACTTCCTGCATTGAAGCTCAGCCAGTGGGTGAAGCCAGACCATAGCAACCCATAGGAGGGAAGCCCGGGCCTCACCTCCCTGCCTCCATCTCCAGACAGGGTTTCGGTTGGTGAACCCAACAAGAAGTCAGAGGGCCCCAGAGGAGGTTGATGCAGTGCCCACAGGCCAGCCCCTGTGCAGAAAGCAAGTCAGGGAGAATGAAGAGCAAATATGGAGAGGCCAGCGGAAGACATCTGTGGATATCTCCAAAAGGAGGACAGCTATCCAGGCCTTGTTTCAGTTTACCTGACCAGCCTCAGATGCAGGGTCAGCAGGGAGCCTGCAGTGGCTTGGACAAGAGGATGCGGTCTTGTTGGGCTATAGAATGGTACAAAAGGGGCTGGGCTTGAGATCAGAGATGTTGGGCTGGACCTCTAGATGCGGCAGCTGAAGTGACATTAGATAAGGTGTCCAGCTGCTCCGAATAATTGAAAACAGGTGTTCAAACAAATACTGGACTGTGGTTGTCCATAGCAACCCTGTCCACAAGCGCCCAAAGTGAAACCACCCCGTGCCCATCAGTTGGTGAATGGGTGAACCAAATGTGGTATGTCCATACAATGGGATAGTATTCAGTGCCAACAAAGGGATGAGGTGCTGATGCCTGCTGCGGCCTGAGTGTGCCATGAACCATTATGCCAACACTCAAATGGACACTGATATGAAATGCCCAGCTTAGGTAAACTATAGAGACAGAAAGAAGAGTGGGGGTTGCCAGGCAGAGAGAACAGGAAAAGGTGAATGGCATCTGAGTGGGCAGGGGGTCTCTTTTGGGGATGATGGAAATGTTTTGGAACTAGAGTGAGGTCATAGGTAAATGTATGAATGCACTAACTGTCGCTAATGTGCACACTGAAGAAGGGTGACTTTTTATGTTATGGACCAGGCGCCCTAGTGGTGTAGTGGGTTGTACGTTGCGCTGCAAACCACAAGGTCAGTAGTTTGAAACCATCAGCTGGTCCGAAGGAGAAAGATGAGGCTGCATTCTCCCGGAAAGATTTACACTCTCAGCAACTTACAAGGGCAGTTCTGCTTTATCCTTTAGGGTCACATGAATCAGGTCCGTTTGATGACAGTGGGATAGGTTTTCTTTGGGGATGTTTGAAGCTTACTCTCCACAGGAGGAAGATTGGGACTTTCTGCTCCTGTGATAACTTACCACCTTGGAAACCCACAGGGGCAGTTCGAGACCCTCCCAGACAGGGTTGCTGTGAGTTGGTATCAACTCGATGCCAGTGAATGTTTGGCATTCTCACTGTTCAGGAAACTGAGAACAGCATTAGCAATTCCACGTTACAGATGAGGATGCTGAATTTGCAGCACAGAGCTGGACATGGCTGAAAGAAGGCAGGTGGCCTCAGGCCATCCGGCAAAAGCTGTCCACTCACTCCCTGCTCCTGCCCCAGCTCCCCGGTCCTTCAGGGGGAGTCAGAAGCAGCTCGCGGGCAGTGGGCTGCACTGTGCTCAGGAGCCTTGGTGGTTAGGCACTCACCTGCTAACTGGAAGGTTGGAGGTTCGAAGGCTGCTGCTGCTCCGTGAGAGAAAGATGTGAGTGTGCTCTTGGGTAAAGACGCACAGCCTTGGAAACGCATCACGGCCTTCTGCTGGGTCCTGCAAAGCCGTTCTGGGTCCGGATTGACTTGGTGACAATGGGTTGGGTTTGGTTTTGTCCCTAAGCTGACTGCTCTCAGGCTCAAACTAGCCTCCCTCCTTCCCCTACCCCCCCCCCCCTCCCGCACACACTCACTCACTCAGGCTTCTCCCGACCTGGCAGGTGGGGCTTTCACTCCCACGAGGCACCTGCAGCCCTAAGGAGGGCAGCCCAGGCTCATACCGAGGCTCCACTCTGATTGCTGTGTGGCCTGGGGCAAGGCACAGCCCCCTCTGGGCCTCCAGTGCCACAGATCAGCCAGCTGATTCCCGGGCCCCTACCAGGAGGGAAGACTCGGGTCCCATGGCGGGCGGTCTCCCCAGGGCCACACTCTTTCAGTGACACGTTCATTGACAGCCCCAGGAAGTGACTCAGAGGTGAGGAGCAGGGCAGGGAGGCCGGGGTGGGGGTGGGGGGCTGTCAGGGCAGGAGAGATATTTTGGGTCAGACCAATCCCACCCATCACGGTCAGACAATGGCTCCGGGTAGCCAGCCATTGTGCCTGCGTGGAAAATCCTTTGCTGACGCCATCTCTAGGGGCTTAAAATAGTCGAGGGCCGTGGGTGGGGCCCTGGGGTCGAGCAGGAGTGACTGCAGCCGGGGCAGCTCATTGTTCCTGGCGGGGACAAGGTCAGGCTGGACATCTGGCCGAGCTGAAGCCAAGCCCAGGCCACCCCAGGAAGTCCCTCCGGAAGGCAGAGGGCTTGGCGGAGCCACACCCCTCACACGTGGGAAAACCCAAACCCAGAGCCCGAAGGGACCCGCCCAGTCACGTGGTGCCTGGGACTGCCGAGGGCGAGAGTTCGGCTTTGGGGGCTCACTTCTCTGGGACCCTCACAGGCAAACACACGCCTCTACGGAAGGCAGGCTCAACCCTGGTCACCCCTGGCCAAGCACCACCCTACACTTGACAGGCGGTTGCTGAGAAGTCACTGGGTGCTGAGGAGACCCACCTTGCCAATGCAGTCCTCTGAGCTGATGGCCCAGAGCAGGTTGTAATGCCCGGCGGAGCGGCTGTTGGTGGTGCCCTCTGAGGAGAGTCTGCACAGTTGATGTAGAGACCAGTGGGAGGGGAGACAGGCGCTACAGGGTGGTCCAGAGAGGGCAGGCTGGTGGGCTCAGGTCTCACAGGGAAGCTGGCCTAGTTACTCCTTGCTCTGGCCCACCTTCCACTGTGTCCCATCGCCCAGGTGTCCAGGTTGAGCCAAAGTGCCGCGGCGGAACACCATGACAGGCTCCTGCTGTCGAGGGAGAATGGCTAAGTCTCTTGCCATGGTAATTGGGGGCTCCGGAAGCTTCTGTGTTGAGAGCACTCTTCTCCCTCCTCCCTCCCTGAGGCCCTGCCATAGCCAGGCATCTGGGCAAGGTTCTGTAAATACACCCTGGGCCCAGGTGCCAGCCTGAGCTGCTTTCCTCCCACACCCCGGAAGCCCCAGCCACAGGAGGTCCCTGGTGCAGCAGGGCCCTTGCCGTCCACGGCTGGGCACACCGGCCTCTCATCACAGCCCCGGTCCCAGTGTGGCTGAATGGCAGTGCCTGGCTGTCTACGCCGGCTTCCTTCTAGCTCACTCTCTGTGTGTCACTGCTTACCAGGTGTTTATGCAGCCAAGGCACATGTTCTCCAGGGTGGTTGGGGTTTTTTGCATGTGTGTTATCATGAAGTTGATCATGATGTTACCCGATTAGCATCATGGTAATACCCCTAGGGAAGAAATACTGGAGGGGGCTATGTGGTTTGCATGATAAACGGAGCAAAGATGGAACTTGTCAAAGGTTTCATCTTGCTTGGATCCCACCGGTGCTCATGGAAGCAGCAGTCACGAGGTCAACTGATACGCTGCACCAGGTCAGTCTGCTGCCGCAGACTCGGCGTGGTGTTGGAGAGCAAGGATGGTGCTCTGAAGACCCAGGTGCCTCCAGCCCAAGCTGCCACGGTGTTTTCAGTTGCCTTGTATGCGTGTGAATGTTGGACACGGAATAAGGAAAACCAAAGAAGAATCATGCGTGCGAATTATGATGCTGGCAAAGAATATTGAAAGTACCATGGACTGCTGAAAAAAAAAAACAAAAAACCTCTGTCTTAGAAGGACAACCCGAATGCTCCTTAGAGACAAGGATACAAGACTTGGCCTCACGTACTTCGGACATGTTGTCAGGAGAGACCAGTCCCTGGAGAAGTACGTCATGCGTGGTACAGTGGAAGGGCAGTGGAAAAGAGGAAGGCCCTCCATGGGGTGGATGGACACGCTGGCTGCAACAGTGGGCTCAAATATAAAAATTGTGAGGATGTCCAAGGTTGGGCTGTGCTCTACCAGGTGATCTGCAAGGTCAGCAGTTCAAAACCAGCCCCTTGGGAGAAAGACCAGGCTTTCTCCTTCCCTAAAGAGTCGCAACCTTCAAACCCACTGGAGCAGTTCTGCCCTGTCCTAAAGGGTTGCTATGAGTCGGCATCAACTCGCTGACAGTGACTAAGATATGTCCAGCACTGTTCTAAGTGCTTCATGTGGCTTAATTAGCCCCCCAAGGCCCTAGGCATTCGAACTTAAATTCTGAGCACCTCATTTACAAAAGGCTACAGATGGCAGTGACAGCCCCGAATCCATTTGTAGTCTTCGTGTAGATTATGCCTCCACTGAATTCCTTCTGATCATTAACCAAAAACAAACAAACAAATGAAACAAACGAACCAAACACCAAACTCACTGCCATCAAGCTGATGCCAACTCATAGCTACCCTATAGGACAGGGCAGAGCTGCCCCTGTGGGTTCCCAAGATGGTCACCATTTACAGCAGTAGACAAGCAACTGGTGGTTTCAAACTGCTAACCTTGAAGGTCACAGACAAACGTGTAAACACACACCAATAGAGCTACTATCATTAACCACAGATGTAGAATCTACATTGTAGATGACCTTGCCTTCCGACAGAGTGATTACCTGCACTTTTTACCAGCCAGCCCAGGGAGGGGCAGGCTGTGGTGCTTGCCTGGTGTGTCTTTGATGGGCAGTACTGGGGTGGCCTCGTCATGAGTCATTCCCTATCAGTCATGTCCTGACGGCCTTGGTGGGAAGGCCCCAGACCAATCGTGTGAACTTATATCTAACATAATGTCTGTGTCCCAGTCACGGTTCTGTTCGGCTTTGATAGTCCCACCTGGAACTGTGGTGTATTGATCTGCCACCAATTATGAATTTGTGAACATTTCCTTTGTTTGTTGCCTTGTGTTGTATATGAAAGTTGGACATTGAATAAAGAAGATCGAAGAAGAATCAATGCATCGGAATTGTGGTGCCGGAGAAGAATACTGAATGTCCCATGGACTGCTAAAAGGACCAACTGATGATCTGTCTTGGATGATGTATGGCCTGAGTGCTCCTTAGAGACAAGCCTGGCGAGACTTCATCTCATGTACTTTGGACATGTTGTCAGGAGAGACCAGTCCCTGGAGAAGGAGATCTCTCTTGGTGAAGTGGAAGGGCAGTGAAACAAGAGGAAGGCCCTCATCGAGATGGATCGACACAGTGACTGCATCACTTGTGAGGAGGTTGCTGGACCAGGCAGTGTTTCTGTTGTGCATAGGGTCAACATGGGTCGGAACCAACTCTATGGCACCCAATGACAACAATGCCTTATCTAACCAGTGACCAGGCCGGGAGTCCCGCTAATGGCCTCCCCATCTGGAGGATGGGTCTGTGTCTTTATAATGGCCTTACATTATATTGGAGCTTGCAGTCTCTTTTGTACTCTCAAATACAGGCAGGCAGTACAATTGTTCCCCTGTGAGAAAGGAGGAAATGGAGGTGCTGCAAAGATGAAGTGACAAACCTCAAATTCCACAGCTGGAAGAAGTAGAGGCAGCAGTCAAACCTAGGCAGCCTGGGTATAGAATCTGCTCTCAACCCCATCCTTCATTCACTGCCTCTCTCGTCTTGAATCACATCCCGGGCCACTCAGGAGCCTGCCCGCCCGCCCCAGGGGGTGCAAGTGGCTCGAATACTGGAAAGAAAACCGATCCGGCAGGGCCCTGTACAATCAAGAGCTCCGTTCTCAGAGCTCAGTGAGTACTCTTGTCTGCCAAACGGGCATAATGTTTACTGCACAGGGTTCTTGTGAACAGTGAGTAATATACTGGATGTGAGAATATAATGCCAGGGAGATTAGCAAGTCAGTTCCGGATTAGAGTTTAAACACTAGGTTTGCGGAAAGCTATGGTTTTCAGTAGCCCTGAAACTATCTTTGAGTCTCCACATAGCTTCATTCTTTACTGAGTTCTTTCTGACCATGACAGGTGACATAAAAAGTTTTGTCCACAGGTAGAGTGTTTACGGTGCGGCCCCTGGTCAGTCCAGGGAGGAGCAGGCCCATCCTCAGGAACTTGCCTGGACCTGCCCTGGATGATGGAAATTGGAATGTTAGGGCTACCTGCTTCAGAGTCTGACCTGACCAAGGTGGTTGGAGGGTCCTGAACCAGTCTTACAAAGGTTTATAATCTGCAATGGTATGTGTGGACCTTTTCTGCTTTTGTAGTCTCCCCTTGGACCGTGAAGAATTGATTTACTGACAATCAGGATTTTGTGATGAAGTTTTGCTTTCCAGGCCTTTGAATCAATGCCACTTGGCTGTGAATCCTTTGGACGCCATTGCAGCTTTGTCTCCCTCATTCAGGGGATTCGATTTGTCATTGTCCTATTTAAGGCTTAAGAAAGAGTTCTCTCTAACGTGTATTTGAATTTGAGGTCTCCTCCTATCACAGTACCCTTCCCCATGTGCCTGGCTCTGAACAGAGGTCCGCTCAGATTGGCCCTGACCAGAGTAGTGGTAGAACAATGGCGTTGCGGGCTTGACTCAAGCTAAGATGGGAGCAACTGCTCTGGGAAGCATGTGGTCCAGGGTCTTCTCTGGTCTTAGAGGGTGAGGGTGGGAAAATCTTCTAGGATTCCCACCTCCTTCCTGGGCCCTGAGATCCCAGCCATCCGGGGCTGAGACCCTGTCCTGGAGGCACAGAGCTCAATGAGAACAACTGCAGACAAGCAGCAGACATTTACCCCCTGTCCCCTGTTCCCTCATCTGCCTGTGCCTCTGACCTGGGCCCCACAGCTCTGTCCACCCTGGCCAGTGAAGGGGCCAGCAGGATTTGCACAAGAGCACTGACCTGCACTAATGGGGGCGCCAGTGCAATAGGAACAGCCCGGAGGCCCTTTCTCACACCCCCAGGCAGCACCCTGTGACTTTCTGAGTGACCTTGGACAAGGCCCAACCCACTTTGGTGTTAAATCGGCAGCTGAACTAGATAATCCCTGGGCCCTATCAGGTGGCTGTGCAGGCGGCTGGGAGACTCGTGCTCTTTCACCGTGGCCGTAAGGAGTCAAGGGCCCCAGGAAGTGATGTTGGGGTGGAGTGTTGAGGAGGGGGCAGGGAGGCCCAGAGGGTAAGGGAGATATTTTGAGAACAGGCAGCCTCTCTATGCCCCCCGCCCACCTCCACAACCCTTGCCATCACAGCTGGACAATGGTCTGGGGCTGGGAGTGGAAAATCCTTCTCTTAGTTGAGCTGAAAATAGCACCCAGCAGAGGGAAGAGGAGCCTCACCGGGCGAGTGGCCCAGGCACTGAGCAACAAGGTCAGATGCCCACAGATGCAGTCTGACGGGGCTCCCGTGGTGGGACCCTGGGTCTGTCCTTCAGTCCCGAAGAGTCTCCATTCTTTACTCCCACCAGCACTTGTCACAGGATTAGCTGGCGGGAGGACCCCTCTTGGCCCCAAGTCCCTAGAAATCTGTAGACAGTTGGTTCTTGGAAATCTCCTGGGGCTGGGGCTGAATGTGGCCTCCACCCACTGTGATAACCTGGCTTCCTGGCGCCTCCAGGGCAGCTGCTAGAGAAGGAGATGGGCAGGACAGGAGGGAAGTGGGAACTGAGGAATTTGAGCCTATCGAGGTCCCAGTGTCCCCACCGCTGACCCCAGCCCCAGATGCACATTCGAGGGTCTCCCAAGGCATAGAGTAGGATGAGATAGGGCAGAGCTCAGCATTCATACTTCGGGCCAGCAGAGCAACCTAGCCAGGTAGGGTCTCCTTACAAACTGGCACAGGGTTTAGCTTGAGCAGCAGCTGCTGGGAAGAGCTCAGTCCCAGGCCTGCCGGAGGGGTTCAAGGCCAGATTGTGAGAAGTGCTCACTAAAGAGCTCAGAGACATTCTGGTTACATTAACAGTGGTATGGAATCTAGAATGTGGGAGCTGACCATCTGACATATACTTGGGCAGGTTACCCACATTTCACAATTCATGGGAACCAGCTGGGCCCTCAGTGAGCAGCTGCTGGGTAGAGAAATCAAGGAGGCAGCTACCTGGGGAAGGAGAGCCTTTCACTCAGGCAGAATGGGTCCATGGAGACAGGGTTTTCTCAGAGGGGGGGCGGGAGACACCATCCCTGAGGTCAGGAGCCAAGTCTATCAGCTTTGCACTGTCCCTGCAGGCTGGTCCCTACCCAGCCAGCTTCTCAAACTGACTCAGAGTGGTCCTGGATGGGTCAGAACCTGTCACAGGTGGCGGCCTGCCTCACTAACACCATTCCCTGATCCAGTTTGAGCATCCACCATTGTCTTATGGATCAGGATGTGGAAGATGGATGGGAAGATGAGTAAGCCTCTCCCACATACCCCCAGGGTAAAGGAAGCCTCAAGGTCAGGGAAAGAAGGGAGCCATGACCTGGTTTCTCTGTGACTCGTCCTTCTGCTGCATGGCCACTTCCATCCTGGGTGCCAGCTGCCCAGCTGGCTTACGATTGATTCCTGCCCTCTTGCCCCCATGTCTCTGCCCAGAATTCTCTGTACCTGGCTATTCTTCTGGTAAAATGCTCTTCTTAGAACAGAGGAGTCTCCCTGCTCCAGGCAAGATGCCCTTACCCTAGTCCACAGCCCCAGCACTCCAGATTACCCAGTGCTAAACCAGAGTCCTGGTGGCACAGTGGTTATCACAGTGGTTCTGCATTGGGCTGCTATCACATAGGTCAGCAGTTTGAAACCATCAGCTGCTCTGTGGGAGAAAAACATGGCTTTATACTCCCATAAAGAGTTCTAGTCTCAGAAACTCATAGGGACAGTTCTATAGGATCCCTCCGAGTTGGCATGGACTCGATGGCAGTGAGTCTGGTTTATGCTGGACTTGACCGATACTTTTTTTAAGAGCAGATTTGATTTGAAAGTAGCCGATGGGCTTGGGCCTGGGATGGGATGGGATGGGGGTGGTCTTAACTAAGCCTACCCAGGGCAAGTAGAAGAGGAGAATGGGTTAGGAATAGGACCCTGGTGGGGGTAGTGAGAACTTACCAGGCTGCATCCCCCCTGTATCCCCACCCCCCGGCAACTCACTGGACACACAATTCGCAAGCAACACAATCTTTAGTATAAGTTAGAGCTTCTAACTGGCTCCCAGTCCAGGGGAGCTTACCGATGAGGTTATGACCTCTGCCCTCTCAGGCTTGGGGACTCCTCAGGCCTGGGTCCTCTGTAATACCCAGCCTACTGCACCCCCCAGCCCCCACCCCCTGTAAGGGGCTCAGTTCTGGCTATTTACCAGGTTCCTCTGATCACACTGTGATTCTAGCCCCATACCAGGTCACTCCAGCCCAGACTGCTGTGTGACCTTGGTAAGCCACCTTCTTCTCCATATGGATCTGTTTCTTCATGGGACTCCATTAGGCCGGACTCTGGCCTAAGCATCTCAGCAGAAAGGGCAGGTTATTTATATGGAAGTCAGGCCAATGGCAACATTGGCCCCAGACCCTGGCCTTCCCCTAAACCTTATGACCCCAGCTCACACATGCACACAATGACTGGGTGCTTTGGGTCTGTTAGGCGCCCCGGACCCCAGAGCGTGCATCCTGAGCCCCTGCAAAATGGCAGAGTGGGTGGGTGGGTGTCATGCTCCCTTGGTAATCAGGCTTCAATTCACATCTGGGGAGACTGTCCATTTCGACCGACAATTCTTGGTCCCTCCAGCCTCTCACATAGACGCGCGTACGCCCAGCGTACAGGTCCTAGAGCCGGACATCCTTCGTGGTTTCGCTACCAGCTGGCGTAGACACTGTCCGGTTCGTGCCCTCACTGCTGGCCGACAGGTCCTCTGTCCTCCGGGTGTCATTTCTGCCGGACCTGCGCATGCCCAGCCGGCGGCGAGCCTGGGCCGTCGGGGTGGGGTCGACCGGGGGCTTGGCATCCCTGGCGAAGCGCACGAGCCTCTGGCCAGCCAGGAAGTAGAGCACGGGGTCAAGGCAGCTGTTGGCACTGGCCAGCGGCCGGGTGACCTTGTAAGCCACGTTGATGGCGTTGAGCACGTGGCAGCTGAGGTCAAGGGAGCGGAAGGAGTAGTAGAGCGTGCGGGTGACGTGGAAAGGCAGGAAGCAGAGGGCGAAGACGGCCAGCACCACGGCGATGGTGCGCACCGACTTGCGCTTGGCGCGCGGCAGGCCGCCCGAGGTCCCGTAGGCCGGTCTCAGCAGCCTCCGCGCCATGAGCACGTAGCACACCAGGATGATGGCGAAGGGCAGCGCGAAGAGCAGGCCCAGCATGACCGAGCTGTAGGCCACGAAGTGGCTGAAGAGCTCCGGCGCCGAGGTGTCGTGGCAGGTGATGCGGGTGCCCCGTGTGCTGGTGGTGACGAAGTAGAGCACAGGCGCCTGGCAGGCCAGCACCAGCACCCACACGGCCGCGGCCACCCGGCGGGCGTAGCGGGCCCGGCCCCAGCGCAGCGAGAGCAGGGGGCGCAAGACGCCCAGGCACCGGTGCACACTGATGCAGGTGAGGAAGAGGATGCTGCAGTACAGGTTGGTGTAGAAGAGGAAGCGCACCAGCTTGCAGAGCACCGTGCTGAAGGGCCAGTGGTCGCCGCGGGCGTAGTAGTAAACCAGCAGCGGCAGAGACGCCGCGTAGAGTGCGTCGGACACAGCCAGGTGGAACATGTACGTGGTGGAGGCGTTCCAGGTCTTGAGGCGACACAGGAAGATGTAGAGCGCCGCAGTGTTCAGGCCCAGCCCCAGCACGCACACCACACCGTAGCACACGGGCAGCAGCACGTACTTGAAGTCCTCGTTGAAGCGGCATCTGTAGCCTAGCTCATCCCCCTCCCAGGTGTCATTGCCCGTGCCATTCCAGCGGGCCAAGCCGGCCGCCATCACCCTACAGGGAGAGGAAGTGGAGGAATAGACATCAGGGTCATGGCCAGGGCTTAGTGGGGAGTCTCACATGCCCAGTCTCAACACGGCTACACAAGCCCCAGTACCCCACAGATTCCCTCAGGTTACCCTTCCTAACCACCTTCAGCCACCTGTCAGCCCAAGTCAGGAAGAGATATGGGAAAGCTCAGTCTCATCAGCCAGAATGATAGTGGCTGACTGATAGTAAGTTCAGGTAGAAGTTAGAAAAAAATAAGTGCACGAGAGCCAAAATAGGAGCTTGAGTCCATCCCACGTGAATTTCAAGAACATCTCAAGAACAGATTGGCTGCACTGAGCTCTCATAACGGAAGACCTGCCGAGCTGTGAGACGCCATCAAGAAGACCACGCATGGAGAGAGCCAAGGGTCATGACAAAGGCAGGAAAGGAAGAACGGATCAAAGTGGATGTCAGCAGACTCTCAGTAGTGGAGCCGCTAAGGCAAATGGAAGAACTGATGAAGTAAAAGGAGCTGATCGGAAATGTCAAAGGGCGGCTGGAGAAAGCAAAGTATTACAGTGCAGTGTGCAATGACGTCGAGTTAGAAAGCTACAAAGCATGACCACAGTCAGCGTATCTTGAACAGAAGAAAATATTCAAACCACGAGTTGCAATATGAAAAGAGTCCATGGACAAAATATTGAACGATGCAGGAGGTATCCAAAGAAGATGGAAAGAACACACAGAGTCCCTGTGCCCTAAAGAACTGGTCAACATCCGGCTATTTCAGGAGGGATAGCGTATGATCAAGAACCAGTGGTAGTGAAGGAAGAAGTCCAAACTACATCGAAGGCATTAGCCAAAAACAAGGCTCCAGGAATTGATGTCATGCCCATTGAAATGTTTCAACAAGCTGATGAAACACTGAAAGCATTTGCTGGCCTATGCCAGGAAATGTGAAGACACTACCTGGCTGACTGACAGGAGGAGATCCATATCTGTGTCCATTCCAAAGAAAAGTGACCCAACAGGATGTGCAAATTATAGAACAATATTATTAATATCACACTCAAGTACAGTTGTGCTGATGAGCATTGAACAGCTGTTGCTGCAGCACATTGACAGGGAATGGCCAGAAACTCAGGCTGGATTCAGAAAACAATGAGGGGCAAAGGATATCATGGCTGCAAGTGGAGAACACCAGAAAGCTGTTTACTTGTGTTTTATTGACGATGTGAAGGCCTTTGGTTATGTGAATCATATGGATTCATATATGGATATAACAAATGGCAAAAATGGCCTTGAGAAGAATGGGAATTGCAGAACACTTTGTTGTGCCCATGTGGAACTTGTACATGGATCAAGAGGCAGTTGTGGGAACAGAACAAGGAATTCTGCATGGTTTAAAATCAGAAAAGGTGTACATCAGAGCTGTATCCTCTCAACATAGTTTTTCAATCTGTATGATAAGCAATAATCAGAGAAGCTGGATTATATGAAGAAGAGAGTGGATCAGGATTGGAGGAAGCTGATTAACAAGCAACCTATGAGATGCAGATGACACAACCTTGCTTGTTGAAAGTGAGGAGGACTTGAAGCACTTGCTGATGAAGGCCAAGGATCGCAGTCTTCGGGATAAATCACAACTTAATGTAAAGAAAATAAAAATCCCCCCAACTGGGCCAGTAGGTAAAGGACATCGTGATAAATAGAGAAAAGATGGAAGTTGTCCAGGATTTCATCTTGCTCAGATCCAATCAATGCTCATGGAAACAGCAGTCAGGAGATCAAATGTCACACCACACTGGGTAAATATGTTGCACGGGACTCATTTACGTGTTGAAAAGTAATGTTACTTGGAGGACTAAGGTGCCACTGACCCAAGCCACGGTCTTTTCCATTGCCTTGTACACAGGTGAAAGTTGGACAATGAATAGGGAGGACCTAAGAAGAATCGATGGATTTAATTTATGGTGCTGCCAAAGAATAAACAGGTCTGTCTGGGAAGAAGTCCAGCCAGAATGCTCCTTAGAAGCAAGGATAGTGTCACCACATCTCCTAGACCTTGGCCATGTTGTCAGGAGACACCAGTCCCTGGAGAAGGCTATCATGCTTGGTAAAATGGAGGGGCAACAGAAAAGACAAGATGGATTTGGATGAGATGGATTGACACGGTGGCAGCCAGGATGGGCTTGGAAATGATCATTGTGAGGATGCGTAGGACTGGGTGCTATTCTGTTCTGTTGCCCATAGGGTGACTATGAGTCGGAACTGATCCAAAGACATTGCACGGCCACCACCCCCCGCCCCCATTCAGGGTCTTTGCTGTACTCTGACTTGGATCTCTCCTTGAGCCCAGAGAGTCCAGACTTTGAATCATGCACAGATCCAGAGTCCTGGAACCTGGAGCATGCATGCGATCCAGGAATATCAGAGCTACACAATTCTAAAACTTTAGACTAGGAGTAGGCAAACTACACATTAAGGGCCAAATCTGGCCCACCAGTCATTTTTGTGAATAAAGCTTTATTGGAACATACCCACGCCCATTTATTTATGAAGCTTTGAGTCATTATGACAAAGACCAGAGAGCTGCAAAACCTAATACTTACTATCATTTACAGAGAGTTTGCTGACCCTCCTCTTGGACTTCCAGATCACAGAGTTCTGGATATAGGAGGTTGAACTCTAGAATCAGGGTGGAGGGTGGGTTGGATGGACTTCAGATTCCTGGAGAGGGGCCTTTGAGGCTGACTAGCTCTGCTGTCAGAGCCCACTGCGGGCTGGCATGTTCCTGAGAGGTGGGCCACCATTTCCTCCTGGAGCGTTAGGCAGGTCAATGCTTTAGCTATCTGTCTTCTTTACCGGGAGGCCCTGGCCCCGTGCCTGGTGTTTGAGGGTTACTTCCAAAGGTTGTCCCTCTTCCATCACTCATTTACTCGCTCAGCAAATATTTTTTAAAAGTTGCAGAATGGAGGCATCTGCAAGGGTCAGTCCTCTCCGAGGCCTGAGAGACTGCCAATGGGACAAGAACCTTCCTGGAGATGGCAGGCAAGTCTGGAGTGGAGGGAGATGTAGAGAAAGGGGAACTTCTTTGGACGGGCAAATTCAGTTCTCTAGGCCCTCTCAGAGGAACCCTGGTGGCGTAGTGGTTCTGACTTGGGCTGCAATCCTTAAGGTCAGAAGTTTGAAACCACCAGCTGCTCCTTGGGATACAGATGAGGCTGGCTACTCCCGTGAAGAGTTACTGTATCTGAAACTCATGTGGGCAGTTCTACTCTGTCCTATCAGGTTGTCATGAGTCGGCACTGACTCGGTGGCAGTGAGCTTTTGGAGTTTGGAAGGGGCTGCAGGAGGGAGGGAGTGAACACGCTGCTCCTGTGCCAGCGGCTTTCTGGCAGAGCTTCAGCAAGTAGGGAAGGGGGGCGGCCAGGAGGAGGCCTGGCTTAGGCTTGAGTGCAGGGATAGGTGAGGAAAGGAGGAGGAGTGTGGTGGGATGTGGCGCTGTTGTGAGCTGGGGTCCTATCTGGCTCCCAGAGCGGTAGGAGAAGTGTAGAGGACAGCCTGGGAGGCCGAGGACCACAGTGGGGCATGGACGAACCCCAGTCTCACCTGAGCACAGAGTCCTGGCCCGGAGTCAGTCAGCCACAGCACCCTGGAGGACACAGACCTTTCCTGGGCCAAATCTCCTGGGCCTTGGAGAAGTTCAGCACCCAAGCTCACCCTCTGAGGTCTTCTCCCCACCACCCACCCCAAATACATACACTGAAAACAGCAGGGCGCCTTCCGGCATGTCCTGGGCACACTCCCGACAGCTGCCCTGCCCAGATTCCTCCTCAGAGTTGGTGGGTTCAGATCTTATCCCTGTGCACCAAGAGCTTATTGCTGGTCACTAATCGTGGAACCCCTGACTCTGAGAAGATGGGGGGAGACTTCCCCGCTCTCCCTGGGAGCAGAAGGAGCTGCCCTTTCCACCTGTTTTGAGACATCCTGGCCTCCACCCTCCCAGGCCAGCTGGGCAATCGATCACCGTGGCCCCCGTCCAGGCTGACCCTGCCTGCTCTCGCCTACCAAAAGCTGCCTCATCAACCTATGAGCACATCTTTCCTGGCTCCCGCTCCGTGCTTCTGAACAACTCAAAGCTCACTGCTGGGGGTGAGCTCCCACTCATAGCCACCCTATGGAGCCCAGGAGGACTGCCCCTGAGGGTTTCCAAGACGTGGCTCTTTACAGGAGTAGACAGCCTTGTCTTTCTCCCTTGGAGCATGGTGGTTTCAGACTGCTGGCCTTGGGGCTAGCAGCCTAACACGTAACCATGATGCTGTCTTGCTTTATGGAGGTGACCAAGTCCCCAGGCCCTGTTTCTCAGATCTCCCCCTTCTGCCTGGTGGAAATAAACATCATGCGTTTCCTGACCCCCAAATGCCACTGTGGGGCCCCACGCTAGCCATGCTCTGTGCCCTACTGCTCACTCGCCCCTGGTGCCCAGAGGCGCTCTCGGTCCGGAAGGGAGATAAATGCCCTTCCAGGCCTCCCTCTCTTGTCCATGCAATTCTTTCTGCCCACTAAGCCTTTCCAGAACCGCACCTCCTCACCCCTGCCCCCCCCGCCCCACCTTTCACTCCATTCTATTCCTCAAAGCCCTTCTCAAAGGTCACCCCTCCTCTGAAGCTCTCCCTTGCACACACACTCACCCTCCCCCCGAAAGGCATTCTTCATGCCTTGTTGGCAAGCTGTCCTTCCAGCTTCTACCCTGATACGTTCCAGGCGCTCCTAGAGGGCTGGGTCCGTCAGAGCATCCTCTGTCCTGATCAAGAGAGCAGACCAGAGCAGGTCTTTACAGGTGTGAATTAATGATGCATATGAGACCATGGGAGCCCAGCGCCTCTCCTTTCCCTTCTTCTCCTGAGGACCTCCTGGAGGATAGACACGTTTAAAAGTTGTTCAGATGCTGATCCTGGGTGGCCAGGGCTGAGCTCGACCCTCATGGGTTCTGTTCTCACTCTAGAGCAGACCTGGGCTTTCTTGCCTTCTCTGGACAGGTTAGGGAGCCACAAGGGGGAGGGGTCTGGATCTAGCTAGCCTGTAGGTGACTGTTCTTGGTCAGCAGTGTAAGGCCAGACACATGGCAAAAAATGTCACCTGTCGCTGGCCCAGGTCAGGTCGTGAGGCAGTCTGGGTCAAGGGGCCCCTGCCCTCCTTTGGAAGGGCGCACCATAGCTGAGCAGCCTCCATGTGTCACACACTGCCCCTCAGTTGTTTTTGTTGGGCGCTACTGATTCTGCCAGCGCTTAAGCTGCTTGCTCAAGGCCACACAGTCAGAGATTGGAAAACTATGCCTTGCCACCAGCGTTCCCGGGGCCCCAGCCGGGGTCGCCCTAGCCCAGGCTGAGGGGGGCAGGGCAGAGCATGGCATTTTTTGCACCCTCTGTTCTAACTCCACTTTAGCTTCTATGAGGGAGCTTCTAAAATTTCATAGAAAATTCCATTACTTTTGAATCCAAGTTTTCCAGGAGTTGTTTTTATTTTTTGGTATGTACTCTTAATTTAAATAGCTTCATTGGTATCTAATTCACATATCAGGCAACTTAATCATTCAATCACATTAACAAGACAAGATTTTCTTCTTGTGTCTCGTCTCCCACCTCCCCCACCCCCAATCTCCCCTGCCAGGACCACCCTCTTCCCTTGTACACAGGCACAGGCTGACCCTACTACCGCCTCCAGCTGTGTGACCTTGGGTGAGTTCCCTAACCAAGGTGAACTTTTGTTTCCATATCAGAGGCAATTCATACATCTACTCTAAGGATTAAGTGTCTGCCCCCAAGCCTCCGGGTGCATGGGCCCCGCCTCTCACCCACCTACCTGACCAGCCCCTCTCCCTTTCGCTGTCAGGGTGCTCAGGCTCCTCACTCATGCAGGGACATGCCTGAACCAGGCTGCAGGGAACTGCAGGGAACGGGAAAAACAGGTCCACTGGCCTGGGGATGTGCCCTGCCTAGGTTCCCCAGCGTTGCCCAGGGCAGGCGGGCATTGCCGCTGCTGGTCCTGCAGACACCAGGAGGTGTTGACATCATGGGCTCCAGCCATGGGATGCCAGCCAGGTCAAGCCTTCTTGGGCCACCCCCTCTGTTCTAACTTTGGCCTGCATAAGTCCGAAAGAGGATCTGGTGTGCCTGTCCTGGCAGGTTGGCTTTCTGCAGCCTCCCCTCCGTCCATGCCATCCACACATCCCCATGCTCCAGGTAGCATACCCACACCCTCTAGTAGGTGGATGGCTCTGCTGGTGGGCAGGCCTGCCTCTCCACACTGCATGGCCTCGACGAGCCTCCAGCACCCCTTCCACCGTCCTGCTGCTGTGCTTCGGCCCACGGCGAGAACTGGTTAACGCCCATTGTGTCCAGTCAGTCCACCAGTAAGGGTCTGCTCAGACTCGGTCTCTAACCAGAACACCCGCATCTCCTCTCCTACCATCTGTAAACAGTCCCCCATAGGTGTTTCAAATACACACGGACAGCGCAAAGGTGCACACAGTCACACTCACGTGTACACACAGCACACCCACACATGCTTGGGGAGGCAGTCCTAGACAGTCAGGACCGGGAACAGCCTTTGGAAATCACCTGTCCTGAGCCCCCGTTTACCAGAGAGAGAATACTGAGAGGCTGAGTGAGCTTAAATAACGTCTCTGGGGTCGCACAGCGGCCCAAGCCGTCTGGCAGAAGCAGCCCTGGATCTGTCTGACTTGGGACGCTTTGACCTCAACCCAAGGTCTCACAGTCAGTGGGAGCCGGAGCCGGAGCCACAGCTAGAACCCAGGTCCCTCGTCTCTACAACCTGGGGTGCTCTCACAGAGAAGTCTGCCCTCGCTGCACGGGCAGATCCCAGCATGCCCCAGGCTCTCAGCCACGTCACGGGAGAAAGAGAACTTCGTGCCTCTTGCCCCAGTCGCCTCAGGTTGACATGAGCCAATGAACTTGAGAGACAGGGTAAAAGAGCATCGCCTTTTTTTACTCCACTTCACCCGGGGACCACACCCGAGGAGACGCCTTGATTCCACATGCCGGGGCCAGGGCACACAGCTTTCCCCAGCCTTCCAGGTGCCGCCCCTCAGAGACACCGATGTTCACATCTGCTCCCACCCAACCTGGAGCCCAGCACTCAGCACGTCCATCAGTTCAGTTCAACCAATCCAGCGCCTCAGACCTGCACCACATGTTCCTGCCCCCTTAGGCCGGCCCTGCCTCTCTCCTTCACACCAGCCTCCTCACTGGGCTCCTTGCCCAAGCAGACCCGGCGTGTCTCCCTTGGGAAGCTGTGGGCTCACCAGGACCTCCTGCCCTCCAAGGCCCAGGTCTTCTTCTCCAGGAAGCTCCTTCTCTGAGCCCCATGGCTCTGCCTGTCTCTCTGCCAGAGGGAGGGCCCAACTGGCAGGATCTAAGAATTCTTCTTCCTGGCACATCTCCAATGTGAAGCAGCATCGTGGTGACTGCGCCCCAGCTCGCAGACACGGGACTTAGGCTCAGAAAGGGATGGTGACTCACCCAAGGACAGTGAGTCAAAGGCAGAGCCAAGTTGAGTATGCAGACCCCCTGCCTCCCAGATCGGACTCAGTCCTACTTACTCCAAGCCGGGTTTGTCTGTCTCCCACTGGACCCAGGACCGAGAGTCCCAAGCCAGGAGGAAGGGCTGAGGCCGTTCCCAGGCCGGAATTTCCAGGGTTGTTGAACCACATTCCAACTACTCCGCTAGGGTGGCCCTGGAATGTGCCTGCCCACCCACCTACCTGGTTGGCCCTGTCCAGCCTGGCAAAGAGATCATTCTGCCACCACTCTGAAAACCCTGCCACCGGGACCTGCCAGGGTGGGTGCTGCAGGGAGAGATATGGAGCCTGGGCTCAGAACCCCATCAAGTGGGCAGGCAGAGTATCCTCTTGGGGCCTTTTTTGAAAAGTCTGAACTAGCTGAGTGTTGGGGAGATGAGGGGTACCCAGACCCTGGTTCAAATCCCAGTTCTGCCATTCTCAAGGGTGGGACCTGGATATGTCTCTTCACTCTCAAACCCAAGCCTCAGTTTGTTCTTGAGATGAGAACAGTGCTTGCTTTTTAAGGGATCCGGATGCAACAGTGAAGCCCTAAGCTGCCATTGGAGAGGGTAGAGGTTCAGCTTCACCCCAATGCTCTGCAGCAGAAAGGCCTGGCAATCCACCACAGTAAAGATGATGGCTGAGAGAAGCCTGGGGGCACGCCTGCTCTATGATCCTCTCACCCAGGGGAGCTAAGATTCTGAATCAATTCAATGGCACCCAACAACCACAGCCGGGAGGGTTCGACTCACTTTATGAGACAATTAAAGGAGATAAGATGTGGGTAGGTGAGGAAGACAGTGAAGAGGGGATAGGTATCCCAGGATAAACCCACAGGAATTACAGAAAGTGGCTGCAGGGCACAACCAGACTGACCATAAATACTGTCTCTCACACTGAAGGTCATGCTCAGAGGGGAGGGCAGTCCAAGAACCAGAGCCCTCTCCCATTTCTTCCCTCCCTCCCTCCCTCCCTCCCTCCCTCCCTCTTCCCAGATGAGAGGCTGGTGTAGCTATGCCTGGTCCAGTGCAGGCCATTAGTCACTCTGAGGTGGAAGAGAGCCTTCCCTGCCTGCAGGAGCTCCTTGTCAAGGTAGGAGGAGGGAGTTAGGACCCCAGACAGGCAAAGACAGCCCAGGGAGAGGGAGGCAGAGGCAGCAGGGCTGAAGGGGCCATTCGGAAGAGAGGGGTGGTCGGTGAAGCTTTCTGGAGGAGAGGCCGCTGGAGCACACTTTGGAAGGTGAGGAGGAGTTGGGTGGGTGGGTGGAGAGAGCGGAGAAGCACAGTAAGCAACGTCTGGGGCAAGAGATCACAGTTTCATGACCTAGCTGTCATTCCTGTGGCCCCAGGAGAATGGAGAGGATGGGACTGGGTTGGAGGACACCAGGGGTTTAGAAGTTATCCCTGGCTCTTCCCATGTCCTCCAAAGGACCGGAGGCGAGTAGGCCCCCATCTTGCCTGCTGTGCTCTCTGGGCAACAGGCACTGGGTTGGGCTGGGGAAACAGTTGTGTGGTGGCAGGGTGGTAACCTCAGATGCTATCAGTAGGTGAGAGGCCTCTGCAGCCTCCTGGAGGCCCTGTCTAGGGCTCTGTAACCCCTTCTCCAAGCCTCTCTCCCTCTCAGGAGCCTCCCTCCTCCCATGGTGAGGGCTCCCTGCTGGGGTTGCATGCAGGGTGCCTGGGTGGGTGGGCCTCAGATCAGCAATGCTGGCGCTCTCATTATGAGGTCTGGCCCAGTCCCCAGAGCAGGACTCCAAACTCCCTCTCCCACCCCCAACACGACACAGTTCAGCTTAACCCAACACAGGGTCATATAGAGATGACTGCTGAACTGAATTGGTTCAGGACCACAACCCCTTTCCTACCATCCCGATCACCCCAACCTGCCACCTCTAAATACCTCCAGCCAGCCACAGAGGCACTCTGAGCTCAGCTTCTGACTCAGGCTGTGCAATCTCGGTCAAGCCCCTCTCCCTCTCACACAGACCCCCAGCTGGTGAAATGAGCGCGTTCTCACCACAGGGGGCAGTTCATGAGGAATCCGTGATAGACAAGGTGGCAGACAGGGGATCATGATGCTAAGTCACCGTGCACTGCCCTAAGGTGGGGCTGCGTCTGGTCTGCCGCAGGGAAACGGGGACACAGGCGCTCCTTCAGCAGGGGGCCTCCCGAGGGCCGGCCCAGAGCAGGCAGGCAGAGCTCATTGTCAGAGCAGGCCAGGAGAGGCTCCTGAGGACGAGCAGAGTTCAGGCTTGGGGAGAAGCAGGAAGGACCCAGCTTGGAAGGAAAGGGCGAGAAGGAAGTCAAGGTGGAAAATGGGTGCGAAGAGTGATTCTGATACTGCGTCACTCTGAGACCTTTTCGAGCTTTCTGAGTCCAGTTGTCAGCGGGTGTAATTTCAGGAGGGGGCGTTCCTAGTTGCTTCAGATGCCTTTGGTTTTGAGAGTCCCAGAATCACAGGAGTCGGGACTGAGTGAGACAATCATAAATTCCATTTCGGGGAGCCACATGATCTCTGCAAATATCAGGGACCCAGCAAACATAGACTGGGATCAGGCTCCATAGGGCCTTTAGGGGCTCGTAGGCTGGATGGAGAGAAAGATACACGTAGACCAAGGATCCCTGGGCAATAAAGCAATGACCAAGGGAAGCCCATTGACTGTGTAGCTCAGAGAAAACCCAACAGGTGCAGAGGAAGAAGTCAAGGAGGGCTTCCTGGAGGAAGGGCCACTTGAGCTGGGTCTTGACTGGGTCCGATGATTAGAATTCTGTCTGATGGACAAAAGGGTAGAACGGTATAAAGACAGTCTGAGGTGCATGTGCAAAGAGCCATTGTGTGTGACTGTGGTCCAGTGGGGAGAAAGCCAGGGTGTCATCTGTGGCTGATATGAAGGGTATCATGGATTGAATTGTGTTCCCCCAAAACATTTGTCAACTTAGCTAAGTCACGATTTGAAATAGTCTGCCATTACCTTCCATTTTGTGATGTAATCACCAGTGTTATAAATCCCAACCGCTCTATGTTAATGGCACCACCTGTCTGTCAGTTTGCCAGGCTGTGGCATTTGCATGTTGCTGTCATGCTGGAAGTTATGGGATCGGTATTTCAAATGGGGTCCCCCAAGGTGAACAATTTTCAGAAGCGCTTTCCGACAAAGTACAGAATACAAAGAAGGAATAGAGTGTTCACTTCTGATACTGAAAACCTTATAGACAGCAGCGAAGCATTGTCAGATACTGAAAGCCTCATGACGAGCGGCAGAGCCGCGTCAGGCAGAGTGACAGAAGGAGCTGCCTCCTCTTAGTAGAGGGGACCATCGTGACATGGATGGAGGACAGCCTTTGGCACCTTCGTTTGCTGATGGGGCATGAGTGAACATGAGGAGCACAACTGCAAATATCTATTAATGGTTGGAACTTGGAAAGTACAAAGTATGAATCGAGGAAAATTGGAACTCATGAGAAATGAAACCAACTATATAAAGATCGATAACCTAGGCATTGTTAAGGAGCTGCAGTGGACTGGTATTGACCTTTCTGAATCAGACAATCATATGGCTTGCTCTGTTTCCAAGTTCAAGAGGAATGACATCACATTCCCAATTAAAAAGGACTTTTCAGGATTTATCTTGAAATACAATGCTGTCTGTGGTAGGATAATATCTACCTGTACACAAGTAAATCCAGTCAATACACCATTATTCAAACGCATGCACCAACCACTGAAACGAGTGTTGGAGAAACTGAAGAATTTTACCAATGTCTGCAGCCTGAAATTGATCAAATATGCAATCAAAGTGCATTGGTAATTATTAGCAATTGGAACGCAAAAGTTGGAAACAAAAAGGAAGGACTTGTACTTGGAAAATATGGTGGTGGTGAGGGAAATAAAGCTGGCGATCCCATGAAAGAAGTTTGTGCACGCAACAATTTCTTCATAATACGGGTTTTCAACAACACAAACAGCAACTATACACACGGACTTCTCCAGGTGGAATGTGTAGAAATCAAACGGACTACATCTGAAGAAAGAGATGATGGAGAAGCTCAATGTCATCAGCTGAAACGAGGCCAGGGGCTGACTGTGGAACAGATCATCAACTGCTCTTATTAAGTTCAGGTAGAAATTGAAGAAAATAAAAATCAGCCCAGGAGAGCCGACATGTGGCCTGGAGTGAGTACCTGCCCTCTGAATTTTGACAATTTCTGAAGAGCAGATTGGATGCATTCACCACGAATGACAGGAGACCTGATGAGCTGTGGAGTGTCATCAAGAACGCCATCCATGAAGAAACCAAAAAGTCATGAAAAAGACAGAAAAGTAAGGAAAGATCAAAGTGGACATCAGAAGAGACTCTGAAGCTCACTCTCAGTCCTAGAGTGGCTCAGGAAAATGGAAGACACGATGAAGTACAGGAGCTGAACAGGAAATTTCACAGGGAAGCTCACGGAGACAAAGGATTGCGATGAAATGTGCAAAGACCTGGAGTCAGAAAACCGAGAGGAAGAGCACGCTTGGCGTGTCCGAAACTGGAAGAATGAAAAAAAAAAATTCAAGCCTCGAGTTGAACTATTGGAAGAATCTCTGGGTAAAACATTGGACAACGCAGGACGCATCAAAAGAAAATCGAACGTCACTGCTCCACAAAGAACTAGCTGACACTCGCCCATTTCATGGGGGAACACGTGAGCAAGAGCCAGTGGTGCTGAAGCACAACGTTCAAGCCGCACTGAAGGGAACGGCCAACAACCAAGCTCCAGGGATTGACAGACTACCCATTGAAATGTTTCCAAAAGTTGATGAAGCCCTGGAAGCACTCACTGGTCTGTACCCCGAAAGTTGGCAGACAGCTACCAGGTCTTCTGACTAGAAGAGATTCATATTTTTACCATTCGAAAGAAAGATTACCCAACAGAATGCTCAAATTATAGCATAATCTCATTGCTGTCACACGCAAGCACATTTTGCTTCAGATCTTTCAATAACAGCTGCTGCAGTATATTGACAAGGAGCTTCCAGAAATGCCAGCCGGATTCAGAAGAGGGCGTGGAACAAGGGACAGCATGGCTGACATTAGCTGGATCTTAACTGAAGCAAGTGAATACCAGGAAGATGCTGGCCTGTGTTTCAGTGACTAAGCAAAGGCATGCACAGGTGTGGATCACAGCAAACTGCACAGCCCCGAGAGGAGTAGGCATTCCAGAGCACTCCATTGTGCTCATGCGGAACCTGTACACGGATCAAGAGACAGTTGCGCGTGCAGCACAAGGGCATACTGCATGGTTTAAAATCAGGAAAGGTGTGCATCAGAATTGTATCTTCTCACCGTTTTCTTCAATCTGTGCACTGAGCACATCATCAGAGAGCTGAATAACTTGAAGAACATGGCATCGGGATTGGAGGCAGGCTTATTAACAATCCGTGATATGCAGATGCCACACACTTGCTTGCTGATGGTGAGGAAGACTTGAAGCATTTGCTGATCAAGGATGACAGCCTTCAATGTGGACCAAGTGGTGTTTCCTTCTGCTGCACCCAGGGTGGCTGTGAGTCTAAACTGTCTCGATGACACCACCACCAACAACAACAACGGTTCACGAGGCAAGGATAAGAGGCAGTGAGGGAATGACGTAGTCATGAAGTGAGCTGAGGTGATCAGGGACTGGGGTGGGATACAATATCCTTACTCAGGTCACCACCCTAATCTAAAGTAAGGGGTGTTTTCTGGGGTGTGGCCTGCATCGCCTTTTGTTTTATAGAAGGTTAAAGGAGGGAGAAACAAGCAGGGAAGTGGGAACTGACTACCATCCAGAAAGAAGAGCTAGAGTGGAGCGGGTCCTCTGGAGCCAGGGTCCCTGCACTGAGGTCTAGTCCTCCTAGACCTAGGGGAAGGCCGAGACACTGGAAGAGCTCTGAGACACAGGAAGCCCGCTGATGCTGCACGGAAACAAGGGCCTTCCCCAGAGCTTAGAGAGAGAAAAGCTTCTCTTGGAGCTGGGACCCTGAGTTTGGACATCTGGTGTCTAAACACGTGAGAGGATCCAGTTCTGTTTCAAAGTCATCCATTTGTGGCATTTCTGCTACAGGAGCACTAAAAACTAAAGTAGAGGGTTAGGTGGCATGGAATGTGTGGGGAGTAAGGGCCCCCATGAGAGAGCTTGTATGCCACCCTGAGGGCCTGACCCCTATCCAAAGGGTGACAGGGAACCTTGACAGGGCTGAAGCAGGGGAAGACTTGGGCAAAGCTGACCTCTACACCAATGGTGCCTCGGGGCAGGTGGACAGGACAGGGGAGTCTGGAGGCAGGAGCTCAGGAAGGAAACTATCTTGGTTTGGGAAGTCCTGGCACCACAAGAGTCAGAACTAAGGGAGACACTCATACATCCCATTCCAGGGAGCTACTTGGTCTCAGTAAACACCCCCAAATGCCTTCTCTAAGAGGAAACTGGTGAACCCAAACTGGATCAGGCTCTGTAGGCCTTTTAGTTACTCCCAGGCTAGATGTATGAACCAAAGACCCTTCATCACACATGCAAGAGCCCTCTTCCCACAATCTGGAAAGCATATGAATAGTAGGAACCTCCACGGAGATGGGGGGGTGAGGGTGCAGACATCCAAGGGAGGCCCTCTTTCCCCCTCCAGTGCCCAGACCTCCCTTTTTGGGACGATGGAATGGTAGTGACAAGGACAGAGGACCACAGAGGAAGCAGCACCCAGCAGGGCCCAGGCTGCCCACCCTCCCTGCAGGAACTCCAGTTAGACCAAGAATACATCAGGCCTAGGAGACAGATAAACAAGAGAAGGGGGTAGTCTTCTGCCCAAGGACCCCTTGTGGCTGTCCATGGACAGTCCAGTCATTCATTTCCCAAACATTCAAAGGGACTTGCTCTGTGCCCAACCTGTACTGGCTATGGAGATGGAGAGAGGAAGTAGGCATACCTGCATCGTTCTGTAACTCTCTCTAGAATGGGTGGAGAAGTTAGGGAGAGTCCCTCTGTCCAGCCTCCCTCCACCAGCACCTAGTAGTGGGGGAGGCCAGGTCTGGGGACAGGCAGGTAGTCCCAGAAGATGGCATGGTGCCCTGGGTGCTCTAGACAGGCCCATGGAAGGTGGTTTAGGAAGAGAAAGTTTTGTCAGGGACACCTCCTCTTCCCCTCACTCAATCAGCAAGACTTTCCCAGCCCTTTGGGCAGATGTTAACTTATCAGCAAGCCCCAAAGCCAGGTTCCTAGGGCAGAATTCAAACGCTTTTCGGGAATTTAAGTTCCCTTCAGCCTGGAAAGCACAGGACCCAGGCTCCTCCCAGATGGGGCCAGGTGTGGTGTGGCTGGAGAGGGCTAAGCCAGGTCAGGGAAGTAGGCACTGTGCGACTTTAGGCAAGGTACTCTCTGGGCCTCTACTTCTTCATCTGAAGAATGGGAACAGTAATTCCTCCCCTCACAGGCTGGTGGAGGATGGAACGAGGGCCATTCGGAAGTTGTTCACCCATCTGCAGATTCGGCAGGAGGAAGCTGACTCTGCAGAGGGCGGCAGGTTGAGAGGGATGCAGCCGATAATTTGAAAAGTGCAATCGCCATCGCAGTGCCTTGGGATAGCACTCTTGAGTTCTACTGTAGTTTTAAAGATGCACACCGGAGTCTATGAGTATTACACTCTACTCTCTTCATTGCACCCCACAGCTTACCGGGCCCTTCCCTGGTCGCTGTCTTCGGAATTCTCATAGAGGCCAGGATCACTATGCTCATGTGGGGAAACTGAGGCAGTGGCCCTTCTTAAGGGCCACACGCATGAGAAAAGCCAAATTAAAGCTGGCATGGGGTCACTCACAGCCTTGACGATGTCCTCACATGCCCTTAGCTGGCCCTTGAGAGATTCAGAGGCTCGGAGCCCTTTGCATCCTGGGTAGGAAGGGGACAGGGATGAGAGGTCACAGCCTCTCTCGATGGCCCTAGCTCGGCAATCATTTCTGAGTGCCACCTACTTGTGATTCTTTAATCCCTCTGGTCATACCGCAGGACCATCCAGGACAACGCACACTCAGATGAAGGACCTTGCAGGTTCTGGCCCCTGTGAGAGATGGGAAGGACAGGAACTGACCCAAGGTCATCCATCAAGTAGTGGACAGAGTTCGGATGCGATCAAAGATCTCCTTGCTTCCACCGGGAGAGCGAGAGTCTTAAACAAGCACAAAAACCAAACCAAAACAGAACCCTCAATGCCATTGATTGGATCAATCCCAGCTCATAGCACAGAGTAGAACTGCCCCCTGTGAGCTTCTGAGACTGTAACTCTTTACAGGAGTGGAAAGCCTCCTCTTTCTCCCATTGAGCAGCTGGTGGCTTTAAACTGCTGACCTTGTGGTTAGCAGCCCACACAGAACCCACATCGCCACCAGAGCTCCGTGGTCTTAAGTGTCCCCAAATTCCTCAGCAGGAGCACCTGAGACCATAAGGAGAGATGCCAAGGACAGAGTTGAAGCACTGCCTGGGATGAGTCCAGTGTCAGTATTACAAATTATCTGACTTACTTGCACCCGGGACTACCTAATCCATTCTCCACTTCCCAGCCAGAGAAAGCTTCCTGAAATGCTGCTCTGGCCAGGAACCTCCTCTGCTCACAAACCCTCCATGGCTCACTACTGCCTTCAAGATGAAATTCAGGTTTTCAGTCTGTAAACTCTAGGTCCCACAAGTCGCAGGCTATGCTGTTCCGACCACCTCTGCCCCAACCTGGATGTCCTGATCTGTATAATGACCTGTACCTTCACTGCAGACAGGCCTGCATTGGGAAGGGGGTGGTGTGTGTGTGTGTGTGTGTGTGTGTACACACACTCCATCTCTGCCCTCTAGGAGCCCACAGACCAGGGGAGAGGCAAAGACGAGATAGGCTTAGCCCTTGAGAGTCTAGAGTGGGACCAGGACTATCAACACTTGGGCTGTAGGGGCCGGGAAAAAGATTCATCTCAGCTTTGGGATCAAAGAAGGCTTTCCGGAGTCAGGGACATCTGAGCTGGGCCCCAAGGCTGGGCAGCTCTCCAAGAGAAAACAGGCAGTGAACACAGAGGCAAAACCCAGCCTAGCGTGTGCAGGAGGCCACATGCACTTAGTCACTGGAGGGCAAAGCGTCAGGTGGGAGAGGAGCTGGAGAGGTTGGTAGGCGTCGGATCTTGTAAGCGTTGCTTCCATGGCTAGGGGTTCTGCTGGCCCTGTAGAAGTCTGTGCAAAATTTTAGCTCAGGGCATCTTAGTTCCAGAAAGCTCCCTCTTGGGATGCCACAAGTGGAATACTATGGCCTGCTCCCTAACCGGACCCCCTCTAAAGCCGTGCGCCTGCTGAGTGGGTGGGCGGGGGTGATGGCTTTAAGCATGACCTATACATCAGCTTAATAGCCCTCGCATTCCATATTGTTATTCCCTTTTGATAAGGGAGACAACTGAGGCTCAGCTAGGAGAGCTGTGCTACCCACAGTAGCAGAGGCAGGGCTGGGGCACCGGACAGCACTCGTTCTTAGATCCCCCCTTCCCGGGAATCCCATCCAAGGTAGCTGCCCTTCTCAGGCCCCACCCTGGTTCACCATAACTTCCCAGCCTAGATCCTAAACACCTGGGCACCTCCGGCCAAGGGATGCTGGGGATGCCACGGTGCATGGCACAGTATCACCTGTCACACAGACCCCAGCCTGGTCGTCCTAGTCAGCAGTAGGGCTCGTGGTGTGTCAAGGGAGGGGGGGGAGGGGGCGCGGAGGTGTGGTGGGGGCGCGAAGGCCTGGTGCAGCCAACGGGCAGCCACAAGGCTTTACTTCCTCAGGGCTGACTCTTCCCACAGATTAAAAAGTCCCCTGACAGAGGCTTACCTGTCCTTCCCCTCCCCTCCCCTCAGGTCTGGGGTGCCCCTGGAGGAGTGAGTGCAGCTGGTGGGGAGCGGGGCTTCCCACTGGTGCGCCCGCCCCCCTGGGGCGCACAGAGACAAGTTGGACAAGTTCAGCTACCTGACCCTGCAGGGACGCACCACCCCCCACCCCCAAATGACTTTCCCCGAGCTCGGCGGCCGGGTGCACCCCTTAACCCCCGCCCCCGCGCGGCGCGCTGTCGCCGTCCAACTTCTCCCGGGAGTCGGAAACTCACTCCGCTCGCGCGCCCCTGCTCGCTCCTGGCCTGGGATGGCTCCCGACCGCCCCGTCCCCTTCCCCTGTCCCCTTCCTGCCGCCGCCAGCCGCTCACCTTCGAGCTGCCGCTGCGCTGCTCAGCCCTCCGCCGGGCAGGGCCGCGTCCCGCCGCTGCTGCCGCCGCAGCCGCGGGGACCCACGTGCCTGGGAGGCCACACGGCCCCGCCCCGCCCCGCGCGCCGGCCCCGCCTCGCTCTCCACCCAGGCGACCAGGCTAGGCCCAGGGCGGGCTGGACTCTGGACAGACCCTGGCACGCCCCCCTGTCCCAGCGACAGACACCCTGCCACCCGTTCCGGGACGCCACCCGGCTAGATGGCTGCTGGGTCAGCGCGTCCTCGGACGCTGTGTGGGGAGGGGCCAGTGTTGACAGTCCAACCACTGGACGGAGCCCGCCCGCCTCCCTCACACGAGATGGAAAGCTGAAGTTTTAGAAGGCTTCCCCTGTGCGCACCGGGCTCCTGTCTGCTGCCCACTGGGGGGCACGGGCGCTGCCACGGTGGAACACAGTTCTCTTCCCAGGCCAAAGTCCCTCTGGTCAGGTTTTAGAGGGACCTCCTGACAACGTTGCCAACTGCTCTTGAAACCCTGGATATGCCCTGGGGATATTCTAGGGTCCTGCCTTCTTTTCCGTTGTAGGGCTGGACAGCCTGCCCTCCCCTTCCACCTCTCCTTCATCTCTGTCAGCGTCACCAACAGTGCCCTGAACACCCTGCTGTTGTCACCTTCATGCCGCGCGCAGCCTCCTGGAGAAGCCTTCTCAGGGGACTGACCCACTGGGATCCAGTGGCTAGAGACTGGTGACTCTACGGGACAAAGTAGAACTGCTCGTTGGAGTTGCTGAGACTGTAACTCCTAACAGGAGCAGAGAGCCCCATGTTTCTCCCCACTCTGCCCTCAGCCTCACTCTGAGATTCTTTGATTGTGTGTCCTGTGCCCGTCCCCTTTCTTAGACTGTGAGCTGCAGGAAGGCAAAGGCAGGACTGTCTTGATCTTTCAGAATGCCTAGTGCAGTGTCTGGCCCCAGGACATGCTCAACACGTGGGTGGAGGAGGGAACGAAGGGACCCTAGCTTGCCCAGTTCTGGTGTAGAAGTCAGGCTTGTGAGTTCCCACCCAGCTTCAGCACTGACTGGGAAACCTTGACCCAGTTAGATGTCCTCTTTGTGAAGTACAGCCAATCACACTCATCTCCCCACCTTCTAATGTCCATCCATCGGTGCTTCGGACCGTCCATTGGCTGAGCCAGGGCAGAGGAGGCCTCTATTCCTGCTATCAAGGAGCTGGCCATGGGCTCCGGGACCTTTGGTGCTGTTGCGCTCCACATGAGCTGACTCTGGCCTGGCTGCTTGTTCCAGGAAGGCTGCCTGCTGCCGTTGGTCCTGCCAGAAGCAGGATCTGAGCGGACACAGCCTATGTGGCCGAGCTGCCTCTGCAGTCCCCCTGGGATGGCTGCCCGGGGAGACACAAAGGCTCCTTGTTAAGCCCCAGCATTCATTGCTCAGGCTGGTTCATGAAACTTTCAGAAACTAGGAATCACCATGGCTTCAACTTGTGGGGCCCAGACCTTGGGGTTCCTATGTGGGACAGGTCCCCCTGGAGGCCCTCTCCTTTCCAAGCCCTTAGACATCTTACTGTCACTGCTAGTTAGCCCAGGTGTGTGTGGGGGGGGGAGGGGGGGGAAAAGAGAATCCCTTTGAAAGTAAGATGCTTGGAGGATGACCAGCATCTGCTCCTGTTTTGGCCCAACTCCCTGATTTTATAGCCAAGGAAAAGGTATTGCTGGTGTGAGCAATGGTTGAGCTCCTCCAGCAGGTGACTTTAGTGGGGACTGAAGAACAGAGGGAAGGACATTCTCCTTAAACCTCACAGGCTCCGGGTCAATTACTGACCTTGCTTCTGCTCTCTGTAACTCCTTTCTGAGATTCACTTTCTCCTTCTGAAAAACGGTGTAATGATAATCCCTTACTTACTGGACTGCCTGAAGCCTCTCTGCTTCTCTGCCCTTGGCCTCCTTCTGCTGGCTCTCCACCACAGAGGCTCTAAGGTGCAGCTCACACGTCCCATCTAGTGCTTGCTCTAGTCTTGCCCTTTGTCCTGAGCTGCTTAGGTGTAAGAGGTCACTGTCCCCTTAGACATGAGGGACTGGAAGTCTTGTGCTCTTCACATCTTCCCTGGACAGTCTCGCTCGGGCTTTAGGCATCAAGTCCCGTAGTCTTCACGACCCCCAGCTGAGTCCTCCGGGCCTGCCGCTGCTCCCTACACCCATCTTTGCCTGTATCTTTCTGTTTCTTTATATTTCATGGTAAGCGTTTGTTGGGAAACATATAGTGATTTCGGTTCCTAAAGCAATTTAGATCCATTGATCCAGCCGGGAAATTGAGGTCACACAGTAATGAGTCACACTGCAAGCCCCACGTAACAAGGCCCCATCTAAAAGGGTAGCCGGGCATCAAGGAAGTCTCCATGGACTCCGACAGCCAGGGAAGGCTAATGGTGACGGCCCAGTTAGTGTAATGATCCCCGGGAGGAAGGTAATGGAACCCAGGGAATGGGGGTGGGGGGTGGGGGGGTTCCATTAGCAGCAGTTGGGATGGGGAGGGGCCAAGCCCCAGGAGCAACACCACCCCCACCGGTACATCAGGAAACTTCCTGTCTCTTCAGTCTGGCAGAATCCTTTGGCTCGCTGCGGCCTTCTCATCGGCTCACCGTCCCTCGCTCCACTTCACCCATCTGTCCTGGCCAGGCTGGGGTGGGAACCCCTTCCTCTGCTTAGACCGACCTTCCCACTCAGCCGGAGGTCGACACCTCCAACCCTTCCCCCCAAGGTTCCAGCACTTCCTTCAGACCCTCTGGGCCCCCCCTGCCCTCCCGCCCCCATCAAGAGCAGAAACCTTACCTCTTCTACTGGTTCACCCCATGCCTCTTCCTTAGGTGTGCCTGGCCCCCGCCGCCTTGCTGCTTCCCTGACCTTGGCCTCCTTCTGCTGGCTCCCCACCATAGAGGCTGTAAGGTGCAGCTCACACGTCCCATCTAGTGCTTTTTCTGGTCATGCCCCCTTGCTATAGATTGCTAACACTGTTGGCATCTGCCTCCCCCTCTCATTGGATGTCTCCAGCAGAGCCAGGGCCCATCTTGCTTACAACTCGATGTCCACGTGCCTAGCCCTGCCCCATCGCCTGGCCGGCCCCTGGGGATAGCTTTCCTGTGAGCAAATGAGTAAACACAGCAGTGTTTCACGATCACCTTCTCAGCGCTCGTCATTGCGCTCAGGTGTCTCCTTGACTCCTCACCAGAATCCTACGATGCAGGTGCCGCTCTTCTCAGTTTGCATCTAGGAGACTGGGGTTCAGGAAGGGGAAGTGAATGCCCCAGTCACACGGTGACTGTGCAGTGAAGTAGAACTCTGGCCCCGGAACTGTGTAACCTGCTGGGAAGGAAGGACCATTGACGTGGTGTTGGGGCCCACCCCGAGGCTCCAGTTACGCAGAGCTGGACTGACTCTGGCCGCTTTGGCTTGCCGCTCCCTGGGTCTGCACTGTTCTCCGCTCTCCCTCCACCCGTCCCTCACCTCTCCCTCCCTCAATGACCGGGAACTGTGCCTCTCAGGTTTCTCAGGCAGGGGTCTGATGCCAAGTGCAGCCTGGAAGCCCAGACTCTCAGCATGGTAGGATGCCAGGGCCCAGGGGAGGCAGCCCGGGAGGCAGGAAGCCTGAGCCAGGTCTGAACAAGTCTCTGCTCCACCTCTCCACAAGCAGGACAAGTCACAGAACTTGTGGGAACCCAGAACAAAAGGGATACATGGGCCCTTTTATTCAGACCTTCAAGATGGGACAGTGGAACATTAAACCAGATCATCTTTCTAAGAGTGGGGCCCTGTGTGACTATAAGCCACATACCCATGAAGCTGGCCTTGTGTCCAAAGGGAGAAGGCAAGCCACCCGGACAGGTGGTAAGGATACCTGGGGAGATAGGAGTGGAAGGTTCAGCAGACAGCATAAATGTTGAGTAGGACGATCATCATGTGATGTGAGCATCTCAGTGTGGGCAAGCAGTTCCGTTCATGCCAGGAGTTTGATGGGGCAAGTGAGCTGAGACTTAGCGGATCCACGGTGGGCATCCAAGAGATGAGACCAAGGCCAGGGCAGCGGTCAGGCAGTGAGGCAATGAGGCCTGGCAGGAGGGGAGTGGGGACAGCCCTGCACTCCAGCATAATGAGGGGGAGACCTGAAGTGCACCAGGAAGGGGGGGCGGGTCAAGAGGGGCAGGCTTTCACTGGACGGTGGGCCACCAGAGGTGCCTAGCACTGGAGGTGATGACCACAGACCCTTTCACGAACCCAAAAATGGAGTCTCAGAGATGCAAAGTGACTTCACCAGGGTCCCCAGTGACTCAGTCTAGTCGGGGGAACGGAGATCAGAGTCCAAGTCTATCTCTCTGCTGTGCTGGTGTTTTTGTCATCCAAGCACAAGAGAGGGCAGTGGGAGGGGGTTGGTGCTCAGGACAAAGAGGGCCACTGTGCAAACACAAAGACCTGACCACAGAGGCCCTTGCGGGGGCTGACCAGATGGGCTCATGGAAAAGCCCCATGGTGACTGGCGGAACTGCCAGGAGCTGTCTCAAGGCCACACCCTGCCTGTGATGGGGACTCAGGGGTGACATCCAGGAGCCAGGAAATGGGTCAGGGAGAAAAAAAAATGGGTGACAGGGCTGGGCCTCTGCCCCTGCCCCAGGCCTCCAGAGACAGAGCTCACCGCCTACTCTGTACCCCACCCCAGTTACTTCTGGACAACCTGGCAGCTGTCCCCCCTCTCCCCTCACACGACTTATCCCCACTGTTCTCACCTCTGTGAGGGAGGGTGAGGCCCAGACAACTAGCCATGTGACAGCCCTCACCTCCTCTAATCTGGCCCTCACCCTCCCTGCCACTCCCCAGCACCCACAGGAGGAAGAAACACCCGCGCCAGGCCCTTCGTGACCTGGCTTCCTGACCTTTCTACCCTCCCTTGTCCCCACCACTCCCTCAGCCTCCCACCCCTCAGCCCTAGAGGATGGCCCCACCTTCCTGCACAGAGTCCTCCCTGCTCTGCCAGGGCTGCGCCTCCCTTTTGAGTTGCCCTTTCCCTCTCTCATTTGGAGATCAAGTCCCCCTTCTCCTCCATGAATCGGTCACCTTCGCTAGACTGCTTCCCCCCACCCCTACAGGCTGGCCTGCAGGAGCCCCACATTTTGGGTTGCGATCTGCAGGGTCAGCAGCCCCTCTGCAAGAGGGAGATGGGGCTTTCTACTCCTGTAAAGAGTTGCCGTCTGGGAAACTCATGGGGGCAGTTCTATCTTGTCCTTCCAAGTCGCTATGAGTTTGGTTTGGTTTTGACTCTGCCATCCAATAGACTCATAGTGACTGTAAAGGACAGGGTAGAAAGCCTGGTCTCAAACAGCTGACCTTGCCGATCATAGGCCTACTCATAACTGCTATGCCACCATGGTTCCTTGGTTTTGACAGCTGAGAAGGTCAAGCCCACTCAGGGGCACCTGGGAGGCCTGCCATTTACTTCCCTTAAATCACCCTATGGAAAGCCTGTTCTGGTTCTCAGTACTCTTCTGACACACAGAGCTCAGCATGAGTAGACGTCTACTCTCAAAGCCATCCCATTGTTGTTGTGTTGTAGTTGTTTGGACCCACAAAGGCTGCCGAGAAGAGGGAGCAAGTGAGCTGAGCCCCAAAGGGCAGGTAGGCTTCACTAGGGCATGATGGGGGAGACATCTGAACTCAACGGTTGGTTCCCGAGTTCAGATAGCAAGAGGCATCGCCATTCAGTTTAGCAGCGCAGACTGTGTGCACAGTGTCAGT
This sequence comes from Tenrec ecaudatus, assembly GCF_050624435.1. NCBI lineage: Eukaryota > Metazoa > Chordata > Mammalia > Afrosoricida > Tenrecidae > Tenrec > Tenrec ecaudatus. The sequence continues at coordinate 70,407,964 of NC_134533.1, read as the reverse complement.
TAGTAAGAGGCTCATCACCAACAAGCTACAAAGGGTTTGCTAGTCCATACTTAGAAGACTGTTTTTGTTTGCTTGCTAGGAAACCATCTGGATTTATTTCTCAATACTGTGGTTTACTAAGCAATTAAGTTTTGCTCTCATCCTTATTGTTGTCTTCCTCTTAATTACTTTGCGGTAGCATTTATAACCTTTTCCTACAAGCTTGTTGAAATGAATGCCTATTTTCTTTTCATTCTTTTAAATAATATAAGTATTTTAGGTTAGGATTCCTCCCTGGGCTTAGCTTTGGCTGCATTCCATGCATTTTGGTATATAGTGTCCTATATCATTATGTTATCAATGATTTGCAATTGGATTTTTAATTTCTTTTTCGCCCAATTGAGAGTCATTTTATGGGAAGTTTTAGGCCTTGGGGGTTATTTGTTTCTATTATCTAAATCTGGATTCTGAACTTCAAATTTTGATGCAGATGTGTGGGGGAGAAGGGAAGATTGGTATAATTGAAATCTTTAATCTGTGGGGGGTTTTTTAGAATTTACTGTATGTATCTTCTGGATATTTTTAACGGACCCACGTTCTTTTATTGGATCTATGCTTCGTATTTTGTTAATCTAGTTGTACTATATAATATGCACACATAGACTATTTTAAAACAACGTAATTCCTCTTTCTTTTTAGCTTCTATAGTCTACAAGGCTGATCATGGTATGTAGATCACTATTTCCTTATTGATATAGACCTCTCCCTCTATTTCTGTTTCACCTATCTTGATGCTCTAGTGTTCAGTATATGAACGTTCTACCTGATTATACGTTATATATGTGTGTATACATATTGACAAATTAAAATATTCCCTTTTGCTCCTATTAATTCTCTTTTGGCTTTCATTATTATTATTTCTTATATTCTTATGGCTTGACCACACTTGGTTTCGTTTGCATTTACCTATCTTAGTTTTATTTGTGTTTAGTTATGTCAAGTTTCTAGGTCATCTAACTTTCCCGTATCATTTTTGAATGAGTGATGCAATGAGATAGTTCAAAACTTTAAATAGAGCAGGAGAGTGGGGAAGAGAGTAAGAAAGGTCTCTCTCATTGCCCACCATCCATCTGTCCAGTTCCCACCTCCCCTCACCCTTCACCTACAGAGTCATTGTATTTGTTTCTTACATATCCTTGGGCTTCTTTGTACAAACACAAACATGTCTTCTTATCTTTCCTACTTATTTATTTTTACACAAAAGGTAACATAAGGTACACACGCATTTTATCATGTGGGACTTTTTCTTTTCCCCACCAAATCAGTACACTGGCAGCTTCCTCATTCTTAGGTGCGGGATGTTATTCCATTGTGTGGGGGGACCATAATATATTTAACTAATTTTCTATTGGTGGACACTTAGTCTGTTTTGTTTTGTTCCATTTTAACATGGGCTTACTAGCCCCAGGGGCAGCGGTGCTCTGACAAGTTGGAAAGGGCTCGGTGGCAGTGAGGAGGTTTTTTCCTTGCATAAGGAAGGGTGCCATGAATCACTCTACATACTTTTTGCCTGGATGAAAGGTGTGCAGGAAAGCTTCACTGAAGTGCTACTAACCAGACCAAAAGGATGGTGCCTTTGTAAAGTTGATAGCAATTGCCAATTACCCATTTACCCTCACACCAGCAATATGGAATAGCTTCACCATGATGTAGACATCAAACTTTGAGATGTTTGCCAAACTATAGGTAAAATATCATGTCCCAATATGGTTGTAATTTGTATTTCTCTTGCTTTAAGCTCATCTTGTCATAAGCAAAGAACCAATTAAGACTCATTTACATGTTAAGATTCTCATCTGATCTTTTAGCCATTATTAAAATTAGATTATTGGTCTTATTGATTTAGTCTAAGGCAACTAAGTTTTAGGAGGGTGGTCCTTTGTCTATTATCTAAATTGAAAAATCCTCCCCACCTCCCAATTGTCTTGATTTTACTTAGTTTAAATCCCCCCCTCTTTTTTAATGTAGAATATTTTATTTTTCTGTGACTGAATTTCTCCATCTTTTCTCTCATGGATTTTGGATTTTTAACCATGATAGGAAAGGCATTTCGTCCTCTAAAACTTCTTCCCATGTTTTCTTTTAATATTCTTATATTTCACTTTTTTACATGTATATCTTTCCATGTAATTTCTATGTTATTTTAATCTTTCTATGTCATTTTAAGTATTTATTATAAGCAGCATAGTGTCTAGTTGAATTTTAATTTTAAGCCCAATGTGAGAATCTTTGCCTTGATTAAAAACCAAATCGAGTGGATTCTGACTCATAGTAGCCTTATACAACAGAGAAGAACTGCCCTTTGGGTTTCCAAGGCTGTAACTCTTTCCAGAAGTAGTTAGCCTCATCTTTCTCCTTTGGAGCATATGGTGGGTTTGAACTACTGACCTCATGGTTAGTTGCTCAGTGTGCAACCCACTACACCACCAGGGCTCCTTTGCCTTGAACACAAAACACAGGCATACTGCCACGGAGTTGATGTCAACACACAGGAGAAGGTAGAGCTGCCCCTGTGGGCTTCCGATACTAGAACTCTTTGAGCGCAGAGGACCCGCCGATACTAGAACTTTCTCTGAGCGCAGAAGGCCCGCCTTTCTCCTGCTAGCCACACAGTCCCAGCCCACGGCACCACCACTCCACTTACGTCCTTCCACAACCAGCACAGCCTGTCTGCTCCACTTCTTTATTTCTGTGCTTTCATCGTGTTCTGGATTCTGTTCCTTGCTTTACATTCTGGGGTTTCTGATTTAGACAGCCAACCTCTAGTTTGAAATTCTATGTGTTTTAATGAGTCAGGCGCATATATTTAAATTCACAGGTTTCAGATTACCAAAGCCAATAAAAGGCGTCATGTACTGAGTATGTAGTAGACACTGTTTTTCACAAGTCTTTACTATTGTCTGGCTTTCACAGATAAGGGAAACTTATCTTAAAGAGTGCTTAAAGAACTTGCCCAAGGTCAACCTAAAATATTTTGGTGATCTGTAAGAAATTTGGCAGGCCACCCATGGAAACTGCAGGGGGGAATCTGAGCTAAATGACACGGCTGAGCATGAGGGGGAAATGGTTTCCTCCAGGTGAAACCTCACTTGGCCTCGCCACCAAGGTGTGGGCTGGGCCTTGGATTTTGTCTGTCTGATGCGAGAAAAGCCATGGCTCCTTGTAGTCTGGGTTTGCACTGATCTCCTTAGAAGTCAGACTAAGCATCTGTCCATGTTGGAGAGCATACAAGCTGCACGCTCACGTTCTTTGTCCTTCTGAGAGGTGAATAATGGGCTACCTGGAAGCCCGTGCTTGCTTGTTTGGAGAAGACCAGCTAGATGATTTTTAGAATTTTATTCTCTTCTCTTTCTGTAAAAATCATTTCAGAGAGAAGCCGTTCCTCCACGTCTTCAGAGCAGTCTGGCTCCTTGCACTGTAGGATTGGGTTTCGGGTCCCATGCAGATTGTTGCTTGCTCGCTCCAAGTTCATCGGATCAAAGCCAGCCAGGCGAGGCATCACCTTTTGACTGTCTCACTTCACACTCCATCACTTGGTCGTGGTGAAATTCTCCGTTGCACCATTAGACCGCTGGTGTAAGCATCGAAAAAGAGGAACCAATGGAGATGAATCAGGGCTATCGGTGTCATCGTTACTAATAACGGGCACTTTCAGAGCACTTACGAGGACAGGGTCACGCTATGTCAGAATGTATTCCGTGGCAGTGAGTTTGAGTTTTTAGATAGGAAATTCACAATATGTACATATATGAAACTTACCTCACTACAACTCTGTAAGACAACCAGATGAGCCACAGTGACGCGAGATTATAACAGCTGGCCCACGCTCACACACCTGTAAGTGGTGGAGCCAGGACTCTACTTGGGTTGTCTTGCCCCAGAATTATGTCCTCAGCCATTCTGACTGACTTGGGAGGTACTCTCTCTGGGGTTGAGGTAGGGCCAAAGATCTCATTGCTCAGTGCGATCCCTGTAGGAAATGTCTTATTTACTTTGGAACCATTGACCCTTCATTCATTCATTTAATCATTCGATTCATTCATTCTACAAATTTACTGAGTGCCTACTGTGTGCCAAGTCTTGTGGTCGGTGCCAGAGAAAAGTGGACATGCTCCTTGACCTTAAGGGGGACAGGGCATGATTGGTTAATAGCGCAATATGACATGTTGTCCTGTTTCAGAGGGAGGAACGGGTGGTGTGTCATCCAAGAATGTTTCTCAATCTGTCCCATCCACTATCTAGTTAGCACAAAATCTCCTTTGAACTTTGGCCTGGGCTCTGCTCTTATCTTTAGTTTATATCATATCATTGCCTTGTGCTTGTATACTGCATGTCATCCCCGGACATTTTCTCTGAGCGTGGAGAGTGGACGTGCCAGTCCTGTCTGCCGTCACTGTCTTTGAAACACAGTCTTGTTCCTGTGAGGGTGGGAAAACTAGGGGAGGTTCCCAGCAGGGAAGTGACCTGATCAGGCGGGCACTTGTCTATAGTGTGGAGAGGGAATTGAAAGGGGACGCTGAGCAAGAAGACCAGTTCAGAGACTTGTCCAGGGAGAAGATGAGATCTGAACAAGGGCTGGGGCCAGGGAAGGAATCCAAGGAATATGAAGGGAGTGGAATCCAAGGGACTTATCGATTGATTCAGCAATGTTTAATGAACATCTACTAAGTGCCAGGCACTGCTAGGTGCCAGAAATACAGCTGAGGGCAAGATCAACACAGTCCCTGCGTTCACTGAGTTTAAAGTGTAAAGATGGACAATTGAAGCCTTTAGGATGCGTGTCGATAAGTGATTCTGCAGGGCTGAATACAGGCTCTAGAGAATAACAAGAGAGGGGATGTGAGGAGTCCAGGCTGAGGCTGGGTTTCTTGGCAGTGGGGGTAGAAGGCGGTGCCAAGGAATCTAGGAGTACCGGAGCTCGTGAAGGTTTCTCTGGGTCTCCCAAGCACCACACAGGACAGGCCCAGGGAAGGTGGGGACCAAGGGACCGCTGCATGAATAAATAACGATGGGTTTATGGGCACTCCCATGCCCACAGTCTAAGCCTGAAAGCAGAAGACGGGGAACGGTAAAGAATGAAAACTTGAAGTTTCAGGAAGCCCCGTGGTTGTTCAATGCCCATAAATGGTTAGCCTCTTCACACTTACCCAATCTCCCACACGAGGCAGCAGCGAACCTCCCCTGGCAGCCAGCTACAAGAGTGGGGCTGCCATGCCTCAAGGGGAAGCTGGACGAATGTTGAGGGCCCGCGCTTTAGGCCTTCCTGGAACTGGGAATAACCAGCAAAGTCCCCGAGCCCATGGCCTCAGGGTTAAGGGCTCTTCTTCGGGCCTCTGTGTGTCCCTTGGCCTCCTCATTGAGCCTCCTGGGTTGTCAGAGTTGGTCTGCATTTATCCCAGGGACAGGCCTCGCTCCTAGCGCAGACCCCACACCAGCCCAGCACATCGGAGAAGATGGTTCTTGAGCTAATTCAGAGGGAGCTCAACCTGAGCTCCGGAGGCCAGTCGCCTCCATTCATGGCAGGAAACCATCACTGCCATCAGGAAACTATTGGTGTTGAGTTGGTTCCAATACGTGGTGACCCACGTGTGTCAGGGAAGAATTGCGCTCCATAGTTTTCCATGGCTGGTGATCAAAAGCAGACGGCAGGACTTTCTTCAGAGCCACCCCTGGGTGCCATTGAACCTCCAACCTCTCAGTTAGTAGAGACATGCTTACCGTGCTTCTATTCTCCAGCCACATAGCACCAGCCCATTCGTAGCATGTGGCAGGGAGACTATGAAGGCTCAGCCTGGCACAGTGACCAGGGTTCAAGGATTACTGGTCTATGGATGCTGGCTCCTCCACCTTGATCCGAGCCCTGAAGGACAGAACGGGGCTCTAGTGGGATGCTGTCCAACTGCCTTTGGAGAAGTCCCAGCTGCCCTGTCTGCTCTCTGACCACAATGCTCCCAGCAGCTGGAAGTCGCTCCCAACCAGGCCCTGAACCCTGAGCCCTGAGCCCTATCTTCACGACTTCCCTGCGGGCCTCACTGCCAGTCCTGCCAGCCCACCTGAGCAAGTCTTGTGGGAGGGAGGGGGTCACTTCAGCTGCTGCCCACTGCTCCCTTCCACGCCTCAGAGAAGAGTGCTTTGGAAGTCATCAGTGGGGCCACGTCACAGCCAAGCAGGGCGAGAGAGGACATGTCACTAAGTCGGACATGTCACTAAGTCACTAAGCCGAAATGCTTCAGACTCGGCTCAGGCAGACCGAAATGGGGGTTGAAAGCACCGGTTTACTAGCTGAGCCTCACTTTGGTTATAGGTGGAATACTCGAGAATGCTGACTGCGGGGGAGGAACAAACCAAGCCAAACCCACCGCCATCCAAGCAATTCCGGCTCTTAGCGCGCCTATAGGACAGGGAAGAACCGCCCCTGTGGGTTTCTAAGACTGTAAGTCTTGGCCGGAGTAGAAAGCCACATTTTTCTTTAGTGGTGTGGCTGGTGGTTTCAAGCTGCTGATCTTGCGGTTAGCAGCCTAACTCCTGACCACGACGCCACCAGGGCTTGCTCTAGGGCGGTCAGTGTGTACTCTTCCCTGGAGAGTCCCTGAGGCACACACAGTGCCCAGTTCCTTGGGGTTCCACCACCCAGAACCCCTGCTAGTTTGGGGTCTGTGTGGGGTAATGCAGCTACGAGGGGTGAGGAGACTGCAGCTACGAGGGTTGAGGAGAGACCTTGCCCCACCCTGAAGGTTGCCCAAGACTGTTGGCTGCACCCATCTTGTGGTCTCCCCACCCGTTGTTTTTTCTACCTGAGGCTGAGTTAGGCTTCCTTCCTTGCTCTCAATTCCCTTGTTTGTAGGGCTCTTCAAGCCAGGTGCCACGTGCTTACCAAAATCTCCCGGTGCTGCTGGGAATTGGGCCCTGGGAGGGGAGGATGAGGGCACCAGAAGCACCATGGAGAATGGGGACAGGGAGGCTTGGGGGGAGAGACCGGGTGAGCCACAGGCCAGCCCAGGGACAGGAGAAAAGGCTGTAAGCTTGGTTTCTCTATAATCCCTGCATCTATTTCTGTCAAATTTGTTCTCAAGTTACTCAAAAAAGTTGGTTTTCTTTTTTGGACTCTAAAATTAATGCCTCTCTTTAGCAAAACATTTGGAAAACACAGAAAATTTTAAAATTCTAATGGTTCTGATTCACCCAGGTAACTGATGTTAAGATTTTGGTTTATTTTACACCATGGTTTTACATGCCTTTTCCAGCTAGTCATAAAATAGGTATAATTTGTATCCCACTTTTTATCATTTGAGGAGCCCTGGTGGGTGGTGATTATGCGTTTGGCTGCTAACCGCAAAGTCAACAGTTCGAAACCACCAGATGCTCCCCTGGAGAAAGAGGAGGCTTTCTACTTCTGTGAAGAGTCACAGTCTCAGAATGCCCCAGGGGTCATCCCACCCGACCTCGTGGGGTTGCTATGCGTTGGAATCAACTTGGTGGCAGTGCGGTTTTTCATTTGCTATAATTGACACAAGCAGAGTTTTTACAAGCTCACCCATTGCTGTCCATTTGGGTCCAACACATAATAACTTGAAAGGGCAGAGTAGCGCTGTCCTACAGCGTTTCCAATTAAAAAATAGGTTTATTGACATATAATTCACAAACCATACACTTCCACAGTTCAGCTGTACCATCACCACCACAGTCAGTTCTAGAACATTTTCTTCCTTCCAGCACTCATAATTAGCTCCCCATTCCAACCTCCAAGCTTAGCATCTTGACAGCAGCACACTGCCCGAGGAGTGGCTAGCGGGCTTGAACCGCTGGCCTTCCAGTTAGCAGCGCAGTGCTTATCCACTGTGCCACCAGAGGCCTCTGTTCATACGCCAGACAGTTCAATTCTGCCTGTTGATTCTAGCCCATCATTCCAACAGAGGCCCATAGTTTCTGTTGGAATTTGAGCTGCCTCTTCCCAAAAGAGAATGGTATTGAATGCCAGCCTGGAGGGAGAGGAGGAGGAGGGAGGGGAATGGGGGTTGGGGAGGAAGGAGGAAGAAGAGAGGAAAAGAAGAGGAGACAAAACCAACATGGAAGACATTTGTTCCCTCTGTCCCTTGGCCCCCTTAGGATACATGCTAGTTGTTTGATCTTAGAAAAAAACAAAGCAAAAACCCCTTCCCCAGGGCTCCCAGAACCACCTGGGCTCACCTGCATCTTCCCCTGTTGGGCACCACCACGACTCACTCACACACCCCACTTAACGGGCTGGGAGCTCGCTCCCTGGTAGGAGAAAGTCTTGCTTCCATGGGGGAGGAGGGAAAGCATAGCCCAGCGGACACTGGGTGGTAAGGACCCTGCCACAGTCACCTCGCTGCCCACTTGGCACAGGTATGTCCTGATTTCCAGGCTTTGGCAGCCAAGCACTCTCTCCTGACTGCAAGCACCACAGCCTATCCAAGAGGTCCTGGAGGTTCCCGTGGGTCTGGCGGGTCCTGGAGTAGGGGAATAGCCTTTTCTGTTCTGGGTCTTAGACCTCTGTTAATGCAGCCTACATTTGCATTCGCTGTTTGACAGCCACAGCCTTGGCTCCTGGGGAGCTGTGCTCAAACTCCAAGCTCCTTTCTTATCCCCTTGCCGGTAAACCAGTTCTCCCACATCCTGTGCTTGGGCAATCACTTAAGGAAACCAAATGCAAGACTTGATACTTTACCCTCTTTTTATATGTACATTGTGAGCTTTTCAGCTTCTCCTCCCGGCTTCTTGCCCTAGAAGAATTTGATACATGTTTATATCTCTTTATCTAACCTGTTCGATAACATGATTATCTGAACTAGGCCCAAGACAGAAACCCATTTCCCACGGGTGCTGGTCCAGAAACAACATGTCTGCATAAATTACATGGGACATCCTAACAATCTGTGCAGAAATATCACCCTCTTTAAAAAACAAGTCGTACATAGACGCATACTGGAAGTGATTACCGACAGTAGTTCAAAGGAATCCCTTTGGATTTCTGAGAATTTTATACCTTTGCAAGAGAGGACAGCCCCATTTTTCTCCCTTGGAGCTACAAGTGGTTTTGAACTGCTGACCTTGTGGTTAGCAGTTCAATATGTAACCTACGCCACCAGGGCTCCAATGGACTAGATCTTGAAAAGAAATGAAGTACTGATTCCTGCTATACTGTGGTGAGTCTCAAAATATTCTAAGTAAGATACGTCAGACAATGCAAGACCTGCTTTACCTTCTTTTTGTATTTACATTGTGAGGTGGATTTTTTTAAAAAGCTTTTCTTTAAGGGCTTCATACGTTGATATGAATGTCCAAAGCAGGTAAAGGCACAGAGACAGAAGCAGCAGCTGGGTGGTTGCCAGGAACTGGGGGGAGGGAGGAGTAGGAAGTGACTGTGTCACAGGTATGGAATTTTCTTTTGAGGTGATGAAAATGTGTTGGAACTAGAGAGAGGTAGGATACATTGTACATGTTCTAAACCCACTGAACGGCCAGTATGCTTGCCCCAGGTGGTCACTGGGAGTCTAAATGAATTGATGGCAGAGGGCTTGGTTTGTCTTTGGTCTGTAGGCTTGAAAATCACTCATGCTCTGTTATGTCAATTTCATCTCAATTTACAATAATGCGTGTGTAACAGAAAGAAATCCAGCCATGTATTCAGTCAGTAGAGAGTTGTGTGCTAGCTACTGCAGACACTGAAATGAATGGGATCCAGCTCCTGCCAAGGCTAATAGAGTCCCAAGTCATGAATGCTGACTGGGATGGGGGGACAGCTGGACCCCAAACTTGGAGGGATGCCTTTTAAGATCACCTTCCCTGTGGGTTCTCTCACCACCATGAGACTTCTGGGGCACTCGGTTTCCCAATCTAGTGATCTAGACCTCATGCTCCCAGTAACTTGAAGGTGGAGGCACCTGACAAATGACACATGCCTCCAGCCATAGACGGAGCTCAGCCCCAGGGAATCGTCATGCCGATGGTATGCACCCTTGAGATGATTCGAAGAGATGGCACTTAACCTCTGTGGTTTTCCCTGCAAGAACGCACCATCCCAGCCTAGCTGTGAGAAAAAACACCAGAAGAACCCAAATTGAGGGAAAGTCTACAAAATGCCTCACCAGTACGCCTCCAAACTGTCACGATCGTTGACACCCAAGGAAAGGCTGGGAAATGTCCACAGTCCAGAGAAGTAAGTAAGGATCATGGGTGGGATCCTGGACAGGAGAAGGGCATTGGGTAAAAGTTAATGGATACAAATAAGGCATGGAATTCTGTCACAACAATGGATCAATCTCAGGTCATGAATTGTAACAAATGCACCCCATTTGTGTAACCCAAAACCACTGCTTGAAGCAGTAAGACTTTCTGGTCCCCTTGAAGGCGTATAGCCTCAACCCCACAGGAGGAGGTCCACCCGTGCTGTGGGCTCGCTGGGCGTGGGACTTGACTTGGTGGCTGTGAGGACAGTTGGTGCCTGGGATCAAATTAACAGCACAACTTGAAAGGTCCAACGGGAACCTGAGGGGGCGGGAGGATTATGTTGAGGGGGAAAGGCGTGTAAGCCTGGCTGTCTGACTTGAGGCGAATGTCGCTGGCTGGACATGTGGACATTGTTGAACTGCTGCATGTCCTGCTGTGTGTGTTCTGAAAGACGAAATTAAACCCATGGGATGGAATGGATCCTCTAGAAATCCTTCAAAGGACTATCACAAGCCTGCTCAGGGGAGATGACAGTGGGGACATGAACCAGGGCGTGTGGCCCACGAAAGAGTTCAGTGTCTGAGATGTTACTGCCTTCACCGTACAGGTGGATGCTACAGAGAAAAATCGGGCCTAAACTGATATAGCTGCCCGCCCTTGCAAGTTCCTGAGCTGCCCAGACTAAGGGAGCCAGGGTCTCTCCGCCACAGCGCTAGAATCCCAGCGTGGTCTTCCAGGCTCCAGAGAAGCAGGCGAGCCTCCGGGAGCTCTTCCTGCCTCCACACTCACGGAGGGGTAGCCCAGTGGTATGCTGGCGTGTTGTCAGTCAACAGCAGAATGATAACTTAATCCAGCACGATATCCGAGCACCATCCCTCCCAACAAACAGAGGCATTTCCTCCTTTAGTGAGCACCCAGAGAGCCCTGGTGGCCTCGTGATTCCCACTTTGGGCTGCCAACTGCAAGGTCAGCAGTTGGAAACCACCAGCCTCTCTGGAGGAGAAAGACGAGGCGTTCTCCTTTGGTAACTCGACTGTCTCAGAAACCCCCTAGGGGGGCGTTCTACCCTGTGCTATAGGGTCGCTGTGAGTCAGCGTGGAGTCGAGGGTGGGAAGAGTTCTCTATCGCACCTAAAGAACTCATGTCTTTGAGCAGGCCCTTCCCTAAATACAAATGTGTGGCCAAGTTGCATGGTGGTTAATCCAGCAAATAAACAACACACGCACACACACACACACACACACACCACAAAAAAAAAATCAACAAGTCATACCCACCGCCTGTTGAGTCAATTCTGACTCATCGTGACCCTCAGGCCAGGGCAGCACCAGCCCCTTAGGCCTTCAAAGGCTGTAACTCTTTACAGAAGCAGACTGCCCGGTCTTTTCCCTAAAGAGCACTGTGCGTTTCAATGACCGGCCTTTAGGTTAGAGGTGAAACACTTCACCTGCTGCACCCCAGGGCTCCTGTATCTGTCCAGCAGGGACCCACAAGCCCAATGTCAACTGCCTCGGAGTAAGAGCTCCCACTGATGAAGGAAAACCATTGATACTATCGGGAGCAAAAACTCCATCATCCCTTAGTTTATGGGAAGCCTTGGTGGCGTAGTGGTTATGAGTTAGGCTGCTAACTGCGGGTTCAGCAGTTCGAAACCACCAGCTGCTCCAAGGGAGAAAGATGAAGCTCTCTTCTCCCGTAAAGTGTTACAGTCGGGGGACCCCCAGGGCCAGTTGTACCCTGTCCTGTAGGGTTTCTCTGAGTCGTAATGGGCTCCCTGGCAGTGAGGGAGGGAGCGGCCTTTCCTTTTTCAGACCAACAACCCCCATTTCCTCACAGCGCCTCTATAATTATCGTTGTCGTTTTGGAGCACCTAGTACATGCCGGGTGCCAAAATAAGTATTTTCCACCCATAATATGAATCCTCTAAAGTCTAAGCTCTTAAACACAATTCGGCCCCACCCAGGCCTGGTTCAGGAGTGCAGAACCTGCCACCCTTCTCTCAGGAAGCATTGGCCTCATGAGCATCATGGGGGCAGGCGCTGGACCGCCATCTCTGGAGAGCGCGAGGGCCTCCGAGCAAGAGCTGGCCACCAGACATGCCAAAGGTCTCTGCTCTGTCCAAGAGCTGAGAGGCCACAGTGACCTTGGGCTGTAACCAGGAGCTCAGGGGAGGGCGCCAACCAAGGGGCAGGCATCCCACCCAGGTTCTAGGATGGAGATAGCCGAAGTCCACGCTCTCCAGGGAAACAGCGCCTACCACCGAAATCACAAGTCCATTTGGTGAGGCGGAAGCCGAGAGAGAGCACTCACTGACTGGAGGCCTGGAACCCCGGTGTGAGAAAAGAAAGAATGCCAAGGCACTTACCCATGACCAGCCCTTGACTCAGGCAGGTAACCAGCCAAGAGACTATTTTACGACGTTTCTCAAGGTCTCCTGGCTGTGGTCTCCAATAGGATTTGGTATTCTCCAGAATCAGCATTAGGTAAAGCATCATTAAAACAGCCCCACATCCGCCCCGCCGAGGACCTCCCCTGTACCAAACACACACACACCTCTCCCAGGCAAGTCCAAGAGGCTCCTGACACAGACTGATAGGAGTTTCACGTGGTCCTGGGACCACCGGGGTGGTGCGGGACTTGGTGATCCCAGAGCACTCGTTAGTGAACAACTTCTACAGCGGGCTCAAGGGTGACAAGATTGTGAGGAGGGCACAGGACCGGGCAGAGTTTTGTTTTGGTATCGACTGGGTGGCTATGGGTCAGAACCAGCCCGATGGCACCTGGCAACAATATCAACAGCTGTCCCAGTGTGTGCTGGCTGTGTCTCAGCCACAATTGTTCCTGGGTGCTCAGCAGTGCACCTGGCACACAGTAGGTGCTGTTGAGGACATGAAGGGAAACGCCCTGCTCTGGAGGTCTCCTTATCTAGGACGGGAGACATGCAGACTGCAAACCCAGGAAGGATCTTGCCCCGGCATTTTGCTGTCGAATCCCGTAGGAAATCAAAGCCCTTGCAGGCCCAGGTGGAGGGTGAGGCATGGGCGGGTGTGAGCCCAGCCTCAGAAGAACACTGCATGCAGGCTCAGGACCGTCCCAAGGGCAGCGGGAGGAGCTGCGTGACTCAGGCCTGGGCGGGGGGACTGGAGGAAGGGTGGGGCACCTGGGGAAAGTGCCAATGAACCCCAGGAGGAGTCAGCCTTATCCCTGCCTTCCTGCTTCCTCCACGCTGTCTGTACTTCCCTGCTTCTGGCCAGAGGCCCCTGCAGGCGTTCGTTCGCAGACAAGCTTGGCTGGCATTCGGAAGCCACGTAGCCGGTTGACCCAGGGTAAAGCTGGGGTGAGCGTCTGAGTGCAAACAAACAAACTAATCTATAGCTACTCAGAAACTACTTCAAAAGATAGGGGTGGCGGAGCCTCTGGGTTAGAGAAATAGGGGTGAAAATCCACGTGTAGCTCGGAAATCTTGGGCAAACTCCACCTAGCTCTCTGAGGCTTTGCCTCGTCTTCCATCTGGGGGCTGGAGAGGGTGTCTGCGGTTCATTCCCTCTTCGCTGCTCCAGATCAGGGCTTTGAAGTGTCTGGGTACACTGGCCTTGCTAAAAGCCACAGGCACTTCCCCGGGGACATCCTATTGGAACAGCACCCAGAGCAGCGTGTGCCGCACGGACGACCTGGTCTTATTTTCTCGTCCATCCACGCTCGATCAGGTTCTGCTGCATCAGCGTACCATCCCTCTCCTGGGCTGCCCTCTCAGCCCGGAGCTGGAGGGGCAAAACCCACCTCTGCCCTCCTGAAATGTGACTGGAAGGACACCCGGACCAGGCCCCAAAGGACTCCAGCAAGCCGGGATGGCAAGGCTGGGAGCAGGGTCTACACAGCCCCAGTTCTGGCCGGGAGCTGCCTGCACAGGCCCGTTGCTTCATGACTCTTTGACTTCATCCCCCAAATCTCCTTCCCCTTCAGGCACCCTCTCCCCCCACAGCATGTGCCTCCGCTGCCCCCTCTGTCTGGAACGCCCTTCTTCCAATTCAAGGGTCCCCCCAGCCGCGTGGGACAGTTCCCCAGGCCCTCCCTGCTTCTTGTCCCTCTGCACTTTCTTGTATTCCACGGACATTGCTCGAAGCCATCTCTGCAGAAGGGCCTGAGTGAAAGAGAGCGTGTTTCCTGTCTTCAAGAAGCCCCCAGTCGCGTGGGCTCTGTCCACCTGCGTGAACAAACCATGGGGTGGCACATGGGTAGGCACACAGGATGGGTAGACACACAGGGCTCCGGGGCTGGAACGGCCAGCATGCAGTTTGGTGTGGGACTTGCAGGAAGCAGCAATCGTCTCCTTCTTTGGAGATTATGTGCATGGAATGAAATGAAAACCCAGTCCAGCCGGGTTGGCAATGACCCTAAGACTTATCATCACTGAAACTTTAGCCAAGATTTCCTGTAAATGAGGCCACCCTTCCTGACCGTGAGACCCTGACGGCACTTCAGCCTCAATTACATAACAGGCTTCTCTTGCTTCCATGTTTTGCCGATATAAGTGCTTCACCTTTGACTGAATGGCTCTTGGACCTTAAGAGGGTCTGAGAACACTCTGGGAACCCAGGACAGGAGATCACGATGCTAGCGAATAGCCGAGGGCGGGGTCCTGGGGGAGGTGGCAGTGGAGATTGATAGGAGGGAAGAGGGTGGGCCCACAGCAAAGGTGTGGAGGTAGGAATGAGCAGGGCCCACATGGGAGTCAGTGGAGAGACCTGGCTACCTTGTTGGGAAGAAAGTGGGGGGGGGGGGAGTTCACTGGATGTGGGCCAGGAGGGGAGTCAAGTGATATTTTCTGGGGCTTCGGGGACGTTCGACCTCTCTAGACAGCCCTTGGCTTTGCTCAGCCTCTGGCTCTCCTTCCCTCATGCCCCTCCTTCCAAAAGAACATTGAGCTTTGGGCTGACTGATTTCCAAGTTTCCCCAGCCTTCCTCCCACTCTGTCGTCACCCCAGACCTCTGTGCTAGTCACTCCTGTCCTACTCTGGGGGTGTCCCCAATCCTCAGGTCCCAGACCCTTGCTTCCACCTGGTCAGAACCTCTGCTGACACTTCCCTCTGCCCTCCCTGGGGTCAAGTCAATGCCCTGTTTGTCCCTGGAAGCGCCATGGGTGGTGAGGGCCTAAGGGGCTGCCAGTGGGGGGGGTCACTTGGGATACCTCAAATCGCTCAGCGAATCTTCTCTGACCAGTGCGGTGTCCTGTTTGCGGTGCCTTCTCTCCTGGCACGTCTAAAACGGAGCGCTTCATGTCTCCCCAGACCAGCTTCTCTCACAATCTCCAGGAGAACATCTGCAGCCAGCTGGTCACCAGACAGGAACTTGAGAGTCACAACTGTCCTGCCGCTGTCCCCGCCCTCATCTGATTCTTCACTGAGCCCCCACAGGTCCTACTCTGGGAGACACTGGGGTTTGTCTATTTCTTCCCTTCGACTCTCCCCCCCTGCCACCCCCGCCCACCCAAACCTGAGAAGCAGAGATCTCATGGAATGGTACCTTCTCTGGGGACCTTCCAGCCGTAAGAATTCAACTGCATGCTCCTGCTCACAGCCCTCCCCTGGCTTCCCATTGCTCTGAGGGTGAAGTCCAGCACCTTGGCCTGGCATCCAAGGCCCTTCGTGATCTGGACTCCTCTGTAAGGGACTGCGGAGCACTCTCCAGCTCCCAGCCTGGGCTCCCACTATCCTCCCTTGGGGGACTGCAGTCATCGAAGAGCCTGTGATGAGAGTCAACTGCCCATCCAGGGGGCTGGACAAGCGAGACTCTTCTCACAGTGCCTGTTTTTAGAGTCAGCCAACGTGTATCTATTTATTCATCTAGATATCAAAATGGATTTGAGATGGAACTATTGGGTGTATATTGAGTGTCAGCCTGTGTGCAACAAGGTCATATTGTCGCCCGCGCTCTGCACACTCACACTCACAGACACAAGGCCTACCCCGAGGGCCAGTGTCACCTCCTCAGGGAACTGGGAGCCTGGGGCCAGAATGGGTTTAGGTGAGGCTTCTGGGTGCAAAGATTGGCAGACATGGGCTTGGGGTTCGAACCAGGGGCTTTCTGAGCTCACCAGGCTGGCCCTGGAAGACCCAGGCCTGGCATTACCCTCAGGGAGTATCTTTGATATGAGAAGGATGGGTCCTTGGGAAAATGGAATAAAGCTCTCTAGAGAGTTCACCCACAGAAGGCGCTCTGTAACCCATGGAGCTACCCCCCTCCCGCCCCCGTAAGAGAGCTCTGAGGACAGCTATGGGGATAGCAAGGGTTTTGGGGGTGGAGGGGGTGCAGGGACAGCAAGGACAGAAGCAGGAGGGGGAAGGGGAGAACCACAGCTTCCTCCTGCGACCCTGGCTTGCATTTCCCTTCCCTCTTGCCTGGCACAGCTTCAAGAGCGGTTCCTCTTTCCTCAGTAGAAGTGCTAGGTGGGGTGGAGTCAGTGGGGTGAAGGCTGGGAGACCGCTCAGGCCCTCTCTGAGCTCCAGGCTCTGCACAGGAGAGGGTCCCAGTCTCCTCGTCCCCAACCAAGAACAGCCCATGTTGCCCAGCACACGCTGACCTCCTCTCAGGCAAGGGAGTCAGGACAATGCTGGGTCGGGCGAGGATCCAGCCCTTGGCCTCTACCGACAACCCGAGATATAGGCTGCTGTTGATTCTCAAGAGTGGGGCACAGGCTAAGGGAGGCAAGAAATACACGTTGGGCTGGCGTCGGGGAAGAGCCTGAGAAGGGGCTTCCTCTGAAGGCATTGCTCAGCCTTCATCCTTGGGCCCACTTAGATGCCTCGTCCCCCTGAATCTTGGGGCCCGAGGCACAGTGCCCAGCTGGACACTAAGAGTTCCAGGGTCTAGCACCAGCCGTACCACCACTTGCCGTGTGCCTCTGGACCAAGACCTTGTCCTCTCTGACCCTTCCCTTGTATAGGTGCTGAGCTAGAGGGTCTTCCAGAGCCTGTTCAGCTCTGAACTCTCTGAGCACTGAGTGCCATGCTTCCTCAGAGTGTAGCTTCCCTGTGTGCAGAGTGGGCCAGTCTAAGGCATGGCCAGTGTCTCTGCCATCCACCTGTCCAGGCAGGGGGATAAGGAGGCCTGGAGGCAGGGACTTGAGTCTCTTCTGCTGCAGCCAAAGCTGGGGCTGGCCTAGCCCATTCCTCAGTGACCCCAACTGACCCCAGGTCTGAGCAACTGGGAAGGGACCCAGGCCGCGCTGAGACAGCTGTCATAGCAGCCCTAAATTTAGCCCCAACAGGGACAGGGAGGGGGAGCTGGCCCATGATTCAACTCCCGTGGCCCCAGGGGACTGAACCTGTACCGGACCCAAGGCAGGAGAGGTCAGACAGTTCTGGCAGTGGCCCGACCGTGGTGCTGGGTGGGGCCAGTTACTGCCGTGCGTACACACACTTCAGGAAGAGGACTGAAGGGCAGGTGCTTTCTGCTGGTGGCTTGGGACCTGCTGTGGCTCCCAGCCTGCAGTCTTTCAGAGCCCGGGGAAGGACAGGGAGGGACCTGGCCATGTGAGCTCCTCTAGGCGTGGTTGTCCAGCCAGTCTGTCCTCTTAAGGCTGACTTAGATAGTGTCACCCCTCAGCATGAACTCCCAAAGGCAGAGGAGGCTGACAATACATATAGAGGACCTTGATGTAAGAGCAGATTGGGGCCCCTCAAATGACTCCTCTCACCCAGAGATAGCAGCTTCTGTGGGCATGGTACTCTGAAGATCTTATTTAAAAGCAGATTCTAATTCAGATTATCTGGAATGGAGAGTCGAGATCTTCAAGATTCTAACAAGGTCCCACATGAGTCTGGATTCACCGTGAACATGAATGGCAAACCCCGGGCAGCCTTGGTGGGCCCCGAGGCCAGGCTCTCGGTTTTCTCCTGTTTTACAGGTATCCCACCTCCCACGACCAGCGGAACCTCAGCCAAGACCAGGCGTCCACCCACACGATACACCAGGTTGCAATTGTTAGTGGCCGTTGAGCCTCCCTGGACTTGTGGTTCTGAGGTCCAGCCTCGCTCACAACCGAAAGGGTCCTGAGGAGCGGCTGTGCAGTCGAGGGAAAGTAAAGAGACAGACAGGCGTGCGGGGCGCTCACCTTCCCTGATGGCAGGAACAAGAAAGGGAGCGGATGTATTCCCCAACAGACTTGTATAGTCTTAAGGGGTCCAGGCCCTGTCAGTCACACACATAACAAGGTGGGCAGTGTCTTAACCTGGATGGCCCTGAGTTCATTGGGGGAGTAACCCAAGACCAGTATTGGGGGCAGGCAGAGGGGAGTCAACTGCCCTTTGAGTAAGAACAGTATTTGTTCTTTGCAATGGGTAGCCTTCAGGGTATAGTGAGCAGCCAGGTGCTCATAAGAGGCATCTTTAATGGATCTCTGTTATGGCGGGATATTGTGGGGGTGATTTTTAGTCGGGACAATGTGACTGGGGGTCATCTCTCGCTCACCAATGTGAAGGCCTTCCTCCACCAGACTCTTCATCATGAGCGTATACTGGCCGCATACACTCTCTTCCAGGTCCTCAGGTCCCACTCACAGTGACCCAAAGCACAACTGAACTTACGGGCGTCCAGTCCTGCACCATTCCCATTAGCGGCTATTGATCGGAGCATTGCGATGCATAGAGTTCTCATTGGCTGGTTTTTGGAAGCCCCACGGACAGATGGGTAGTGGCTGCCCATGAAGTACTATGACCAGGAATAGGACCTGAGTGTCCCACAGGGAAGATGAGAATTCTACCATGTACCCCCCTCCCAATCCCCTCTTGCCAGGTCACTGCCATTTTATCGTGGGCTGCTGCCGGTGTGTAGGTGTGCATGTACAGAATGTGTATAAAGATGCATGTGTACAATAATAATGAGATAAAACTAGATTAAAAAATTTGTAAATAGCTGACTTTCATTGAGCGCTTATTCCCAGGTGATGTTCCAAGAATGCTCACACACGGATCTTATTTAAATCTCTTAACATCTGGGATGGGGGTGGGAAAATTGAGGTGCAGAGAGGTTAAGGGATTGGTCAAGGCCACACAGCAGATAAGTGGCAGTCAGGGTGAGGATGGTATGCGTGTGTGCCCCCCTTGGTCCCTGTGTGCAATGAGGTGGCGCGTCGGAATGCAGGAGTAAGCCGGCGCCAGAGCAGGGGCAGAGTGGGGGAGGCAGGCGTCACATGCACAGTGATTTGGGCAGGATCTTTCTGCAGCGTGGGCATCACAAAGGCACGAGGCCAACCACTGGGCTGGGGCTGAGTTTTGACTTCCTCCTCTGAGCAATGAGTGTGGTAACACTTGCCTTATGAGACTGCGAAAAAAGAAATGTGGGAACACAGGGCCCTGCCAAGTGTTTGCTGAGCACATAGTAGGTGCTCAGAAGGTATGAGCTGGTCCTTCCATCATGACTCTTGGGGAGTGACTTGGGCCCTGACTGATTATGGGCAGCTCCGTGGCATAAGAGAAGATGCCACGTCTGGGGGATGGAACAAGGAGAAGGCAGGCAAGGCCTAGAGCGTGGTGTTGGGGTCACCTGTGAAAAGGCGTCCCATGAAGAGCCACGTATCAAAGCAGATAGCATAGGCAGGTCCATTGCCCCTTACCTGGGCCAGACAGGCAGACCAAGGCTGGAGAACCTCCCTACCCTCAACTCAATAGAAGCCTCCTCAGGAAAGCTAGCACCTCATCCATTGACTCACCCCGCAGTTACGGCAGACACGTCAGTTCCCATGGCCCTGCAGGCGGTGCCCAAAGGGAAGCAAACCTCTGTGCTGGCCGGACACCCATTGAGGAAGGTACCGGTGACTAATTCTCGCTTCCTCTGCCCACAGTTCTGGTCTTGCCCCTGGAGCTGGTGTTGCTGAGGCTGTTTACATATGAATGGCTTCCTAAGTGGACTTCCATGAGCCATCACCAGGCAGACCCCTGACCTATGAACTGAGTCATGCTAACAAGTTCACTGCCAGAGTCTCTCCTGGAAGATCATGAGTTGCCTCTTGTAAAATATGAGCGATGACTTAAGTAAGTGACCATTTCCCTCTTCTGGAACCGGAAGCAGAAAGAGGGGCTCAGATGGAGCCCCTAGGTGGTGGAGAAGCTGGCGCTAGAAAACCAGAAGGAGGCACATTGAAGCTAGGAGCTGGCTGAGGGCAGGAGTCTGGACTGTAGCACGGAGAGGACCGTGTGGCTCTCTCTATCCACCTCCCTTATTGGCTGAGTGAGGAGCGTCAGGCCCAGAGCCATCACCTGGCCAGGACCATTCAGAGAAGGAGCTCAGACTTGCCTGGAGTTGCTCAGCCACCTGGCTGATTGGAGAGCTTGTCCGAACTACGGAGAGCTGATTTGGGCGCCCCCATGTGGCAGCAGAACAGAAAGGTAGGGCTAGGCAGGACTTTGCGGAGCAGACCATGCTTAGTGGGTGATTCCAGGATGGGAACAAGTCCTATTTCTTGGTAATAGGCCAAGGTTTCACCCCAGTTACTCAGCCCTTGTCCCTGCTCATGACTCCTACCCAGTATCGAGACCCCCACACTCCCAAACTCTCATTCTCTGAGTCAATTGTGATACTCTGCTACCCTATAGGATAGAGTAGAACGGGCCCCTGGGTTTCTGAGATTATACATCTTCACGGGGGTAGGAAGCCACATCTTTCTCTCCCATGGAGACTCGGGTGGGGTCTTATCTATAATATTGATAGGGCATGCTGGGTGGGCACTGAGAGGATTTAAGGAAATGGGTTGAACTGAACGCTATTCAGTGTTAATGGAAGGAAACTGGAATGTGGACATAGACTTATGCACAAGAATGTTCGTTGCATTGATACTTGTAAAAGCAAAACTTGTGTCTGTAATATGAGAAGCTGGGTGAGGAAGACAGGGGATCATGAAACTAGCCAACTTATTTTTGTGAGTGTTTGAAATATTTAGAAACAAATGAGTTAACAGGCAGTATAAGGGTCCAACAACAGAAATCTAAACAATATAATACAACTAGACAATAAAGTTCTAGAGCAGTGGTTCTCCACCTTCCTGATACCGAGACCCTTTCATACAGTTCCTCGTGTGGTGGTGATCCCCCTCCAACCATAAAATTATTTTTGTTGCTACTTCATGACTGCCATTTTGCAACTGTTATGAATCGGGCAACCCCTGTGAAAGGGTCGTTCGTCCCCCAAAGGGGTCGTGGCAACCCACAGGCTGAGAACCGCTGGTCCAGGGACATTACAAATACTCCCAGGAACTTTCTGGTTTTGTTTTTCATTTGAACAGCTTTGTTAAGATGTAATCCTCAAACCATGTAATTCACCCCTTTAAAGAGTAAAAACTTCAGTGATTTTTAAAATATATTCAGAGTTTTGCAGCCACCACCACAATAAAATTGTAAACACTGTTATCACCCCAAACCAAACCCCACACATACCTGGTGGTAGTCACTTCTCATCCTCCCAAACTCCTCTGACTCGAATGTACTGGAAGGCCTAAAATTCTATGTGTTCCTTTAACATCTTTGAACCTCACAGACCCCCAAAGCCTAACTCTATGTTCCCCTGATCTCACCACTACTCAGCAGGAAAAGACCCCACCCATCCTAGAATCATGCCCCATACCCAGTGAATCTGCCCACCTGGCTAGTTCTCCCATCAGTCCGATTAGCTGCAGTCCATTGGTCCTCAAACCTACTGGGTCTCAATTACCTACTAGTCTGCAAAAGCATTGGAACAGGCCAACCACATGGTCCTGTGGTCAGCTTACTCTCTTGTTACCACAAAGTCTGCCTCCTACAGCCCCCTGCTGGTTCCCTCTGCTCCCAAGCACGAGCCGCATGTATGGTGTATGGTTTCCTAGCCTTCATTCCCAGCTGGTGAGTATGTGGGATGAATGAACTGCTGTCTCTAGATGCGCAGTCATAAACTGCTCTCTGTCTCAGCTGTCTGATTTCTTGTGCGTTTGGCCGTTTCTATGGCCCCAGGATGGGAATCCCTACCTCATCAATGAGGTGAGAAGAGGCAGATCAAACACCCACCCAGTTATTAATCTACTTTCTGTTCTTAGGCATATACTTGCCTAGGCTGACGGTTTATAACTGGGATTATATAATGGGCGGCTTTTGCAACTGCTTTCTTTCAGGTAGGAGGATGCTTCCAATGTTCATTCATGTTGTAGCATGTGTCCATACTTCAGTCCTTCTTTTTTTTTTTTTTTAGTCTGTACTTTAAAATTTTAAAGTATATTGTTCCTGGGCATGTGGCTTATCTTTCATTTTTTTCACAAGTATAAAAGCATTATAATTTCACATATTTTATGTTAGCATCACATTTGTAACCGGTTCGTTCCAATTTGACCTTCATTGCATTCTTTTCTTTCCCTCTGTCTTGATGTTATTTATTTATTTATTTTTATTATTATTTAATTATTTTTAATCATTTTATTGGGGGCTCATACAACTCTTATCACAATCCATACATACATAAATTATGTAAAGCACATCTGTACATTCATTGCCCTCATCATTCTCATAACATTTGCTCTCCACTTAAGTCCCTGGCATCAGATCCTCATTTTTTCCCCTCCTTCATGAGCCCTTGATAATTTATAAATTATTATTTTGTCATATCTTGCCCTGTGGCTTAAGTTATAACTCCTCGCATGGATTGCCACACTTTATTTATCCAGGCATGGACATCCGGGCTGTTTCTACTTCTCGGTCATTATGGACAACGCTGCTGAGAACATTTGTGCATACGCTTTGGTTGGACAGTTGTTTTCATTCCTCTCTGGGTGGGGGGGGGGCATATACCAAGGAGGATAATTGCCGAGTCACTGGGTAACTTTTGGTTTAACTTTTGTTTGGGTTTAATATTTTATTTTTGTTGTTGGGCATATACACAGCAGACCACATATCAATGCAACAATATCTACATGTATAATTCATGACCCGGATTACATTCTTCAAGTTGTGCAACTATGCTCCTCCTGTTTCTCTGAGTGACGCCTCCCCCTTTATGAGACAATTGCTGCCACCTCAGTTTTCCGTGGCGACCTGGTGGTGTCGAGAATTGTATCTGGGGCTGCTTGCTAACGGGAAAGTTGGTATTTCATCAGCTGCTCCATGCGAGAAAGATGAGGCTGTCTCTTCCTGGAAAGATTTACAGCCTTAAAAAATAAGATTGACAGCCTTGGAAACCCAAAGGGCAATTCAACTGTGTCATGATAAATCAGAATCCACCTGACAGCAGGGAGTTTGGCTCTTCTGTTTTCCAAGCTGCCCATCTCCCTGTCGCTTTATTGTACAATGGTGGCTTGTGTGTTATTGTGATTGGAGAAGCTTTGCCACTGGTGTTTCGGCTACCAGCAGGATCACCCACAGGTGAGCAGAGTTCAGTGGCGCTTCCTGACTAAGACAGACTAGGAAGAAGGGCTAGGCGGTCCACTTCTGAGAGGTTAGCCATGGAAACCCTTAGGACTAGAAGCCGACCGTTGTCTGCTATAGTGCTCGAAGATGAGCTCTCAGGTTGGAATCCACTCAACCTACAACTGGGAGAGAGCTGCCTCCTCAAGGCAGATGTCGTGGATGGAGCTTCCAGGACCTCCATGTGCAGAAGGGGCACAGCTCAAAATGAGAAGAAACGGATGCAAACAACATCTATCCCTAATGGGATTATACAAAGGACGACTCTCAGAAAGCTAGAAGTTCTCAAAAATGAAATGGAACCCAGAAAGGTCAATATTTCAGGCATTCCAGAGCCTGAATGGACCAGGATTTGCCAGTGTAAACTAGATAATCATATGGTTTAATACACTAGGAATGACAAACTTTAAAGGACTGGTGTCGCATTCATCATCGAAACCAAGAATGCTCACACCTTGGCCAACAGACAACATCTAAACGTAGAAAAGTGAAGTTGTCAAGGATCTCATTTCACTTGTCTCCACAAACAAGGCTCACGAAGCAGTGTCTTGGACTCTCTTTGCTCTTCTTTCCGTGGACAGGATGAGCGAGGCCAATGGTGGCAGCTTCCATGGCCACTCGTGAGCTCTTAAGACACTCGCCAGTACTAAGGCACAGTGGGTTGTGTTTGGGTCGCTAACTGCAAGGCCAGCGGCTTGACTCCACCCAGAGCTTTGGGAGAGAAAGAGGAGGCTTTCTGTTTCCCCAGGAGGCACAGTCTAAGAAACCCAATGGCAATGAGTTTGCTTGTGTCTTGCTTGAGTCACTACTCACCAAAGCAGGAGGCAGAGTGTGGTCTTTGTGGACTCTGTTATGAGAGTCCATCTTGGGATCCCTGGAGTCCAGGGACTTGAGAGTCCCCTCCCAGGGACGCATCCCCTCAAGGGGTTTGGTCACATCTAAGAAGTTTCCATAATTTGTCACTTGAATGCTCTATCACATTCATGGACAGATTTGCAGCAAAGTATCCGTGCAAGTATCCGTTTTTAAATCATTTTATTGGGGGCTCGTACAATTCCTCTCTCAATCCATACATACATCCATTGTGTCAGACACATTTGTACATTTGTTGCCATCATCATTCTCAAAACATTTACTTTCTGCTTGAGCCCTTGGTATCAGCTCCTCATTTCCCCCCTCGCTCCCCGCTCCCTCCTCCCTCATGAACCCATGATAATTTACAAATTATTATTATTTTGTCATGTCTTACACTGTCTGACGTCTCCCTATCTTTTGTCAAACCTTCTGTCAAATATGTATATATGAATCCATATATATATATTCATGAGTATGCCCCCAGTTTCCCTTCCACACCTGTTCAGCCCGTGTACCTATCCATAGATCACCGTGCCTGCAGGACTGCGCATATCATGACATTTACCTCGGGTTCCCTGGAACACGCCTTCCCTCCCAGCCATCATTTTTGCTGAGCTCTTTCTTACTGCTTATCTCCTTTCCCTTCACCCAAGTCTAGCCAGGAACCTCCCCTTTTATCCCCTCCCTCCCCTGGGAAGGAACTGTTTGTTTGAATGTGAAACTCTTTCTTGACTTCTTACGAGAGGGGTCTCATACAATATGTGCTCTTTTGTACCGGACTGGGTTTCCACATCATCAGGAGCGTCCTGCCCTCCCGGCCCGTCGCGTTGTGAGGTATTTCTCTTACCGATGGCGAGTTATTCTCCCATACTGATCGCATGCTGTTGTGCATATGTACCACCGGCTTGGCATCCGCTCTTTCTCTGAAGGGCATTTAGCTCGCTGGCTGTTACTCTGAGGATGGGGGGCTGGGGGGGACGTGGGTGCGCCTATACCTGTCCATGCCATGGCTCTTCCTTCTCTAGGATGCATGTAAAGTAGGGGGAGTGCCGTGTAATACAGCATTTCTATTTACAGCTTTTAAAGACAATGGTTCTTGGTTTTTCGGCATCTTGTATCATCTGTTCTAATTGGCTTAAAATGCCCTAATATTGGCATGTAACCCGCACCACTTGTTCAGCGCACTTTAAGTCATCCGTGTTGTTGTGAGGTGACATCAAGTCAGTTCTGACTCCGAGAAGCCCTGTGTCCAACAGAATGACACACTGCCCGGTCCTGGGTGGTCATCACAGTGCCAAACCATCCTCTTTCTCGCTGCCCCTCCACTTGACCGAGCACGATGTCCTTCTCCAGGGACTGCTCTCTCCTGACGTGTCCAAAGGACGTGAGTAGAAGTCTCGCCATCCTTGCCTCTCAGGAGCACTCTGGTTGCATTTCTCCCAAGACAGGCCTGTCGGTTCTTTGGCAGTCCGTGCTACTTTCTGCATCCTTCTCCAGCACCACAGGTCAAGTGCTTTGATTCTTCTTCAGTCTTCCTCATTCACTGTCCCACTTTCACGTGTGTGTGAGATGTTTGAAAATACCATGAATTGGCCTCAAAAGTAACATCCTGCTTTTCAACACCTTCAAGAGATCCTTGCCGCAGATTGGCCCACTAGAGTGCTGCCTTTGATCTCTTGACCGCTGCTTCCATGAGCATCGACTGTGGATCCAAGCAAGACAACTTCAATCTTTTCTCCTAAATCATCTCTAGATTACTTATAAATAATTAATACAATGTAAACACTCTATAAATAGCACTTTTTGGTTTCTCGTTGTCTTTGAGGAATTGCTTGAGAACTTAATTTGTACTTAGATGCATTTTTTCGCTCTCTTACAGAAATCAAGGGTGCACACAACACAAATAGCAAACAAATGAAACACGGTGTAAACAATGCTCAAACAGAGGGTGCAGGAGAGAGATGGGGGTCAATGAAATGGTAGGAGAACAGGAGGGCATGTCTTCCCATCACTTCATTCATGTGAGTTCACCACAGTGCTCAGTGTGTGGCAAATTTAAGGATTTGTTCTTTGGAACTCTCTGGAAATTAAAAAAATATATTATTTTATGTGGAGCCCATGGAAATTGAGACAACTGTTTCTGTGGATGTACAGAATATACTCGAGTTTAAGTCAACCCAACTCTCAGCCCCAGGCACCTAATTTTACCATGAAAACCACATTTAAAATGTGCTAAAAAAAACTCAAGTATATATGGGAATTCAATTTGGGAATAGGGTTTTCTTTTTTAAGTTAAGGAGGCCATGTCACTGTCGAGTGTATTTTAAACCTACTCACCTTTGAGATATCAAAAGAGCTGGTCAGGCACAAAGAATCCAAGATGAATGGGGGTAGACAGACTATGTGGCGCTCTCCAATCCATTGTGTCAAGCACATTTGTTGCCATCATCATTCTCAAAACATTTGCTTTCTGCTTGAGCCCTTCGTATCTGCTCCTCACTTTCCCCCTCTCCTCCCGCAAGGAAGGCTGAGATTCCTCATGAGAGCTCCAGCTCCGTTTTCACACAGGACATGCGTTCTTTCAGAACGTCATTTGGCAGTATAGAGTGCCCTCAGGCAAGATGTGTTTGAAAGCAGATTCTCATTTACTGCCACCAAGTCAACATCGACTCCTAGTGACCCTACAGGACAAGATAGAACGAACTGCCCCTGTGGGTTTCTGAGCCCCTTGAAAGGAGATTACAACCCCTCTAGCCAGCCTAGGAGGAGCAATCTTGCCCTACAGATGTCCCTGGGTATGCGCTTAATGAAAATTGGGTACTAGGGCCTCATGACACAATTCATACCCTGGTCACCAAGTTGTTAGGGGGTCAAAGAATCCCAGAACCAATCCTGTAAGCTTTTGTGGTCTCCAATTGTAACCCCAATATGGCCCCTTCCTCCGTTTTCATCAACCACCTGTAACACTGAGGGCTGCATCTGCTGTCAATCCGGATTTTACGGTCCTTTCCTTTGTCTTCCAGGTTCTGTAAGTAATCACCTGGCCATGACTCATTATGGCCTCCTGCTGGATGGTTGATTTGTCGCTGTCGTGTTTAGGGAAGGGGAAAGAGCCTGCTGATAATCAAAATACTAGAAATATAACATAATTTAAGATTTCATTGGTGGGAACCCAAAATGGAACAGCCCCCTCCCTTGTAGTAAAAATTCCTTTTTAGTTTAAGAAGAAGGGATGGTCTTCTAACTCAGGAAGGTAGTTACATAATTTCGTGTCAACTTGAAGATATAGAAAAGTGTAGGGGTGGAGTCTATCCTGTCAATCAGGTCACAGCCTGATGTGATCACAGGACGCATGATCACATACATTTTTGTGACCTTTTTGGGATAAGACATTAGTTAACCATGGCTTGCTTAAAGCTTCCTTTGTGGATGCCTCCTTGTGGGCATGGCCTTCTCATAAGGAGGGTCCTAGGAAGCCCCCCCCCCCGCCCCCCTTTATCTCTGCCTTCACCTTTCCACTGGCAAGCCACTCTGGGACCTGCCAGAGCCCTGTGATGCGTCCACTGCCAGATCCACAGTCTACTGCCCCCTCCGGCCTGTGGTCTTCCTGCATTCTGCATCACTGCCTGTGGCTGCGTGAGTCTGAAGAGGCACTTTTGGAGTAGTATCGGACTTATGGGCTTGATCTGGATCACCTGGATGTCTGTTTGATATAAAATTACCTCTTGATATAAAGTTCTCCCTTACACATATGTAACGGTCACTGGATTTGTTTCTCTATCACTAGAGAACAGCCTAAAACAGTAGCAAGCAAGGTCATTCGGATAGAAGTATTCCCCATTTAGATAAGCAACGGAACATAATGCTTCAGAGGATGGTGGTCTGGAGGGTGAGCACCATCCAGAAACATGTAGGTACAGATAATGGTTTCCTGTGGTCACTTTCATTACAAAACTGGATTTCCCCCCACACGCACACACACAGTATGGGGTATAGAACTTGCTTGGTTTACACTAGGGTTCTGAACAGTTCAGAGGTAGCAAACCCCACTGTTTCCTTCTGCTCATGATTACAGAATAAACTACGAGTTTCTCAAACCTGGTTTCTATTTTCGGCGGAAGCAGTGGCAGGCAATCCTGGCCCCTTGTTCCTAGTAACATCGTCTTTGTTCAGCTGAGGACTTAATAAGGAGGTCTCTGCAAAGTATATTATTTGAAGTGGTTCCTTCTCCCCTCCATAAAAGAGCGGTGGTGGAGTTTGTTTGTTTTTTAATCAAGATCTTAGTATCTTTTAGTGTATTTCCGAGAGGAAGAAATAAAGTAAAAGAAGAAAAGGACTGGGTCTCCATTGGAAGGATTGCTCAGAGTGCACGGGGAATTTCACAAAGGCCTCTGATCCGTGTGGAAAACCCCCAAGAAGAGGTCAACAGGGACAGCGGAGAGACATGGTGGAGACACAGTGATCCCATACATTTTTGTGATCTTTTGGGGATAAGACGTTAGTTAACCATGGCTTGCTTAAAGTTTCCTTTGTGGAAAGAATTTGACTTTACCCAGAGTAATCTAATTTTAGCTCTTGCTTCTTGAGAACATTGCTCTAAATCTTTAGCGTTTCCGTAATAATTGAGATACCTTGTTGTACAGCATGGGGGCTGGACTGGCCACAAAGACCATTTGGTGACCTTAGGAGGCAAGGGAACATGACTTCATTATGTAAAGGGTAGCCGAATGCTTTCTTTCCTACGTTGTAGCCCCGTTTCTCCTTATAAAGCCTGCTGCAGCTGGCCTACAGAGTCCTCCTACCTTGAGCTGTCGGAATGCACTCTGCCTGCTTTAATTTATTTTGTGCTTCAATTCTTGTGACAGCCAGTGACTTTGTCAAGGTTTACTTTGTGTTGCTTATGCAAAGAAAGCAATCGGGTGGCGTCCAGCGTGTTCCATTAGCTCTGTTAATGTTGTGTACATAGCAGTATGACAGTGCTTTCCTGTCCTGAACACGCGGTGCTGTCCGTCCCCCTCCCCAACTCAGGCGCTATGCGGGACGTTGAGCTCTTCCGCCTCCCCGAAAGGCTAAACTGGGTCTTGTCTGTGTTGCTCACTCTGGTAGGATGTCAGCAGAGAGATAGGAGAAACTTCTGGTGTTAGAGAGCTTCTACCACTGCCCGTCCCTCCCCACCCATCCTCCTCGCTCCCCAGGGAAGGAGGATCTGGGAAAAGCTCCAGGGAGTTGAGAGAAAGGGAAGGAATCCCTTCGGACTGGGTTCATTACCAGGCCAGCCCTGCTCCCCATGCACGGCGTTCTAGGATGAAAGCTAAATGGGCGTCCCAGAAGAACCATTTAGGAAAACAGTTATTCTTAGCAGATGAGAGAAAATGATTTCTCTGAATGATGCCCATCCTTTTTGAAAAATAATTTATTGCATTTTTTGCTCTTGAGAATATTCACGGCACACACACACTCCTCCAGTAGTTTTTCTGCGTCCAGTTCAGTGATCTTGACAAGGTCACCGTCCCTACACTTCCTACATTGATGTCAACTCGACTCCATAGCGATAGATCTTCACAGGACCGCAACACTGAGGCAGAGAGTCTCTGCTAGCTACGTTCAACTCTTTTCTGGTTTTAAGAAGACTCTGGGGATACCTCTGGTTCACATTTTACGTTCTTGCTTAGAACATGGGGCTAATGCCAGAAGCTCCTGTGTCTGAAGGCACTCCGCATGGCAGCTCTAGAAGCAGGGCTCGTGCTCGCTGCTCTGGGGAGGCTCTTGGCATCCGGCAAGACGCGGAGGCCCTCAGCACAGGGACAGGGTCAGTGGAGCCTGCTGACCTAGGTTACCCTCTCTACCGCCTGGCATTGATGGCTTTCTCTAGGCGTATGCGTGTTGTTATGTGTTGTGACGGCATTCAACATTTCAGTGTCTACCTGCACAAGCCAGTGGTATTATTAATGTCAGTTATAACTTTCCTCTAATGCTTCTCTTGCATAGAATGGAGATCTTGGTAACTGCCCCCCGAGGCTGCTGTGTGAGACTCAATAGCACCACGCTTGGCAGCTAGCAAGTTCACAGTCATTCCTTCGCATCCGTACATTGTCTCTTCTTCAGCTAGGAGAGGGCTACAGAGAGGAGAAGGTGGGTGGCTTCTCGAAGCCTGGGGCGGAGAGGACCCAGGCTCCCGTGTGTGACGAGAGCTGCAGAGAAGCCTGAACTCAAAGCTCAGGTTTTTTTCTCCCTACATCCATCCACATGTCACACTTTTTGTTCATCAGCTCGTGGAATGTGCCCTGTTCACGAGTTGTAGGCAAGACTGCATCAGAACTCAGAGCAGACCCTATGCTAACGGCATGGTCAGCGGGCACTTGTTACCCACAGAATAAACAAGACGGGGGTGGAGAGGGTTGCAGCCACCGTCATGGGCCAGGGTTTCCTGGAGTTAGGCTCTTGTGTGGGCTACCATGTGGCATCCCATCCGAGAGAGTGTGGATAAATCCCTTCTCCACTGGAATTACATACCAATAAGAGAGCCATGTGTGTGCCAAACAGAAGATACAGAGAGCAGGTAGGGGAGGGGGGAGCTAAACGGAACTTAGAATGGAATGAATCGTAAGGTAAGAAGCCTCTGCAGGGCGGTGGACATGACTCGCTGACCTGCTTTAGGGATACTGACCGTCTCCTGTAAGCTATGGTAGATTAACTGGACCTCACAGGATTCCTTCCCCTTTGTCCTAGAAAGATAATTTAACAGAGCGCTGAAGATTTCTGAGAAAAAGCATCTTCCCCGGAGGCACAGAGTTTGTGCCCATTACTAGCTGTCATGAGCCTTAGCAGTGAGGGAGCCAGTGAATGGGGCAATTACAGCACCCATGCCACAAAGCAGACTACACGTGACCCTGCTCTACAGGGTCGCTATGAGTCTGCATCGACTCAGTGGCAGGGGGTTTGGCCAGGTGGGGGTTTGTGCACCCAGCAGCTGTAAGGAAACGGACTGCTCTCGGTGGTCTGCCAGGAGTCTGGGTGGCACCAGAGGTTTATGCCAGTTACTGTAGGAAAGGTCGACGGTTTGAAGAGAGTGAAGTGGGAGAAAGACCGGTGATTTCCTCCTGCAAAGATGGCAGCCACTGAAGCCCTGTCACCCACAAGACCGCCATGAGCTTGGGGCTGCCTGGGCAGCAGTTGATGACAAGTCTGGTCTGGAAGGTATCCCCCCTCACACACACCCCACTGCTATCTGGAGGTCAGGGCTTTCTTTCACAACAGCCAAGGTACATAATAATTTATCAAGATTCATTTTATTAGGCGCTTCAGCTACCTCAACTCCCACTGCGTTTAAGAAAGGAGACCTGGGAAGTAGAAATATGGAAGGTTGAAGCCTAGTGTACCTTCAGGGTCAGTAACTCACCCGAGTCTTACACATCCTTCCGCTGCGGAAGGCAGACAAGACTCTCCAATTTGAAATCTAGTTAACCCTTGCGGGACTCATAACCATACAGTGCTGGGCAGCATGGTGGGGTTTAGCGGAGAAGGCTTAGCTCATTTAAGGACGTGCTGCCATCTGCTGGGAGCCTTTATAACTGCACGACTTGGAGGAAACCGGCCTCGTTTCACCAACACTCACTGCCAGGGAGAGGATGCTGACTCATAGCGACCTCCTGTAGGTTGCTGAGCCTGTACCTGTTTCCGGGAGTAAAAAGTCCAGTCTTTCTCCCCCAGAGGTGCTGGCGGTTTCAAACTGCTGACCATGCATATCACAGCCCAATACATAACCACTACACCAGTAGGGATCTTCCTGAGCACTGGAAAATCAAAAGGCCAGACTCACTGCTATTGAGTCGATTGTGACTCATAGCGACTCTGTAGGCAAAGTCAAATGCTCCTGTGGGTTTCTGAGACAGCGACTGTCTCATCGTCCTCTCAAGGGGTGGCTGGCGGGTGTCAGTCATATCAAGGGGAATTGTACAATCAGCACATCTATTGTAGACCCACCCCCACCCCCAATGGTTAAATCACCTTTACAATATGTTGTGCAATCCCTACTGCCTTCATTCTTTACTCCAGAAAGTCTCTTTCCCTCCCGTTGCCCATCCTTTCCCCCTGCGTTCCCTATGATACCTTGTATCAGTTATTATACATCCACTCCTCCTGGGCTTCACAGCTGGGAAACCCAACAGAAGACAATGGAAAATCACACAAAGTTGGCAAGGATAAGACCATATTCGTACAAAGACAAAAATACAAATAATGGGTGAGAGGGAGAAGACCCCCATCGACACTCAAGAAGCCAGGGAAGACATTTCTGGCAGGGAACCAGTAAGAGGATACTTGCACCCAGAACAAGTTCAGGTCGTATCGCAGGGAGGTCAGCTGGACACGAATCAAGTTCAATCCAGCATAATCAAGGTTACAATGGTCAACGACGAAACATACAACTTTCCTCTGGTTCTTTAATGCTTCCTCCCCTCCCACTATCATGATCCCAATTCTACCTTACAAATCCGGCTAGACCAGAAGATGTACACTGGTACAGAAAAGAACTGGAAACAGGGAATCCAGGACAGATAAACCCCATAGGACCAATAATGAGTAACCATACCAGGAGGGGAAGAAGGTGTGGGGGGGGGGGGAGAAAAGGGGAACCGATCACAATGATCTACATATAACCCCCTCCCTGAGGGATGGGTAACAGAAAAATGGGTGAAGGGAGACGATATTGTAAGACATGAACAAAATAATAATTTATAAATTATCAAGGATTTGTGAGGGAGGGAGGGAGGGTGGGGAAGGGAGGGAAAAAATGAACTGATACCAAGGGCTCAAGTAGAAGGGAAGTGTTTGAGAATGATGATGGCAACAAATGTACAAATGTGCTTGACACAATGGATGGATGTATGAATTGTAAAAAAAAAGTGCAAGTCCCCCAATAAAGTGATTTTTAAAAAAAGATTACAACGGTCTCTGCTTGAGTGTAGGGCTGTTCGGGACTCTTGCCTTTGGCTGTGGTGGATCTGCCAGTGGCTTGGTCTGACTGGATGCTCTGCGGATGGGTTTGGGGCTTCCACTGTGCTCCACAGCCTTCTACCAATTGTCTGTTTATAATTTAGCTCTGATACTTTTCTCTTTAAAAAATTCAAATTTTTTGTCATCTTTGGATCTCACCAGCTGGTGTGCGTCTTCTGTGTGTCCTTGGCTGACTCCTTATTTAGATGGCTGCTTGTTTGAATACAAACCTTTAAAACTCCAGACACGATTCCAATTGATAGCCAGGCACCATCTACTTTCTTCACCACACTTTGCGGTAGTACCCTTATCTTCAGTGATCATTTCGTGAAGGTGAGAATTGAGCAGGGCCATGATGTAAGAATAATTAGTCTTAAGTTGGAGCTAGGATTCAGTGTGAGCTCAGAACTCATTCCTGGATCTATGCTTTTTTTTTTTTTTTTGGCTCACACTTGGAAATTAATTCATATGTCATATCATTCCACAGTTCAATCATGTCCAACATAATTGTACGATTACTTCTGTAATCGGTCTCCAAACATATTTTTCTTCCTGGGCTTCTTGAAGTCACCTCCTTCTTATTTCCCACCCCCCAATACTGACCCTTCCCCCAAATCCTTGTTGTTTTCTTTCCCAATAGGTTCAATGTCCCTTTTAACAACCTAAATCTCAACAGATCAAAATCCAAAACTGTGTTAAATTTCACCCCTTTTGTGAAAATTATACTGCTTAGTACTTAGGTGACAAAGGCTTGCCTTCCCCCAGGGGACTCTTGGAAGTAGAAATCAGCCATAGATTTTTCTTGTCTTTCTTCTTCTCTAGGTGGGGAGCTTTTATTTGGGCCCCAGGACTCTGGGTTTACAGGCAACCCAGCGCCCATATCCTGAAATACCATTCCCCTGGATTTCTCGTGCTGAAAAGATATCTCTGTAACATACTTTAGAGGGTGGGCTTTGATTGGAAGCCACGTCAAGTAGAATTGTACAGTGGCCACCGCGATTGTTTCAGGACATTATTTTTCTCCACGGATTCCTTGACCTTAGCTCCCTTTTACCCCAACCCCCACCCCACCACTCCTGTACCCCGCTCCCCCTGAAACCCTTTCCTTTACTTACTGTCCCTGTAAGTTCATCAGTCCTGGGGTTCATGTACTGAAAAATGGACACGCATATAGCGCACCTTCAAGAGGGTGGCCTCCAGTGTCGCCCCAGATGGTTTGCTCCTTCCAGAAACTCCTGAATTTTAACAAATGCTCCGGTTTACTCTTTGACATCCATATACCTGTCGTTCTACTTGGGAAGAGGGTTTTCTCTGAGGCCTTCTCAGTAGCAGATGTGTCTTAAACCTCTCACTTTTGAGCTCTGAAAAGAGCAGATTGAGCACAGAGAAACAAGCATGAACGGACAAGGATGAATTCTACACGGAGTTCTCCAAGGGACTCAGGAGCGGAGGCAAGGCTTCCCAGAGTCAATGAAGAAACCTTTCCCCAAAGCCGGTGGCCTTAATTCAGACTTCCAGCTTCCTGGGCACGGAGAAAATAAGTTTCTATTCGTTAGAGTCTTCTATTGTGGATCTATTGTGTGGCAGCAGCATTAAATGACCTCTATTTAAGATCAAGAATACATTTCTGAAGTTGTCTTTGATCAAAAGGAATGAGACTATAAAGAAAGTATACAAAGTTGATGATCTGAAATGTAAACTGTCACCTAATTTACAAAAAATATGTTATTAAAAGGAAAGAAATGTATGTTTCAATAGAAAATTATAATATTTCAGATGGACATCTTGTCTTTGAGCTATTTGACATCTCATAGTGAACCACAGGTGACAGTTTTGTTTTCTACATGTAAATCGGATCAGTTTTTGCTACGTAGCTTATGCCATCTTCATCTATCTTTATATAATCTTTTAACCAAAGGAAAATTAGCAATGTGAAGGACCAACAATAAAGAAACAAAAGAACAACTTGTTAACATTTAGATGTAACATTAACTGGAAGTTAGAGAAAGACACTCTCTCGGAAGGCTAATTTATAGGATGCTCAATATGGGAAAAGGCTCCTTTAGTCACTGAAGCTGGACTTTCTTGTCTTAGAAGAAATATTTTAAGGTCACAACATTACTAGGAAGAGAAGCATTGTAATTAGAAAGTTGAGTGTCTCAGCTTGGGAAGACTTTCCCCCCTTAGTTACACGACACTCTATCTTTAGATTATATGAAGACCCCATAGGGAGATGTTTGTGTTTTGTGTGAGTCCCAAAACTCTGTATACATAAATTATATCCAGCATAAAATGTATCACAGTGTAGACACAGCGGAAGGTCATGCCCAAGAAACTGACTGCCCGACTGGCCAAAGAGAAAATGCAAGCTCCGGAGGATTCATTCTCCTGCCTCGATGTTTGCTCTGGCTCCTTCTCTCAGAGGACTCTTCCAAACTTGGGGATATTGTCCTCTTACTCACCATAATTGATGCCCTTTTAAAAGATGTATTGTCAAGGTCTTGAATAGCTGCTAAAATGGCAAATGATATCATCTCCACAGAAACAAACAGAAAAATAGACGAGTCATTGGTCTATTTTGATGAATTTCTTTACTAAAGAGTAATTGAGCTTTTTGATCAAGGTCTCACTATTCCGAGAATATAACTGAAAGGAAGAAATCTTGTTTATAAAAAAGGAAGAAACTGGAACTCCAATGGGCAGATTTCTCTCCACGCTTTAGAAATTTAACAAAGGTCTCTGACCAATGTGGAATGTCCCTAGGCAAGAACAATCAGGAACAAAGCAAACACAGAGGAGACATTGCCCCAAAGGGAATTCACTGCCACCCAGTCACCTCCAGTCACCTCCAACACGAAGAATTGCCCCTGCGATTGCAAGGGCTAAGTATTTACTGGACAGAAGCGAAGGCCACACCTTTCTCCTGTGGAGTAACTAGTGGGGTTCAACTGCCACCCTCTAAATGAGGGGTTGCTAAGTGCTGACCCACTAGACCGCCAGGGTTCCTCCGTGCAGACAAGCCAAATCAAGCCAAACACAGAAGAACCAAACTTGTTTACCAGACTAGAGTCTAATTGATTCCAACTAATAGACACAGTGATCATAAAATCAGGCAAACCCGCATTGAGATAAGACATCTGTTAACCATGGAATTTAACTTGTTCCAGAGTAATCTAGTTTCACCCTTGTTTCCAGAGAAATTAGTGTTAAACCATTGTGATTTCGTGAATAATTAATGTATCTTTGTGGTGTAAGTGAAGGGGGATCAGCTCACAAGGATCACTGGGTGGGTTCAGGAAGGAAAGGGAGTATGTCAACAGTTGCCAAAAGGAGTCCTGGTGGCACAGTTTGTTAAGCATTGGACTGCTACTCACAATTGAAGGCCGGGGGTTCAAGTCCAGCAGTTGCTCAGGGAGAAAGAGGCGGCGATGGACTGATTTCCCTGGCATCGTGTTCTCCAGGTGCATCGGGGTCATGAGGTGCTTCATGGTTTCCTTCTGTTTTTCAGTGATGCATAGAATTCCATTGTGTACGTGCACTTTACCCATTCTTCTACTGGAGGGCTTTGGGCCGTTTCCCACGTCTTGCTGTGGTGAACGTGGGAGTTCATGTCTCTCCGTGTATGTCTCTTACTTCTGCAGGGAATGTATCCCCAGTGGTGTTGCTGGATGTATGGCAACTCTACTCCCACATCGCTTTCTGCCATGATTACACAGTTACAGATCCACCAACAGTGTAGGAGAGCTCCAATCTCTCCTCCCCCTCTCTGGCCTTTGTTGCTTTCTGTGTTTTCAGACTCTCATTATCATTATCATTGCTGTTTTGATTTGCATCTCCTGGATGGCTAGTGATCAAGAGCATCTTTCTCCCCACCCCCCGCCCTTTTAAAAATCATTTTATTGGGGGCTTGTACAACTCTTATCAAAATCCATACATACATTCATTGTGTCAAGCACATTTTTACAATTGTTGCCATCATCATTCTCAAAACACTTTCCTTCTGCTTGAACCCTTGGTATCAGCTCCTCATTTCTCTCCTCCCTCCCCGTTTCCCTCCCTCACAAACCCTTGATAATTTATAAATTATTATTATTTTGTCATGTCTTACACTGTCCGACGTCTCCCTTTACCCACTTTTCTGTTGTCTGTCCTACAGAGAAAGGGTTATATATAGATCCTAGTGATCAGGTCCCCCTTTGTACCCCACCTTTCCCTTCCCCTCCTACTCTCATTATTAGTCCTGAGGGGTTTATCTGTCCTGGATTCCCCCTGTTTCCAGTTATCTGTACCAGTGTACATCCTCTGGTCTAACCAGACTTGTAAGGTAGAATCAGAATCATGATAGTGGGGGTGGGGGAAGCATTAAAGAACTAGAGGAAAGTTGTATTTTCATTGTTGCTATACTGCACCATGACTGGCCCCTCCCTGTGACCCTTCTGTAAGGGGATGTCCAGTTGCTAACAGATGGGTTTTAGGTCCCCACTCCGCACTCCCCCTCATTCACAATGATATGATTTTTTGTTCTTTGATGCCAGGTACCTGATCCTATTGACACCTTGTGATCACACAGGCTGGTGTGCTTCTCCCATGTGGACTTTGTTGCTTCTTAGCTAGATGGCCGCTTGTTTACCTTCAAGCCTTTAAGACCACAGACACTATATCTTTTGATAGCTGGACACCGTCAGCTTTCTTCACATTTGCTTATGCACCTATTTGGCTTCAGCAATTGTGTCGGGAAGGTGAGCATCATGGAATGCCAGTTTAATAAGACAAAATATTCTTGCCTTGAGGGAGTACTTGAGTGGAGGCCCAATGTCCATCTGCTACCTTAATACTAAACCTATACATATATGCACATAGATCTATTTCCCCATCCTCATATATAAATATATTTACATATATACATGCCTGTATTTAGACCTCTATAAATGCCCTTTGCCTCCTAGTTCTTTCCTCTATTTCTTTGGATTTTCCTCTTGTGCCACTATCATGCTCAGCCTTCATTTGAGTTTCAGTAATTCCTCTCAACTGAGAGGAATTGCCTTGATCAAGTCCTACCAGGCCTCCTACACCCTCCTCACCACCAATTTGGATCACTTGTTGTTCCCTTGTCCCTGGGTTTGTTACCACTACTTCCTTTCCTCCCACCTCCTCCTCTCCCATGTCCGCGCCCCCACCCCAAACTGTGGGTCCCATTGTTTTCTCCTCCAGATTGTTTATCCACCCTATCTCATCTAGATAGACCTGCAGAGATAATAATATGCCCAAAAAAACAGGACAGAGCAAAACAAAACAACAAAAATGACCCCAAAAAAAGTAAAGCCTGTAAATAGTTTAAGAAGTGTTTTCTGGTCAAGTCAGATGGGGTGCCACACCCTGGCCCCAAAGTCTATTTTTGGTACTCTCTCAGGACTTCCTTGCTTAGTATTCCCTCAGGGCTTACTTGCTCTGCTCCCCTTGCTGTTCTGTTGCACCCCTTAGTGTTTTGCCTCGGTGTGAGGGGTCAGATTGGACACAATTCCCACACTGTGTCTCCAGTGTCGTCCCCTGTAGGGCTATGGGTCAGTGAGGGACGTCGTGTCTCATAGTGGGGGCGGCCATATGGTCCTCTCTGTGCATTCGCTGCTCTGAGCAGGGATATCATCCTCAAGGCTTGGTGGGTCAGGATGCACCCCACTCTCTCTTCCTCTCCCTTCATTTGTTCCTGTGTGCTCTTATCAGACATGTCTCTCCCTGAGCGGTAGCTTCAGTGCTGTCCTCTGAAATAAATTCTTCTGGGGGCAGGGGGGTTGTCCACATAATTGGGATTGGAGCTGGCCCCTCAGACCTCTCTACTAGTTCTCTGCTTCATGCTGGTGTGTTGCGTTCACATCTTGGAGCACAGGTTTGAAGTCTGGTCCCTCTTTCCCTGTGGAGATCTAAACAATACACTCCCCTCAGCAGACTCAATCATGAGCATTTTTTCAATGTGTTTGTTACCCATTTGAATGTCATTTTGAAGCAGTTTATTCATGTACTTTGTCCATTTTTTAATTAGGTTATTTTTTCTTACTAAGATATTGAAGCTTTCTATAGGTTTTAGAGATTACTTGTACATTGTAGCATTGCTAAAGATTTATTCCATGAGTTCTCTTTTTACATTATTATTATTAAAAGATCTTTTTATTGGGGGCTCTAAACAGCTCTTATAACAATTTGTGCATCAATTGTATCAAGCATATTTGCACATATGTTGCCATAATTATTATCTAAACATTTACTTTCATTTGAGCCCTTGGTATCAGCTCCACTTTTTTCTCCCTCCCTTCCCCCCACCACCCTCAGGAGCACTTGATAAATGTGTGTACATGTGTGTGTGGATGGTGGTGGTGGTGTATGTGTGGATTATTGCAATCAGTTCTCCCTTTCTCCCTACTCTCCCCACCTTCACCCTACCCACCTGGTATTCCTACTCCCATTCCTGTTCCTAGATTCCATGTGTCATGTGCTCTTATCTCTCTCTTATCTGTACCTGTGCACATGTTTCAGTCTAGCCTGCAGTGAAAGGCAGGACTGGGGTTCTGATGGTGGGGAGTGAGGAAACCTCAAGGAACCAGAGGAATATTATGTGTTTCATCGATGCTATACTGCGTCCTGGTTAACTCATCCCTTCCTTGTGACCCTTCTATGAGGGGATGTCCCATTATCTACAGATGGGTTTTGGGTCTCTGTTCCAACCTCCTTCGTTCTCAACAATGTGGTTTTTGTTTGTTTGTTTGTTTGTTTGTTTTGGGTCTTCTGATGCCTGTTACCTGATCCCAGCACCTCATGATTGCACAAGCTGGTGTGCTTCTTCCATGTGGGCTTGTTGCTTCTCTGCTAAATGGATACTTGTTTAACTTCAAGCCTTTAAGACCCCAGATACTGTATCTTTTAATAGTCAGGCAACAGCAATCTAGCTGAGAGGAATTACTAAGAGGTGAAAAAAAGGCAAGTGTGATGGTGGGGCAGGAGGAAGGTAAAAGGAAACAGAGGAGCAAAGCTATGGATAGAGATATAAGCATAGGTATGTATATATGTAAATACATTAATTCATAAAAATAGAGGTATTGACCTATGTACATATATTTATATGGCAATACGCTGAGGTAAAGGATGGAGTTTGGGCCTCTGCTCAAGCCCTCCTCGATGCAAGAACACTTTGTTCTAACAACCTGATAATCTGGGATGCTCACCCTCCTGGCACATTACTGAAGACAAATGTGTGTATAAGGAAATGTGGTGAAGAAAGCAGATTGAGCCCAGCTATCAAAAGATACAGCATCTAGGGTTTTAAAGACTTGAAGGTAAACAAGCAGCCATCTAGCTCAGAAGCAACAAAACCCACATGGAAGAAGCACACAAGCCTGTGTGATCACGAGGTGCCGAAGGAATCAGTTATCATGCATCAAAGAACAAAACATCATATGATTGTGTGCTCACCTCTCAGATAGTATCACTGAAGACAAATGGGTGCATAAGCAAATGTGGTGAAGAAAGCTGATGGTGCTCCACTATCAAAAGATATAGCCTCTGGGGTCTTTTTACTTTTTTGATGAGGTTTCTTATGTATATCAGTGGCTTACTTTGAGTAGGTCCCAGTAATCTGTTTTGTCTTTCACTGTGGGTGCTTCCTTTGTTATATTTGATAGTATTTGCCCTGCGATGACACCCTTAAGTTGGTATTTTATCATTGATGATCTTTATAGGTCTGGAATTTACCTTTAGGTCTTTGGAACATCTTGAGTTTGATTTTTTGTACTTGAGGTGAGATATGGGTCTTGTTTTATTCTTCTGAAGAGAGAGATCCAATTTTAACAGTTCCACTTGTTGAAGAAAATGTCTCTTTCCCAGATAATGGTAATATATGTACAAATGTGCTTGATACAAATGGTGTATGGATTGTTATAAGAGCCCCTAATAAAAGTATTTATTAAAAGAAAATATCTCTTTCTCACTTAATATTGTTTGATCTTTTGTTGAAGATCTGTTGTCTAGAGGTGTATGGATTTATTTCTGTGTTTTCTTTCCTGTTTCATTGCCCTGTGTACCTGTCATTGGTCTAGTAGCAGGCTGTTTCGACTATTGTGTCTATGTGGGGGTAGCAAGAGACCTTCTCCTTTGTTCTTCTCAAAGAGTTCTTGCTTATTTGGAATCTCTTCTTTCTCCAAATGAAGTTAAGAGTTTGTTTTTCCATTTCATTAAAAAATTAAATTGGAAATTGTTTGGAATTGCTTTGTAATTATATTATTTTGGGTAATATTGACATTTTCACAATGTTAAGCCTTCCTATCTATGATTAGGAGGTATTTTCCGTTTATATAGGTTTTTTGGGGTTTCTTAAAATAGTATTCTGTAGTTTACAAGTCTTTTCTTCCTCTGTATTTTTTTCCTTAAGTGTGTTATCTTCTGTGTGTTATCTTCTGTGTGTTATCTTCTGTGTGTTATCTTCTGTGTGTTATCTTCTGTGTGTTATCTTCTGTGTGTTATCTTCTGTGTGCTATCTTCTGTGTGCTATCTTCTGTGTGCTATCTTCTGTGTGCTATCTTCTGTGTGCTATCTTCTGTGTGCTATCTTCTGTGTGCTATCTTCTGTGTGCTATCTTCTGTGTGCTATCTTCTGTGTGCTATCTTCTGTGTGCTATCTTCTGTGTGCTATCTTCTGTGTGCTATCTTCTGTGTGCTATCTTCTGTGTGCTATCTTCTGTGTGCTATCTTCTGTGTGCTATCTTCTGTGTGCTATCTTCTGTGTGCTATCTTCTGTGTGCTATCTTCTGTGTGCTATCTTCTGTGTGCTATCTTCTGTGTGCTATCTTCTGTGTGCTATCTTCTGTGTGCTATCTTCTGTGTGCTATCTTCTGTGTGCTATCTTCTGTGTGCTATCTTCTGTGTGCTATCTTCTGTGTGCTATCTTCTGTGTGCTATCTTCTGTGTGCTATCTTCTGTGTGCTATCTTCTGTGTGCTATCTTCTGTGTGCTATCTTCTGTGTGCTATCTTCTGTGTGCTATCTTCTGTGTGCTATCTTCTGTGTGCTATCTTCTGTGTGCTATCTTCTGTGTGCTATCTTCTGTGTGCTATCTTCTGTGTGCTATCTTCTGTGTGCTATCTTCTGTGTGCTATCTTCTGTGTGCTATCTCCTGTGTGCTATCTCCTGTGTGCTATCTCCTGTGTGCTATCTCCTGTGTGCTATCTCCTGTGTGCTATCTCCTGTGTGCTATCTCCTGTGTGCTATCTCCTGTGTGCTATCTCCTGTGTGCTATCTCCTGTGTGCTATCTCCTGTGTGCTATCTCCTGTGTGCTATCTCCTGTGTGCTATCTCCTGTGTGCTATCTCCTGTGTGCTATCTCCTGTGTGCTATCTCCTGTGTGCTATCTCCTGTGTGCTATCTCCTGTGTGCTATCTCCTGTGTGCTATCTCCTGTGTGCTATCTCCTGTGTGCTATCTCCTGTGTGCTATCTCCTGTGTGCTATCTCCTGTGTGCTATCTCCTGTGTGCTATCTCCTGTGTGCTATCTCCTGTGTGCTATCTCCTCTGTGTTATCTCCTCTGTGTTATCTCCTGTGTGTTATCTCCTGTGTGTTATCTCCTGTGTGTTATCTCCTGTGTGCTATCTCCTGTGTGCTATCTCCTGTGTGCTATCTTCTGTGTGCTATCTTCTGTGTGCTATCTTCTGTGTGCTATCTTCTGTGTGCTATCTTCTGTGTGCTATCTTCTGTGTGCTATCTTCTGTGTGCTATCTTCTGTGTGCTATCTTCTGTGTGCTATCTTCTGTGTGCTATCTTCTGTGTGCTATCTTCTGTGTGCTATCTTCTGTGTGCTATCTTCTGTGTGCTATCTTCTGTGTGCTATCTTCTGTGTGCTATCTTCTGTGTGCTATCTTCTGTGTGCTATCTTCTGTGTGTTATCTTCTCTGTGTTATCTTCTCTGTGTTATCTTCTGTGTGCTATCTTCTGTGTGCTATCTTCTGTGTGCTATCTTCTGTGTGCTATCTTCTGTGTGCTATCTTCTGTGTGCTATCTTCTGTGTGTTATCTTCTGTGTGTTATCTTCTGTGTGTTATCTTCTGTGTGTTATCTTCTGTGTGTTATCTTCTGTGTGCTATCTTCTGTGTGCTATCTTCTGTGTGCTATCTTCTGTGTGCTATCTTCTGTGTGCTATCTTCTGTGTGCTATCTTCTGTGTGTTATCTTCTGTGTGCTATCTTCTGTGTGCTATCTTCTGTGTGCTATCTTCTGTGTGCTATCTTCTGTGTGCTATCTTCTGTGTGCTATCTTCTGTGTGCTATCTTCTGTGTGCTATCTTCTGTGTGCTATCTTCTGTGTGCTATCTTCTGTGTGCTATCTTCTGTGTGCTATCTTCTGTGTGCTATCTTCTGTGTGTTATCTTCTGTGTGTTATCTTCTGTGTGCTATCTTCTGTGTGCTATCTTCTGTGTGCTATCTTCTGTGTGCTATCTTCTGTGTGTTATCTTCTGTGTGTTATCTTCT
Source organism: Tenrec ecaudatus (assembly GCF_050624435.1). NCBI lineage: Eukaryota > Metazoa > Chordata > Mammalia > Afrosoricida > Tenrecidae > Tenrec > Tenrec ecaudatus. Next base: position 70,363,966 of record NC_134533.1, on the reverse strand, counting down.
GTGTGTTATCTTCTGTGTGCTATCTTCTGTGTGCTATCTTCTGTGTGCTATCTTCTGTGTGCTATCTTCTGTGTGCTATCTTCTGTGTGCTATCTTCTGTGTGCTATCTTCTGTGTGCTATCTTCTGTGTGCTATCTTCTGTGTGCTATCTTCTGTGTGCTATCTTCTGTGTGTTATCTTCTGTGTGTTATCTTCTGTGTGTTATCTTCTGTGTGTTATCTTCTGTGTGTTATCTTCTGTGTGTTATCTTCTGTGTGTTATCTTCTGTGTGCTATCTTCTGTGTGCTATCTTCTGTGTGCTATCTTCTGTGTGCTATCTTCTGTGTGCTATCTTCTGTGTGCTATCTTCTGTGTGCTATCTTCTGTGTGCTATCTTCTGTGTGCTATCTTCTGTGTGTTATCTTCTGTGTGCTATCTTCTGTGTGCTATCTTCTGTGTGCTATCTTCTGTGTGCTATCTTCTGTGTGCTATCTTCTGTGTGCTATCTTCTGTGTGCTATCTTCTGTGTGCTATCTTCTGTGTGCTATCTTCTGTGTGCTATCTTCTGTGTGCTATCTTCTGTGTGCTATCTTCTGTGTGCTATCTTCTGTGTGCTATCTTCTGTGTGCTATCTTCTGTGTGCTATCTTCTGTGTGCTATCTTCTGTGTGCTATCTTCTGTGTGCTATCTTCTGTGTGCTATCTTCTGTGTGCTATCTTCTGTGTGCTATCTTCTGTGTGTTATCTTCTGTGTGCTATCTTCTGTGTGCTATCTTCTGTGTGCTATCTTCTGTGTGCTATCTTCTGTGTGTTATCTTCTGTGTGTTATCTTCTGTGTGCTATCTTCTGTGTGCTATCTTCTGTGTGCTATCTTCTGTGTGCTATCTTCTGTGTGCTATCTTCTGTGTGCTATCTTCTGTGTGTTATCTTCTGTGTGCTATCTTCTGTGTGCTATCTTCTGTGTGCTATCTTCTGTGTGCTATCTTCTGTGTGCTATCTTCTGTGTGCTATCTTCTGTGTGTTACCTTCTGTGTGCTATCTTCTGTGTGCTATCTTCTGTGTGCTATCTTCTGTGTGTTATCTTCTGTGTGCTATCTTCTGTGTGTTATCTTCTGTGTGTTATCTTCTGTGTGTTATCTTCTGTGTGCTATCTTCTGTGTGCTATCTTCTGTGTGCTATCTTCTGTGTGTTATCTTCTGTGTGCTATCTTCTGTGTGTTATCTTCTGTGTGCTATCTTCTGTGTGCTATCTTCTGTGTGCTATCTTCTGTGTGCTATCTTCTGTGTGCTATCTTCTGTGTGTTATCTTCTGTGTGTTATCTTCTGTGTGTTATCTTCTGTGTGCTATCTTCTGTGTGCTATCTTCTGTGTGTTATCTTCTGTGTGCTATCTTCTGTGTGCTATCTTCTGTGTGCTATCTTCTGTGTGCTATCTTCTGTGTGCTATCTTCTGTGTGTTATCTTCTGTGTGTTATCTTCTGTGTGTTATCTTCTGTGTGTTATCTTCTGTGTGTTATCTTCTGTGTGTTATCTTCTGTGTGTTATCTTCTGTGTGTTATCTTCTGTGTGTTATCTTCTGTGTGTTATCTTCTGTGTGCTATCTTCTGTGTGCTATCTTCTGTGTGCTATCTTCTGTGTGCTATCTTCTGTGTGCTATCTTCTGTGTGCTATCTTCTGTGTGCTATCTTCTGTGTGTTATCTTCTGTGTGTTATCTTCTGTGTGTTATCTTCTGTGTGTTATCTTCTGTGTGTTATCTTCTGTGTGTTATCTTCTGTGTGTTATCTTCTGTGTGCTATCTTCTGTGTGCTATCTTCTGTGTGCTATCTTCTGTGTGCTATCTTCTGTGTGCTATCTTCTGTGTGCTATCTTCTGTGTGCTATCTTCTGTGTGCTATCTTCTGTGTGTTATCTTCTGTGTGCTATCTTCTGTGTGCTATCTTCTGTGTGCTATCTTCTGTGTGTTATCTTCTGTGTGTTATCTTCTGTGTGCTATCTTCTGTGTGCTATCTTCTGTGTGCTATCTTCTGTGTGCTATCTTCTGTGTGTTATCTTCTGTGTGTTATCTTCTGTGTGTTATCTTCTGTGTGCTATCTTGTAAATGGTACTGCTTTCTTTTTCAGAGTTCTGTTAGTATAGAGGAGGAATCTGATGGGTTTTTGTGTTACTCTTGTATCCTTATATTGCTAGATCTTTCCATTGTTTCCAACAATCTTTGTGGGGTGGGGGTGTCTACATATACAGTTATATCGTTTGCGAATAGTGAAAGTTTCAATTCTCAGTTGCCCAGTTGTATTCTTTTGATTTCTCTTCATTGTTCAATGAGTATGGCTAAGATTTCCAGCACAATGTTGACTAGGAGTGGTGATGGGAATTCCGTGTCTGGTTCCTGTTTTCAGGGGATGTGTTCTTAGTTTTCACCATTGAGGGAGATGTTGACGTGATTTTTCTTTCTTTCTTTTTTTTTTTACTGTGAAATAGTTATTTCTTTTTTTTTCTTTTTTTTTCTTTTTTTTTTTTAATTTTAACAATTTATTGGGGCTCATACAATTCTTTTCACAGTTCATATATATACATACATCAATTGTATAAAGCACATCTGTACAGTCTTTGCCATAATCATTTTTTTCTCTTTTCTTCTTTTACATTTTATTAGGGACTCATACAACTCTTACCACAATCCATACATATACATACATCAATTGTATAAAGCACATCCATACATTCCCTGCCCCAATCATTCTCAAGGCATTTGCTCTCCACTTAAGCCCCTTGCATCAGGTCCTCTTTTTTTTCCCCTCCTCCCTCCCCATTCCCCCCTCCCTCATATGCCCTTGGTAATTTATACATCATTGTTTTGTCATATCTTGCCCTATCCGGAGTCTCCCTTCCCCCCTTCTCTGCTGTCCCTCTCCCAGGGAAGAGGACACATGTGGATCCTTGTAATCAGTTCCCCCTTTCCAACCCACTCACCCTCCACTCTCCCAGCATCGTCCCTCACACCCTTGGTCCTGAAGGTATCATCCACCCTGGATTCTCTGTGCCTCCAGCCCTCATATATACCAGTGTACAGCCTCTGTCCTATCCAGCCCTGCAAGGTAGAATTCGGATCATGGTAGTTGGGGGGAGGAAGCATCCAGGATCTGGGGGAAAGCTGTGTTCTTCATCGATACTACCTCACACCCTAATTAACCCATCTCCTCTCCTAAACCCCTCTATGAAGGGATCTCCATTGGTCGACACTTGGGCCTTGGGTCTCCACTCTGCACTTCCCCCTTCATTTAATATGATATATATATACATATATATACATACATATATACATATACACATATATACACATACATACACACACTTATATCTTTTTTTTTTTTTGCATGATGCCTTATACCTGGTCCCTTGGGCACCTCGTGATCGCCCTGGCCGGTGTGCTTCTTCCATGTGGGCTTATTTGCTTCTGAGCTAGATGGCCGCTTGTTCACCTTCAAGCCTTTAAGACCCCAGACACTATCTCTTTTGATAGCCAGGCACCATCAGCTTTCTTCACCACATTTGCTTATGCACCCATTTGTCTTCAGCGATCCTATCATGGAGGTGTGCAGTCAATGATATGATTTTTTTGTTCTTTGATGCCTGGTAACTGATCCCTTTGGGACCACTCGCTCACTCAGGCTGGTGTGTTCTTCCATGTGGACTTTGTTGCTTCTGAGCTAGATGGCCGCTTGTTTATCTTCAAGCCTTTAAGACCCCAGTCACTATCTCTTTTGATAGCCGGGCACCATCAGCTTTCTTCACCACATTTACTTGTTCACACACTTTGGCTCCAGCCGTTGTGTCGGGAGACGTGATTTTTCTTATCTGGCCTTTCCTTTGTTGGGAAATTTCCCTTCTATTCCTATTTTGTTGAGTGTTTTGACTATTGTTAAATGTCTTTTCTGTGTTAATTGATAGATCGTATGGTTCTAATTTTTTGTTTTGTTTTTTTGTTTATGTGGTAGATTCCATCGATTTGTTTTGTTTTGTTTCTAATGTTGAACCACCCTTGTGTACCTGGTATGAATTCCACTTGATCATGGTGTGTTATTATTTTTAAATTTTTGTTGGATTTTATTGGCCAGGAATTTGTTGAGGCTCTTTGTGTTCGTGTTCAGGAGATCTTGGTTGGTGTATAGTTTTCTATCTTTTGGGTGTGTTTGTGTGATTTTGGGATCAGGGTTATGCTTGCCTCATAAAATTAGTTTAGACATTTGTTGTCCTTTTCTAGATTCTGCAATAGACGGTGTAGAATTGGTGTCAGCTGTTTCCTGAATACTTGGTAGAATTCCCTGGTGAAGCCATCTGGTCCCGGACTTTTTTTCTTTTAGTTTAATGACCTGCTCTATTTATTTTGTTATGGATCTATTGAGGTTTTCTACAGCAGTCAGCATTAATTTTGGTAGATTGTGTGTTTCTAGAACTTGGTCCATTTCCTGTAGCTTTTAGAATTTCTTGGACTACAGCTTCTTACAGTGATGGGTTATTGTTCTTTTTATTTCATTTGGTTTCTGTTGTTATGTCACCTTTTCATCTCTAATTCTTGATATTTGCACATTTTCTTTCTTTTCCTTAGTTAAGTTTGCCAGTGGTTTGTCAATTTTGCTAATCCTTTCAAAGAACCAACTTCTTGTCTTGCTGATTTTTTTTCCATTCTTATTTTTTTATTTAAACAATTTATTGGGGCTGATACAATTCTTTTCACAGTTCATACATATACATACATCAATTGTATAAAGCACATCTGTACAGTCTTTGCCCTAATCATTTTTTTCTCTTTTCTTCTTTTACATTTTATTAGGGACTCAAACTATACATACATCAATTGTATAAAGCACATCCATACATTCCCTGCCCCAATCATTCTCAAGGCATTTGCTCTCCACTTAAGCCCCTTGCATCAGGTCCTCTTTTTTTCCCCCCCTCCCTCCCCATTCCCCCCTCCCTCATATGCCCTTGGTAATTTATACATCGTTATTTTGTCATATCTTGCCCTATCCGGAGTCTCCCTTCCCCCCTTCTCTGCTGTCCCTCTCCCAGGGAAGAGGTCACATGTGGATCCTTGTAATCAGTTCCCCCTTTCCAACCCACTCACCCTTCACTCTCCCAGCATCGTCCCTCACACCCTTGGTCCTGAAGGTATCATCCACCCTGGATTCCCTGTGCCTCCAACCCTCATATGTACCAGTGTACAGCCTCTGTCCTATCCAGCCCTGCAAGGTAGAATTCGGATCATGGTAGTTGGGGGGAGGAAGCATCCAGGATCTGGGGGAAAGCTGTGTTCTTCATCGATACTACCTCACACCCTAATTAACCCATCTCCTCTCCTAAACCCCTCTATGAGGGGATCTCCATTGGCCGACACTGTCTTGCTGATTTTTTACATCATTTTTCTGTTTTCCAATTCATCTTTCTCCTGGTGGTTGCAAATTTCTTTTGTTGCTCTTTTTCTAGTTGTTGAAGACACTGCATTAAGGTGCTGGGCTTTATTTGCTCTTCTTTTTTCCTATGTGACTGGTTGCTATAAATTGGCCTTTGATGACTGCTTGTGCTGTGTCCAGATGGCTTTGGTATGTTGCGGGTTTGGTCTCATTCGTTTCAAAAAATGACAAAGTTCTTTCAGGTCTGCTAATGAGTGCCCAATGGGCACCCATTATGCTCTCAGCCTCCACCGAAGGCAAGGCATGAGGCTCAAGCTCTGTGAGAGAGCAAGCACCGCTCTTTGAATTAAATGCCCAGACGCCCCACTCCATGAAGCCTCCGCCTAAAGGCACTCAGCTCCACTTCCATGGGTCAGCAAGTCCAATTCCCCAAGTGCCCAGAGGCACCGCACTCCACAAGCCAGCCTCCTGCACACAAGCACTCAGCCTACCTTGCTCCGTGGGCTGGGAAGTCCATCACGCTCTTCCATGCTCCGGCTCCTGGTTCTGCTGCTGCTCCTCTGATGTGTAGCTGTCGTCTGGACCCAGGAGGTTCACACAGGCATCTCTGGTCCACAGGAAGGGCTGCTCTACTCCTGGCTCTTGCTGGTAATCAAATTCCTCCTCTTGCTTCTCAGGGGGCTCATTTTATACACAGTAGGCTAGCATTCCAGGGAATTCTGTCCACAATTACTCCCTGGTGACTCCTATGAGTCTCTTCTCCCACCTTCTTACCAGACCCCTGCAGGGAAAGGTCATTCGGTGGGAGGAGAGACTTTGGCTAGAAGAGCCGCGTTAAGCCATTCACTTCCCCGCAGTCACGATGTCCTGAAACGTCTGCTCCAGCTTCAGTCAAAATCTGCCTACAGATCTCCATCTGATCCTCTGTCCAAAACTCACTGAGGAGAGCGCCCTTCATGGCAGTCTGACCTTTCCAGACACTTACAAACACGGAGCGGGTCTGCAGCGCTTCACACAGGTCTTCCCCACGCTGCTCCTCCAGCCAACAGCCTTGTTTAGGAAGCAGGTGATTTCGCAGTGCTTTCCGGCATGCTTCACCCACACCGTGCCACATTGGTCAGGCGGACCTGCTTGACGGGGGTGAAGATGGACTAGGTGCCTCCTACTCACAGACTGTGATCGGTGGACCAGGGCTAACCCACACCTGGACCTAGGGCCACCAAACTGTTGTAACAACCCCACGGGGGGCACACCTGCAAGGGGAATCTAGCCCCTAGCACATCATCACGGGTCCGGTGGGCGCAATTGTACAGTGATAACAAGTAAAGATTATAGTAAAGTCATGAAGAGCATGAAAGATAGAAGAGAGATTGAAATAATGGAGTCAGACACATTTCATAGTAGCATGCTCACCTCAGCCTCACTTGGTGGCCCACGTGGAGAGAGAGAAATTTAATGCTGACCAAGGCTTTTATATTCTCTGGGGACGTGCAAGCCCCCTAATTACAGGTGAAGACCCATGTCACAGGAAGGGGTTGTGCTATAGGTAATACAGTAATAGGAAGAGGGTGATCTAGGGGTATTTATGCACTTGGAAGAGGAGGGATTGGGGGTATACATGTGGCAAGATGGGCGGATCCTAGATTCAGGATGGCAGCCTAACTTTGGATGTCACTGAGCCTGTTTGATCTGTTCCCTGGCACCATTATCAGCAGGGTGTGAACTCCACCTACAGGAACCAAATTGATGACTGCAAGTCTTTAGGGAGAAGCAGTCTATTGTCCTTAGCAGCAGGGAACAGACCTACCCTGGGTTGGTGGGAGAGACAGTTGGCTGGAAGCTGACTGCTTTCAGGGAGGATGTCTCTAAGTATCTGACCTCCCCCCATATGCTAGCAAAAAGCCCCTAATATTTGGCATATCTTTGGGGGAGACAAAGCTGGGGAAAGTCTCTTTAAATCCCACACACACCCTCCACAATCCCAGCTATTTTACATCTCTCTGTACAACTAAAGAAACAAACAAACCAACTCACTGCCTTTAAGTCAATTCTGACTCTCAGTGATCCTATAGGACATTTCCAAGACTGTAGCTCTTTGTGGGAGTAGAAAGCTCGATCTTTCTCTGGCAGAGTCTGGGGGTTTGAACCACTCTCATTAAGGTCAGCAGTCCCACAGGTAACCACTACACCACCAAGGCTCCTCTACAGACAGCCAAGGGTTCTATTTTCTACCTGTAAATTGCTCCGGATCTTGCTACATAGTTCGTGCTGTTCACCTGTATCCATACATAATCATTTACTCAAGGAAAAATTAGGAATAAGAGAAGGACCAACAGTGTAAGGGGGTGAGTGGAGACAGACTGTTACCTGTCTATTTAGATGCAATATTAATGGGAAGTTGGGGCGGGTGGAAACCTTTCTAACTGAAGGCCAACTTACAGGATGCTCATATATGGATAAACTACCCCGAAACTGTAAATCTTTTTTTTTTTTTTTAACAATTTATTGGGGCTGATACAATTCTTTTCACAGTTCATACATATACATACATCAATTGTATAAAGCACATCTGTACAGTCTTTGCCCTAATCATTTTTTTCTCCTCTTTTCTTCTTTTACATTTTATTAGGGACTCCAACAACTCTTACCACAATCCATACATATACATACATCAATTGTATAAAGCACACCCATACATTCCCTGTCCCAATCATTCTCAAGGCATTTGCTCTTCACTTAAGCCCCTTGCATCAGGTCCTCTTTTTTTTCCCCCCCTCCCTCCCTTTTCCCCCCCTCATATGCCCTTGGTAATTTATACCTCGTTATTTTGTCATATCTTGCCCTATTCGGGGTCTCCCTTCCCCCCTTCTCTGCTGTCCCTCTCCCAGGGAAGAGGTCACATGTGGCTCCTTGTAATCAGTTCCCCCTTTCCAACCCACTCACCCTCCACTCTCCCAGCATCGTCCCTCACGCCCTTGGTCCTGGAGGTATCATCCACCCTGGATTCCCTGTATCTCCAACCCTCATATGTACCAGTGCACAGCCTCTGTCCTATCCAGCCCTGCAAGGTAGAATTCGGATCATGGTAGTTGGGGGGAGGAAGCATCCAGGATCTGGGGGAAAGCTGTGTTCTTCATCGATACTACCTCACACCCTAATTAACCCATCTCCTCTCCTAAGCCCCTCTATGAGGGGATCTCCATTGGCCGACACTTGGGCCTTGGGTCTCCACTCTGCACTTCCCCCTTCATTTAATATATATATACACATACATATATACATATACACATAAATACACATACATACACACACTTATATCTTTTTTTTTTTTTTGCATGATGCCTTATATCTGGTCCCTTGGGCACCTCGTGATCGCCCTGGCCGGTGTGCTTCTTCCATGTGGGCTTATTTGTTTCTGAGCGAGATGGCCGCTTGTTCACCTTCAAAACTGTAAATCTTTATGGGAGTAGAAAACCTCATCTTTATCCAGTGAAGTGGCAGGTGGCCTTGAACTGCTGACTTTGTGTTACCAGCTTAACGCATAACCCAGCACACCACCAATTTTCATGTGTGGAAGATAACTTCTAAGATTACAAATGGAACATATATTTCCGATGGTCTTAGGAACTGAGACACTGCTCCTCTATCCGTCTCTGGGTCTGTGCACATGCAGATGCACCCACATACGAGTACCGAGTGTGAAGGCTGTCACCCATGCGACACCGTGCTTCAAGACAAAATTTCATTGATTTGTCATTAGAAATAAATATTTCACAATATATAATTGCATATTGCTTTGTGACTAATCACTATGCTTTAATTATGTTCCATTTATAGCAATGAAAATACATCCTGCATATCAGATATTTACATTACAATTCCAACAGTAGCAAAATGACAGTGATGAAGTAGCAATGAAAATAATGTTATAGTTGGGGGTCACCACAATATGAGGAACTGTATGAAAGGGTCCTGGCATCAGGAAGGTTGAGAACCACTGTCCTAAGAGGATGAGACAAAGGAGCATTAAAGTTAGGAAATCCAGGGCCAGAACTTATGCAAAGCAGAATGTAAATCCTAACCAGAGGATAGGATGAGGGGAGGGATTGATTCTAACTAGACAATAAGAAAGAATTTTGGAGGATGATTCCCGATTGTGATGGTTAGAAGAATAGGTATGTGTATTCCAAAAGTACACCACAAAGTCCATTTTGTTGTGTTTTAATAACTTGGGGAAAATGCCTAGAAATAAAGGAAATAGTACAATATATTCAGTAAAACGTTTACTTCCCAGATGCAGTGCTATATTGCAGAAGTGATTACCTAAATCTACCATGTGATAAAATGGCAGAACTAGGCACACGTAGTACCATTGCCAGTCCCCTGGCTTTGATACTGCTCTGTGTTGAGGGAAGAGGGGCCAGGAGCCCTGGTGGTAGATTGCTCAGGCACTGGCCTGCTAACCTCAAGGCCGGCCTTTGGAAACCACCAGCCTCTCTGAGGGGGAAGAGGAAGCTGGCTCCTCTCATAAGGCCCACAGTGGCCACCCGGCCTTACAGGCTCACTAAGAGTCAGAATTGACAGCAGTCAGTTTTCTTGTAAATGGAACCACCGGGAGAAATCAGCTAAAAGGTAGGTACACTTGATCTCTGGGTACTAGCTGTTGTAATTTCCTGTAAATTTATATTTTTTATAGCATCTCATAACCAAACTTTCTTTTTTTAATACAAGCAAAGTCTTACATATTTAATCTTTGCTTGTTGAAAGCAATATCATTAAACCAAATAAAATTAAACAAGTTTTATTTTTTCCTCACAAGAACATAAAAATTATGGGTTTTTTTAGATTTGTGAAATTTTTAAAATCATTTTATGAGAGTTCATACAACTTTTATCACAATCCATACATACACCAATTATGTAAAGCACATTTGTACATTTGTTGCTTTCATCATTCTCAAAACATTTGCTCTCCACCTAAGCCCCAGGCATCATCTCCTCATTTTCCCCTAATATAATTATTCCCCTAATGTAATTATTTTGTCATATCTTGCACTGTCCAACATCTCCCCTCACTTTGTAGATCCTTGTAATTGGTTTCCCTTTCCAACTCACCCTCCCTCCATCCTCCCAGTATCGCCACTCTTACCACTGGTCCTGAAGGATCATCCACCCTGGATTCCCTGTTTCCAGTTCCTATCTGTACCAGTGTATATCCTCTGATCTAGCCAGATCTGTAAGGTAGAATTGGGATCATGACAGTGGGGGGGGGGGGGGGAGAGAGAAAGCATTTAGGAACTAGAAGAAAGTTGTGCATTTCATCGTTGCAACATCACACCCTGACTGGCTCGTCACTTCCCTGAGACCCTTCTGTAAGGGGATGTTCAGTGGCCTACAAATGGGCTTTGGGTCTCCACTACACAATCCTCCCCTCATTCACTATATGTTTTTTTGTTCTGATGATGCCTGATACCTGATCCCTTCGACATCACATGATTGCACAGGCTGGTGTGCTTCTTCCATGTGGGCTTTGTTGCTTCTGAGCTAGATGGCCACTTGTTTACCTTCAAGCCTTTAAGACCCCAGATGCTATATTTTTTGATAGCCGAGCACCATCAGCTTTCTTCACCACATTTGCTTATGCACCCATTTGTCTTCAGCGATCATATCAGGGAGGTGAGCACACAATGATATGATTTTTTGTTCTTTGATGCCTGATAACTGATCCCTTTGACACCTCGTGATCACACATGCTAGTGTGATTCCTTATGGACTTTGTTGCTTCTGAGCTAGCTTGTTTACCTTCAAGCCTTTAAGACCCAGATGCTGTATCTTTTGATAGCCAGGCACCATCAGCTTTCTTCACCACATTTGCTTATTCACCTGCTTTGTCTTTAGCAATTGTGTCAGGAAGCTGAGCATAATAGAATGCCAGTTTAATAGAACAAAGTATTGTTGCATTGAGGGAGTACTTGAGTGGAGGCCCAATGTCCATCTGCTACCTTAATACTAAATCTATAAATATATGCACATAGATCTATTTCCCCATCCTCATATATATACTTACATATGTCCATGCCTGTATGTAGACCTCTATAAATGCCATTTGCCTCCTAGCTCTTTCCTCTATTTCCTTTGACTTGCCTCTTGTCCCACTATCATGTTCAGTCTTCATTTGGGTTTCAGTAATTCCTCTTGGTTACATTACTCTTGATCACGCCCTAGCAGGCCTCCTACACCCTCCTCACCACCGATTTGGATCACGTGTTGTTCCCTTGTCCCTGGGTTTGTTAACACCCCTACCTTTGCCCCCACCTCACCCTCTCCCACGTCCCCCAGGAATTGTCGGTCCTGTTAATTTCTCCTCCAGATTGTTCATCCAGTCTATCTTATTTAGACAGACCTGCGGAGATAATAACATGCACAAAAACAAGACAGAGCAAAACCAAGCTACAGTATACAACAAAACAACAAACCAATGACCCAAAAAACACAACAAGAAAGAAAAGCTTGTAGTTAGTTTAAGGTCTTTAGGAGTGTTCTCCAGTCCAATCTTTTGGGGCATCAAAACCTGGCCCCAAAGTTCACCTTTGGCATTCCCTGGGGACCTCACCACTCCATTCCCTTGCTGTTCAGTTGCACCCCTTAGTGTTTTGCCTTGGTGTGGCAGGATCAGATCAGGTGCAGTTCCCACATTGTGTCTCCAGTGTTGTCCCCTGTAGGACTATGGGTCAGTGAGGGACGTCGTGTCTCATCGTGGGGCTGGCCATGTGGTCCTCTCTGTGGACTGGCTGCGCTGAGCGGGAACATTGTCCTCAAGGCCTGGTGGGCCGTGATGTGCTCCACTCTCTCCTCCTCCCCCTTCATCTGCTCCCGTGTGCTCCAATCAGACATGTCCCTCTCCTGGAGCTGCAGATACTGTGCCGTCCTCTGAAATAAATTTTTCTGGGGGGAGGGGCAGGTGTCCACGTAGTTGAGACTGGGGCCCCTGAGCTCTCTACTTGTTCCCTACTCCACACCAGCATGCATAACCAAACTTTTATAGGCAACCACTGTTACAAGTTTCATGTGCATCCTAAGCATATTAAGTTTAATTTATATATGTGAACAAATTTATACGTACTTAAAAAATCAGTATATTGAGGGATTGTACAACTCTTATCACAATCCATCCATCCATCCATTGTTAGGTTTAAATACTTTAACACACAAAACTGGGTAAAGTGCAATGTAAAGGTAGCTTACAGAATGAACGAGATTTCTATTTCATGTTGACCTGACAAGGAAATGTTTGTACATTATTTGGGTCATGATGCTCTGGTTACATCAATGATGCTCAGTGTAGGAACTTCATCAAAGCTGACGCTGCAGAATTCACCAAAGTGAACACAAAACTTCCATTGGATTTAATGTCCCTGATAAAACTTGGCTGTGGGTTCTTGACTCAGAGAAATCTTTTAACATTGGGTTATGCCTTCTTAGACAATTTTTGTATTGACCTGTCTAAACTGAAAACCTCAAGGGTCTTACATGTTTTTAAATAACTGCCAAGAGTGACAAATGATGTTCATTGTGCTCAGTCCACAGAAACAGAACAACTATTTAGATCAGCGGTTCTCAACCTGTAGATATAGCAACCCCTTTGGGAGTCGAATGACCCTTTCACAGGGGTCGCCTAATACATCTTGCGTATCATATGTTTACATGATGATTCATAATAGTAGCAAAATTATAGCTATGAAGTAGCAACGAAAATAATTTTATGGTTGGTCTTAAAGGGTTGCGGCATGAGGAAGGTTGAGACCCGCTGGTCTAGATAAAGGCCTCTACTAAGTCATGAAAGAGATTATTGGTCATGCTCTCAGTATCCCTGAAAGGATGACTACGCAGAGGAAATACTGTTCTGAAAAAGAAAGGAGCGAAGAAAGAAAGGACAAAAGAAAGAAAGAGAGGCCCAGGTAAACAGACCCCTGAGTACGTGGGAACTGTCTGTTACCAACACCTCTGACCACGGCAGGGTGAGCCCAAGAACAGATTCACCGCAACCACAGAACCCAGGGGGAGACGCACTGGTCGTACATTCACACAAACCCCTCTTTATGGAAAGGTGTTTCTTAACCATGGGCTCACTTAACTTGCCTTGCAGACAGAATTTGGCTTTATCCAATGGAGTCTTGTTTTACCATTGTTTCCTGAGAAGGCAGTTCTCAACTTTTGAAGTTAACTGAATAATTGAGGTACCTTTACATACAAGTGAATGGGGGCTGACCAGACCTCAAGCACCATCTAAGAAGGGAAAGGAGCCGGATTTAATTATGCTACAGCTAGCCAAAGGTAAATTGTGATTTTTCTTTTCTCCTTAAAAATGCTGCTGCAAATAGTCTCAGAGGTGCTCCCCTGCTTCTCTGAACGCAGGCGCATTACAGATCAACTGTTTCTAATAACCCATTTCTACGTTGTGTGCTCTTAGTTTGTCATCCCTAAGGACTCCCGAGGCGTCTGGGGGCTCTGGTGGGTACGCAGTAGACTGCTAACCACAGGTCAGCGGTTCAAGGCCACCAGCTCTGGGGAAGTTAAGACTGTCCACTCCTGCAACGGTTTACACCCTGAGAATCCCTGGAGGAGGCCACTCCGAGTTGGAATTGACTTAGTGGAAATGGTTTAGTTTGGGGATTTAAGGAATCCTCTATAAATCTCCTTCACCTTAACTGAGATCATTGGTTCCTTTCTGATATCTGATATGATTTTGTAAGGTAGCAAAGCAGGAACTGGGGCGTCAACTGGCATGTGCCCATTCAGGCCCTGGGACGGGAGAGGGGTGTGGGGGTGCGGCGCGGTACACCTAGTTGGGCAGTACACCTGGATCAGCCCAATCTAAGCCAGGTGGGCTTAGTTCAGCCAATGAGGTCGACCACGCCTCCCGGCAGAAAGAGCCAGAAAGGCTGGAACCGGGAGATCACCCTCTTCTTTTTCTCCCACTGTTCCGCCATCCATTCGGCAGTGTTGCAGTCTCTGTCTCTCCCCCGCCCCCCGCAGGTCACCACGTGTGAGGGTGCAGTCCCGTGTTAACTGTAAAACCTGAAACTTCTATCTTTCATGAAACCCCACTTGGATCACAAACCAGGCTTCAGCGTGAATTTCTTTCCCGTGCAAAGCCAAGACTAGAGATATTTCCCTCCAGAGGAATACAACAACTTTGTCAAACTTTAAGAAGTTTGTATTTAGAAAGGCATTTGATTCCCGCCCCCCAAGTGCATGATGTGAACGCTATGAATATAGCAAAGCGACACATATTCCTTACCCTGACATTCTGACGTGGTCTGTCCCTTGCCCCCGCTCTGCACTTTGCACAACGCTGTCGTCCTGTTTGTCCTCTGTTCTGGAATGGCTGTGAGCAGAGGTCAGAGATGTCCCTGGCTTGGGGAGGTTGCACAACCGAGTCCTCTAGAAGAAGTGTAAAGGAAGATGAGAAAGTGAATTCCTCCCAGCTGGGCTGCCACCAGGGACCCTTCCATTCTTTCCATCCAGGTCATTCCAAGATCAGGGAGCCATGGGGGTCCCATAAGAACTACGTGGGCAAACCACAAAGATAAGCTGAGACCAGACCAGAGAGATGGGAGAGAGAGAGAGACTGGAGCCCTAAGCTCCCAGGGGAGCTCCACGGGCTCCCAGTGGGGGACCTGAAAAGTGGCTTTATCTGTGGTGAAGAGCAAGTTTTTAAGCTGGTCAGGAGGGTAAACAAGAAGGGAGCCGGTAGAAGCTACAGCTGCAGGGGCTTGAGCCAGTCTCCATCCATGGAATTCCGAGGTAGGGTGGTGTCTTCATCATTCTGCCAAGGAAATGGCTCATTGTCCTAAGCCCTTTTGAAGCTAGCTGTCTCCGGCCAATAAGGGCAGGTCAGGCTGTTCCTAATGTCTCCCATCCGGTACCTGACCCAACACAAGCATTTTCTTTTTAGCAGATGATAATAGAATTATTTCTGCTAAAACATGTCCATTGTCGCTTCTCGGGTGACCAAAAACTTCTGTGACTAAATCACGTACAGGTGAGCTCACTGGCATCAGGAAACCTGACTGTAGGATCAGGATTGTGGACTTAAGCTCAGAGTCCATAGGACTGTCAAGACGTGAATGCTTGTAGCACAGTAATTGGGTTAATGGGGCTGGATGGCCTGGCTTTGAACATGGTAGTTATCCTCTTCAACCCAGTGGGCCGATTGCTTCCTCTAGAGGGTGTGTGTGTGTGTGTGTGTGTGTGTGTGTGTGTGTGTGTGTGTGTGTGTGTGTGTGAAAGAAAGAGAGGAGAGGAAATCTAGATAGGAAATATGCACCAATCCAACAATTGCTGCATGCACAATTCACTGGCTGATCATATTCAAGTTTTACACTTTGACTATCCTTTTTGAACTTATTCTTCCACCATTAGCATAAGTCACTGCCCGCTAAACTAGCCCTCTTCGTTTTCTTACCAGTAAAATAGAACTATGGGTAACTGCCCCATGGATTCTTAGATGAGAATCCATTGGAGTAATGTTTTCCAAGCATTTAGCATGATGCTTGGCAGATAGCAAGTTCTCCATTGATGTCCTGTGGAATGGAGCAGGGTGAACTACAGCACTCTCCGACAATCCTCATTTCAGCACATTTCCTCTTCTTAAGACGGGAAAGGAGTGTAAAGAGAGGGGATGTCTGGTGTTCTGGTGAGGGAGGGCCATGTTCTGTGGTGTAACTATAGCTACAGAGGAGCCTGAAGTTTAACTACAGAACTTTCTTTTTTTTTTTTAATTTTAACAATTTATTAGGGGCTCATACAATTCTTATCATAGTTCATACATATACATATATCAATTGTATAAAGCACATCTGTACGGTCTTTGCCCTAATCATTTTTTCTCCTCTTTTCTTTTTTTACATTTTATTAGGGACTCATACAACTCTTATCACCATCCATACATATACATACATCAATTGTATAAAGCACATCCATACATTCCCTGCCCCAATCATTCTCAAGGCATTTGCTCTCCACTTAAGCCCCTTGCATCAGGTCCTCTTTTTTTTTCCCCTCCCTCCCCTTTACCCCCTCCCTCATGTGCCCTTGGTAATTTATACCTCGTTATTTTGTCATATCTTTCCCTATCCGGAGTCTCCCTTCCCCCCTTCTCTGCTGTCCCTCTCCCAGGGAGGAGGTCACATGTGGATCCTTGTAATCAGTTCCCCCTTTCCAACCCACTCACCCTTCACTCTCCCAGCATCGTCCCTCACACCCTTGGTCCTGAAGGTATCATCCACCCTGGATTCCCTGTACCTCCAGCCCTCCTATGTACCAGTGTACAGCCTCTGTCCTATCCAGCCCTGCAAGGTAGAATTCGGATCATGGTAGTTGGGGGGAGGAAGCATCCAGGATCTGGGGGAAAGCTGTGTTCTTCATCGGTACTACCTCGCACCCTAATTAACCCATCTCCTCTCCTAAACGCCTCTATGAGGGGATCTCCATTGGCCGACACTTGGCTCTTGGGTCTCCACTCTGCACTTCCCCCTTCATTTAATATGGTATATATATACATATATACATACACATACATACACACACTTATATCGTTGTTGTTTTTTTTTTTGCATGATGCCTTATACCTGGTCCCTTGGCACCTCGTGATCGCACTGGCCGGTGTGCTTCTTCCATGTGGGCTTTTTTGCTTCTGAGCTTGATGGCCGCTTGTTCACCTTCAAGCCTTTAAGACCCCAGACACTATCTCTTTTGATAGCCGGGCACCATCAGCTTTCTTCACCACATTTGCTTATGCACCCATTTGTCTTCAGCGATCCTATCATGGAGGTGTGCAGTCAATGATATGATTTTTTGTTCTTTGATGCCTGGTAACTGATCCCTTTGGGACCACTCGATCACACAGGCTGGTGTGTTCTTCCATGTGGGCTTTTTTGCTTCTGAGCTTGATGGCCGCTTGTTCACCTTCAAGCCTTTAAGACCCCAGACACTATCTCTTTTGATAGCCGGGCACTCTTACAGATATCATAACATTCCATAGTTCAATCACATCAAGCAGGATTGTACAACTGCTACCACAATCCATTTCGAAACAGTTCCTTTCTTCTTGAACTCCTTGATATCAGCTCGCATGCGCCCTCCCCCAGATCAGCGGGTTTGTATGCCATTCCCCAACTTGTAAGCAAATAGTCACTTCTGTCCAGTGTAGAAGGGGACTGGGTGGCACAAGCAGCTTGATCCAGTTCCAAAGGGGACCATTGGTCCACCCAGCAGCTCCATGGAATAAGAGGCCTGGAGAGCGAAATCTATACCGATTCCAGCCCAGAAAACTCGGTGGAACTGTTCTATTCTGCAGCACCTGCAGTTCTGTGAGTCAGGGCCTGGCTGCCTGGACAACAGCTAACCCCAGCAACAACATCTAGTTGTTGGAGTGCAATTTGGAAGGTAAGCCCCACATTG
Source organism: Tenrec ecaudatus (assembly GCF_050624435.1). Lineage (NCBI taxonomy): Eukaryota > Metazoa > Chordata > Mammalia > Afrosoricida > Tenrecidae > Tenrec > Tenrec ecaudatus. The sequence goes on along the minus strand of NC_134533.1, from coordinate 70,346,115 downwards.
TGGTTTTCGATTCAGGACTTTGATTTTTAGCACACAGTCAAGGCACAGAGTCTTCTGTGTGAGCTGATTTGCTGAGGACTTCAACTATCACACTTTCCACTGCATTGGGGAGAACTTGTTTCCAGACGGATGGAAGGTTGAAGCTTAGTGTGTCTTCAGCGTCCTGATCTCACCCGAGTCTCATAAATCCTTTGACTGAGCAAAGCAGACACGGTTCTCCCATTTTAAAGCAAGTTAAAATGAGACAGGGGCCTGAAAGGCACACCGAGGATCACGATCTCCTCGTCTGACTATCGAGGTGAGCAGGACTCCAGACGCTGGGAGAAGCCAGTGCCAAGTCTGTCCTGCGGCAAATGGGAGGACAGTCCCATGCCTGGCCTCCATTGGCTGCACCTCCTACTCTGGGGCTATAAACAAGGAGTTCTCGGGGGCTGAGGCACTCACCAGCTCTGTGGAGCGTTCTGCTTCTCCCTGGCCCTGGATTCTGAGCTGAGTAAGCTGCTGCTGCTGCTTTGCCTCTCTTTCATGCTGGGCTTCCTGCAAGCTGTGCTTTCGGACAAGGCTAGGAGCAGAGCTAAGTGGCTGTGGGTTGCTGGACTGTGCAGGTGTGGGGTGAGAGGTGAGGATGGTGCTCACCACTCCATTGGAGGTGGTCTTCACAGCAGGGCCATCATTAGGACTGTGGGGGGGTGGTGCACATTGTACCATGACGTTGTCAGGAGGGTGGACACCAAAATGACTGTGGGTACCATTTTTGTGCAATGTTTCAGTGAAAATGTATTATTTTTAATAGAAATACCTCTTTAATTAGTCATAAAAGCAAACATTTTTCAGATAAAGCAAAGCTAACCCCCTATGCTAATTTCTTTGTTGTTTGCGGTGTGAATTGGGTGAAGGTTTGTAGAGCAGATCATCGGTTTTCCCTTCAACAATTCATACCCATCTCGTTTCGTCTCATTGAAGCAATCCCCTCCATGGAGCATCGCAGAGCCCATGTTTCCTCTGCGTTTCCTCGATCTAGCCCTCCTCCTTTCCTAACCCTTTGGGGCTTTGTCCTTGGACACTGCTGCCCTTTTGGTTTCAAGTGGCAGATTGTTCTAGTGTGTGCGTACCTCACTACTACGATTGTTCTCTTAAAGACTTATCCAGTGCTTGGCTGAAAACTGAGCCGCTGACTGAACTCAGTGCCAAACCTGAAGGCTGACTAAGGGTCCGAGTCTTGAGGTTCAAGTCTCTCTCTGACCAGTATTCTGCCCTCTTTCATGCCTTTGAGTTTTGCTCCACACTTTACTCTCACTCGATCCAGAGTCTTCTAATGCGCTCCTTTTCAGAGCAGGCGTCGTGGCGGATGAGCAGCATCGAGTTCTTCTGGTTCTCCTGGAGGTGGATGTTGGAGGAGTCCGTTAGTCCAGTGGACGACTTGCTTCCATGTGGTTTTGATTTTCATCACTGTTGTGTCCACCGGACAAGGAGAGACCAGTACTTCCATCTCAGTAGACTGCTCGTGAGCATTTAAGACTCCAGTTGCTACTCACCAAAGTAGACTTAGCACACTGTCTGTACACTGCTCTGCCAACTGATGCTGGGGTCCCTCAAGGCTGCGGTCCTGAGTTCCAAGGACCAGTGACTCCTTCTCCCCAGTGACGCGTGTTTGGTTATGCTAAGGAGTTTTTATAAACGAATTTACCTTTTGATTCACCTTCAAATGCAGCCCCAATCGGAGCTATCACTAGCACCCAATTTCAATGATGTTTCAGATCATGCAGTTTTACCTGCAGGGACTACACGAACATGCTGCTCTTTCATTGCTGCCAGGACTTGGACAGTTGCTGACTGTGTCAAACGTTCTCCTGTTTTAGCTGCACTATTGTGGCCATTAGCACTTATGAGCCTGGAGCGTTAAATATTTTTGAGAATGAAATAGAAAATAAAGTTAAAGAAGGAAAAATATTTAAAAATTTTCCACTCAGTTATCAATAATGTAATTAATAATGTTGAAATTCATTGTAGAACGATTTTATAAAACAATTTAATTGTTGGTATTAATGTCATCTGAGAAATATTGCATATAAACAATTTATAGCAATAACATGTACTATTCCATGATTAAAATTGATAATAAGACCAGGATTCTGTATGGTCTATGTATTAGTCTGGGTACATTAGAGAAACAAATCCACAGAAACCCATGTATAAGAAAGAGTTTTATGTAAAAGTTAAATGCGCATCAAGAAAATACCCCAACCCAGTGCTGCCCAAGCCCACAAGTCCAACATTAACCCATTAACCCATATGTCCAACACCAGTCTACAAAGTCCTCCTCCATCTCACAAAACAGACACAACAATGTCGAAACTGCAGGAGGAAAGCTGAGTCAGTGAATGTGTAAGCCTCTCAGTGCTGGCAGGGGTCTCCACACAGTTGGTCCAGACTGCATCAGGATAGGTCCATGTGGCTTCTCCTCAGGGATGTCTTGCAGGACCTAGTCAGCCTTGCAAGCTGAAGCAGGGAACTGGATAAAGCAGCTGCATCCTGGTCCGACCATCACTAAGCAAGAGACCCGAGAATTAGAAAAGCGAGACTCACCGAGCCATTTATCCCTCCGCCCTTCAGTTAATCCCACATGTGTTTATTGGCCAGGTTGGCACAATAAACTAGCTCACTCAGTCTGGCATGGGAGGAGGTTGGGCAGGGGATGGGGGATAGGGGGTGGGGGGGCATCATGAGCCACTGCGCTGAGTGGCACCAACCCGAATGACCTCACTGTTTCAGTCTCCTTCTCTGTGCCCTCTCTACTCAAGTCCCTCCTCCTGGGTCTCCACCCCCTTCTCTTCCTTCTCCTCCCCCCCCCCCCCCCCCGCCCCTTTACTCCTCTTCCCTTCTTCCTCCTCCCTGCCCGGTTCACTTCAGGCGTAACTCACCTCCTATCTTAATTCTAATCCCAGATATCCCCAAATCCCTCAAAGTTTCCTTCTGGGAGGCCTGAATTTGAGTCGAAAGACAGCTAGGATGGCGCTCTTTCTTTTCTTCTTCAGCCATAGGGCAGATGACAAAGGTTGTTGCGAAGGACCAGGGAAGGGGTCTCAGGTCACCAAATGCGGGAGGCGGGGAACTGCCTGCAATGATTTTCTCCCGCCGACAATACAGTGCATTTTAGGAAGCCCGAGGACCTTTGAGTATAACGATTCTGTCTGTACTCCGGCACAGGCCCTGCCCCTAGATTAGACCCTGAGTGCAGTACCACCCCCCCACCCCCCACCTCTATGTGGAAGCCAACCATGGTGATAGCAAACCACACGGACCAACACTAGTAGGGGCAGGACCGTCGCTTATGCTCTATGTGGGTCAGGTGGTGAGCATAGTTTCCTGACCCACAGCTAAGATGAGCCCAGAAAGAACCGCATCTGGCTGGTTTTGGTTTTCCAGGTGTTGATCCTTCTGCCACACCGAACGTGGCCCCCGGTGCTCGCTGAGGCGGTTCCACAACGGTGGGAGAGGAGACCAAGGGGCACAAGGTAGGTGGGGACTGAGGAGCCTCTTGGACTGACGCTTGTCTAATCTTAAGGGAAGCGACTCTCTCAGGAACCCTGTTGGCAGGAGCACAGAGTAGGGGGTGATATCTCCCCTTAAAGATTTGGGGACTCCTCGGCAGGACGCCATCAGGCGGTCAGGAAGAGAGGTGCTGCTGAGGGGTGTTTGGGTCCTCCGACGCTGCTAGAGCAAAGGGCAAACAGGTGCTGTCAGGTCCCGATGGGTAACAGGAGTGCCAGTGGGCCTTGTTCGTGGTGGGACTTTTGGGAACTGGAGGCTGAGAAAGAAAAGGTTTGGGCTGGGTGCTCACCTCATTCATCTCAGTCACTCCCATCGGGGAGCCTGCCCTCCTGGGCAAAGTTCTATTTGCTCCCACTCAATGGATCACTGACTCTTCCAACAAATGTGAACTGCTTATTCTTGGTGGCGCAATGAGCCGTGAATGATGGTAACTTGTGTGTAGTGTTAGTTCCTAACCAAAAGGTCGCCATTTAGAACCTATTAGGTACTTAGTGGGGTGTCTGCCATCGAAATCCTCGGGGCAATTTTACCCCCTCCTATATGACAGGGCTTTTCTATTTCTGGATAGAGTTATAGTCTCAGAAACTCACAGGGCAGTTCTACCCTCTCCTGTGGGGTCTTCATGAGTCAGCATTGACTTAATGGGAGTGAGATTTGGTTGCTAGGAGTTCTGGTGACAAAGTGGCCACATGTTGGGCTGCTCACCTCAAAATCAGCAGTTCAAAGCCCCCAGCTGCTCCCTGGGAGAAAGGAGACGCTTTCTCCTCCTGTAAGCTGTTGCAGCGTTGGACACTCACAGGGGGAGTTCTATCCTGCCCTGTAGGGTCCATGTGAGTCAGCATCGACTCGATGATAGTGTGTTTGGTTTTATACGGTTGTGGTGAGTCAGAATCAGCTAGAAAGCAATATTTTTTTCTTTTTAAAATCATGTTATTGGAGGCTCGTACAACTTTTATCACAATCCACACATACATCCATTGTGTCAAGCACATTTGTGCATGTGTTGCCATCATTATTCTCAAAACATTTGCTTTCTGCTTGAGACCTTGGTATCAGCTCCTCATTTTTTCCCTTCAAAGCAATAGTTTTTGGTTAGGTGGCAAGTGCTTGACTTCCTGAAAGGGAATTTGGAGGCAGAAATTAGGGATCTCATTTTCTTTTCTTTTTTTTTCTAGGTAGCAAATTTGTGTACAGATACCAGGGCTGTGGGACCCTGTACTTCTCCACTACCAAAATCCTAAAGATAAATGTGAAATCTTTATGCTGCAAAAGCAAAGATCCCTGTAACAAATTTCAACTGGCTGGGCTGGCCATTCATCCTGAGCCTGGGCTGGTCATTCATCCTTAGTCTGGACTGGTCATTAGTCCTAAGCCTGGGTTGGCCATTCATCCTGATTCCAGGCTGGTCATTCATCCTGAACCTGAATTGGCTATTCATCCTGAGCCTGGACACTACAATTCTTTCTGTCCTGCTCTGTTCTCCTGGGTAAGCCTCAAAAGACGAGACTTGCTTTCTCTCCCCTGTGTTGGCTAAACCCAGAAACAGGCTCCAATCAGCTGCAAGTGTCCAGGTTTCAACAGCTCAGGCCGTCTGATAGGTGAGTTTTCTCTTCTGGACCCACAGTTTTCTCCTGTTTCTTACATTCTAGTGTCCATTCCTCCCTTTGTCCTTCCCTTCTCCTCCTCTATTTCTCTGTCTCCTCATTTCTTCTTTCCTTCAGTGAATATGTTGTGACTACTGCTGCCACCGCCATTGTTGTGCATCAAGCTAAGCCTAGGGCTCAACCTTTGTACCCCAAGAGCTCCTTTTCCTGACTCCTAAACAATGTGATTGGGGACGGATGATGCAGCAGTGAATAAGACAGATACGATTGCTGACTGACTAGGGTTCCTTTGGTTCCATCATTTGATACAGAGAACTTAGATCTTGACATATAATGAGGTGTCATCCAAGTCCATGTGGAAGAAGCACTCCAGCCTGTGTGACCCAAGGGTTATAAATAACAAAGTCCAATCCCCAAGAGAGCATGCTATCAGAGCTGGTTTGCAGAAGGCTATGGCTGACAGGGGAAGGCCCAAGTCCATTGCCAGGGTCGTGCACCTGGAGTAGGCCTCGAGTGAATCCCTCTGACCATAGTGGAGGGATGTGCACAGCCTTGCTATCAAACAGAGCATTGTGAAGTCGACTATGGCAGGTGCAGTGAGGGTAAGATGCGATTCTTGATCATTGGATGTCCCTGTGACTCATTTTGAAGTGGCTTCAGTTTTTAATATTTTCTGCTTCCATTCTGATAGACGTTTTCTGTGTTTTGTCTAGTTGTTGCTGAGGTTTCTGTCTGGTCGTTTGTCTGCTTTCTGTTTGTACTTCATATGATTTTCTATACATGAAGCCCCAAATGGGTAAATCTATAGAGACAGCGACTGTACTGATCATTGCTTAGGGGTGTGGCAGGGGAGGATGCAGGGGAAATGGGGAGCTCAGCACAAGGAGCACAAGAAGAAAATGTTCTGAAACTGCGTGCGGTGATGATTGCATAAATCTTAACACAACTGAAAGATTGCATTGTAGGATATGTGAAGCTTATCCCTATAAAAACGAATAATTAAAAAAAACTTAGGACTTGAAAGTGCACCTCCGCCACTCTCTCCAACACTCACACACACACACTAACAACACCCACAAAGCTCCCCAGCCCTTTCCTCCTTTGGACACGCTCTTCTTAAATTTGGAGGGCTGATGTATAGAATTTCTGTTGGGGTTTTTAAAATCATTTTATTAGGGGCTCATACAACTCTTATCAAAATCCACACACATCAATTGTGTAAAACATATTTGTACATTCATTGCCCTCATCATTCTCAAAACATTTGCTCTCCACTTAAGCCCCCAGCAATAATTCCTCATTTTTCCCCTCCCTCCCTGATCCCCCCTCCCTCATGAACCCCTGATAATTTATAAATTATTATTTTGTCACATCTTGCCCTCTCCGACGTCTCCCTTCATCCACTTTTCTGTTGTCAGTCCCCCAGGGAGGAGGTCACATGTAGATCCTTCTAATCGGCTCCGCCTTTCCAACCCACCCTTCCTCTACCCTCCCAGTATACCCGCTCACACCACTGGGCCTGAAGGGATCTTCTGTCCTGGATTCCCTGTGTTTCCAGTTCCCATCTGTCCCAGTGTACATCCTCTTGTCTAGCCATATTTGTAAGGTAAAATTGGGATCATGATAGTGGTGGGTGGGTGGGTGGGGAGAAGCATTTAGGAACTAGAGGAAAGTTGTATTTTTCATCGTTGCTGACTCATCTCTCCGAGACCCTTCTGTAAGGGGGTGACCTCGCCTACCCTGAGACCAGAAGAACTAGAGCAGCGGTTCTCAACCTTCCTCATGCTGCGGCCCTTTCACACAGCTCCTCATGTTGTGGTGACCCCCAACCATAACATTATTTTCATTGCTGCTTCATCACTGACATTTTGCTACTGTTATGAATTGGGTGACCCCCGTGAGAGGGTTGTTTGACCCCCAAAGGGGTCGTGACCCACAGGTTGAGAATCTCTGACCTAGATGGTGCCCAGCTACTACTACTGATCATTCTGATCAATAATGCAGTAGATGGATCCTGATAGGATGCAAATCCTTAGAAGTTCTAGACTTTCTAGACCAGTTGGGTCTGGAGGAGGCTCCAAAACTCTCTCCCTGAGATATTCTTAAAACCTTGAACTAAAATTATTCCATGATTAAAAATAAAGTATTCCATGAGGTCATCCCTTAGCTAAGCAACAGATGGGCTCACAAAATAAATAATAGTATCCATGAGTACTGTGCTCATTTGAAAAATCATCTACAAGAGGGGCTTCAAAAATGTAGAGGAAATAGAATATTAATAGGGAACAAAAAAGAGAATGTGACCAAGGTCGCTAACAACATGTGTAGACACTGTTGACTGTTCTATTACGCTTCATGTTGAGTCATCTTGAGGGTCAGTCAGTTCTATGGTAACTGTGTTTGGGGGGTTTGCAGGGCAGGGCCCCTACCTGACAGACAGGGGCTCTGGTAGAACTGTCAGGCGAACTCAAACTTACCAGTCACTCTGCTGGAGACAGGTGAGGCTTTCTGCTCCCGTAAAGAGCTATCACCTTGGAAACTCTTTACAGGGTCATTATGAGTCCAAATCCATTCAATGGCAGTGTTATCTGACCAACTGCAGTCTCTGACAATTCACACTCTTGCTGGCCATGAGGGGTCTGGGGAATCCTGTCACTGTATTAGCCCCAAACAAAGACCAGGCTGATTCAAGACATTCTGCACTTCTTCCTGCAAGTGTGTGCAGAAGGAAGACAGCCAGGTCGCTGCTCTGAGGTGTGGCGCAGTTCAGCACTGACTCTGCAAGTGGCCGCACAAGAAACAGGCTTTGGGCAATGATTCCAGGAAGAGATTAACAGGGTTCTTATGGCGTCTCAGGACATATCGACATGAAGAAGGCAGGTTTTGCAATGATCATTAGGAAGTTATCTCTACCTCCATTTCTCCAAATGCCTTTAGACCACCATCCCCTGAAGCTTCACACACCCTTACACACTCCTTCCTGAGTCAGGGCATCCTGCTGATTAAACTTAAAAGAAAACTTTGCTGTAAGGGCAGGTGTTACATTTTTTATTTTTATTTTTTTCTTATTAAATCATGTTATTGGGGGCTCGCACAACTCTTATCACAATCCACACATACATCCATTGCACCAAGCACATTTGTGCATTTGTTGCCATCATCATTCTCAAAACATTTTCTTTCCACTTAAGCCCTTGGTGTCAGCTCCTCATTTTTCTCTCTCTCCTCCACCCTCCCACCCTCGGGAACCCTTGATAAATTATTACTATCTTCATATCTTATACTGTCCACTGTCTCCCTTCACCCATGTTTCTGTTGTTCATCACAGTGGGCGGGGGGTGGGGTGTTACATCGATCATTGTGATTGGTTCCCCCTTTCTACCCCCACTTTTCCTCTCCCCTCATGTCTTTGCTGTTCCCATGATTGTTCCTGAAGGGTTTATCTGTCCTGGATTCCATGTGTCTAGAGCTCTTATCTGTACAAGTCTACAATCTCTTGTCTAGCCAGATTTGTAAGGTAGATAGCGGAGGAGAGGAAGCATTAGAGAACTAGAGGAATGTGGTATGTTTCATCGGTGCCACACTGCACCCTGGCTGGCTTGTCCCTTCCTTGTGACCTTTCTGTGAGGAGATGTCCTATTGTCTACAGATGGGCTTTAGGTCTCTACTCCTCCCCACCTCATTCGCATTGATATGATTGTTTGTTTTGGATCTTCTGATGCCTTATACCTGATCTTGTCGACACCTTGTGATCACACAGGCTGGTGTGCTTCTACCATGTGGCCTGTTTCTTCCCAACTAGATGACTGCTGGTCATCTTCAAGTCTTTAAGACCCCAGGCATTATATCTTTTTCTTTTTTTTTATGCTATGTCTTCTAATAGCCAGACACCATTAGCTTTCTTCACCACATTTGCTATACACCCATTTTGTCTTCAACAATTGTGTTTTTTTCTCATATATATAAGATAGGTAGGATAAACAATCCTGAGGAGAAAATAATGGGACTGATGGTTCTTGGGGGACTTGGGAGAAAGAGAGGTGGGAGAAAGATAAGGGAGAACCAACAAACCCAGGGACAAGGGAACAACAAGTGATCTAAAACTGATGGTGGGGAGGGCATAGACTGCCTGGTGGGGTTTGATCAAGTGCAATGTAGCCAAGAGGAATTACTGAAAGCCAAATAAAGGTGAAACATGATAGTGGGATAGGAGGAAAGTAAGAGGAAATAGAAAAAGAACTAGGAGGCAAAGGACATTTATAGAGGTCTAAATACAGGCACGTACATATGTAAATATATTTATACATAATGATGGGGACATAGCTCTATGTACATATTTTTATATGTTAAGTATTAAGGTGTCAGGTGGACATTTGGCCTCTACTCACATCCTCCCTCAATGCAAGAACACTTTAATAACCTGGAATTCTGTGATGCTCACCTTCCCATTTTGGATTTTTAACCAACTAAATCTTAAATTGTTATATTTCTAGTAATTTCACTTCTAGCAGGCTAACCTTTCACCCTCTCTACAACACCACTTCTCTAGGACAGGAATAGCTCTGGCAGCAGAGTGGGTTAGTTTTTAGGCTGCTAACCACAGGGCCAGCAGTTCAAATCCACCAGCTCCTCCAAGGGAAGCAGGATGAGGCTTTCTACTCCTTTAAAGGTTTACAGTAGCAGAAAACCACAAGGGAAGTTCTACTCTGTCCTATAGGGTTATCTGTATGGAACCAACTTGACAGTACCTACCAACAACACTCCTGGAAGCAGGATCAACTTGACGGTGGTGAAGTTGGTTTTCATGGTCTCTGGGATGAGGGTTAACCCTCGAGTTGCACTAGTGAAAGGTTCTATGGGAAAATTATTGCACAGTGCAGGAGCATCCAAACAAGACGGAAAGCATGCACAGTCACTGCACCAAGAAGAACTAGTCGACACTCAACCATTTCAGGAGCAAGAACCAATGATGCTGGTGAAAGAAGTTCAAGCTGCACTGAAAGCATTAGCCAAAAGCAAGGCTCCGGGAATGGATGGAGCACCAAGAGAAATGTTTTTATAGACTGATGAAGCCCTGGAAGCACTTATTTGTCTATGTCAGGACATTTGGAAGACAGCTACTTGGACAACAGACTGGAAGAGATCCACATGGGTGCCCATTCCAAAACAAGGTGACCTAACATAATACTCAAACTATAGAACAGTGTCCCTGATATCGGATGCAAGTAAAATCTTGCTGAAGATCATCCAACAACAGTTGTAGCAGTACATTGACAGGGAGCTGCCAGAGGTTCAGGCTGGATTCAGAAGAGGGTGGGGAACAGGGGCTATGTCATTGCTGATGTCAGACGGATCTTGGCTGAAAGCAGAAAGATGTTTGCTTATGTTTTTTTATTTTTTGTTTGCTTGTGTTTTATTGGCTTCATTGTGCTTATGTGGAACTTGTACATGGATCAAGAGGCAGTCATGTGAGTAGAACAAGAGACTATTTCGTGGTTTGAAATTGGCAAATGTGTGCATCAGAATTGTATCCTTTCACGATACTTATTTAGTATATGTGCTGAGAATCTGGATGATCTGAGGATGAATACAGCCTCAGGATTGGAGGAAGGATTATTAACAACCTGTGGTGTGCAGATGACACAACCTTGCTTGCTGAAAGTGGGGAGGACTTGATGCCCTAGCTGATGAAGCTCAAGAAATGCAGCCTTTGGTATGGATTATGACTCAATGTAAAGAAGACCCAAATGCTCCCCACTGGGCCAATACTTACCATCATGGTAAATGGAGACAGTTGTGAAGCTGTCCAGGATTTTGTCTCGCTTGTTTCCTCAATCAGTGCTCAAGGAAGCAACTGGCAAGAGATCAAAAGATGTATTGCTTAAGTTAATGACTTCAGCTGCATAAGACCTCTTTAGAGTATTGAAAAGCAGGGGTGTCACTTACAGGCCGAAGGGCCACCTAACCCAAGCCCTGATGGTTTCAGTTGCTTCCTATGCATGTGAAAGTTGGGCACTGAATAAGAAAGATCAAAGAAGAATTGATGCCTTTAGATCGTGGTCCTGGAGAAAAATACTGAAAGTGCCATGGACTGCTAAAAGGACGCCCTAATTTGTCGTGGAAGAAATACAGCCAAAGACAAGGATGGTAGACTTTATCTCATATACTTAGGGACACGTCGTCAGGAGGGAGCAGTCCCTAGAGAAGGGCAGCATGCTTGGTAAAGTGGAGGGGTGGCGAAAAGAGGAGGGCCCTCACCGGGGTGGATTGACCGTGGCTGCAGTCCTTCGTTCTGTTGCGCATGGAGTCGTTCTGGGTTGAAACCAACTCCAGGGCGCCTGACAACATAGCAACAGGATGAGGATTTGCACAACTGGCTCCATGAGCTCTTAGGCCAGTCCTTCCAAACTTTAGAGGGTCACAATCTCCCGGAGGGCTTGTGAAACAGAATGCAGGCCCCCACCCTGAGTTTCTGATTCAGTAAATCTGGACAGCGCTTCAACCTGGCTTGTTCTGGTTCAAATTCCTGCTGAAAGTTTGCATTCCTAACGAGTTCTCAGGTGTAACGGCCAAGTCTGAGAGCCACCCGTACAGCAGAGTTTGTAATGCAGAAGAATGACCTGGGGAGCTTTTGGAAATATAGATTCTAAATCAGGGTGTCTCCGGTGAAAAGACACATCCTAATGGATTAGGAGCCCTACCTAGATCTGGGCTAGGACCCAAGAACATACATCGCTAATAAGTACCCAGGTAATTCTGAGGTTGTAGGACTGCCCTATGAGATGCAGAGAATTACTTAATATGGTCATTTAATCATGTACAAGGAGCCCTAGTGGTCTCTATGAGTCAGAGTCGACTTGATGGAAATTAGTTTTTTTTCGTTTTGTTTTAAACGTTTTATTAGGGGCTCATACAACTCTTATCACAGTCCATACATATACATACATCAATTGTATAAAGCACATCTGTACATTCTTTGCCCTAATCATTTTCTTTTCTTTCTTTGATGGAAATTAGTTTTGAGTGAGAAGTTGTGTGGCGTGTTACGCCTTGGGCCACTAATAGCAAAGTCAGCAGTTTTAATCCACCAACCCCTTTTTTGGGGGAAACGTGAGGCTTTTTGTTCCCATAAAGGTTTACAGCAGCAGTTCCACTTGTCGTATGAGTCAGAATCCAATCAAGGGCAAGTACAAGGAGCCATGTATAAGGAGCCTTGGCGGCCCTGTGATTTCCACAAAGCGATTGGAAGTGACTGAAACAGCAGTAAGGTGCCCGTGGTCCTCCAGGAGGACTGGACAACCTGCTGACACCACAAATAAGGTGCACAGAACACTTGGAGCGCTGGGATGGTGCAAATAAGGCAAACAATCTTCCAGAAAGAAGATTGGTCGATTTTATCATCCCCCATTAGGTTGAAAATGAGCCGCTCAGAAGTAAGAGAGGGAACCTTACTCCCATCAAGAAAAGACCCAGGAATGGAACACACCTTTTGGACCTGGGGAACCGGAGCTGAGACATTCCTAGACCCAGGACACAGAGTGAGTGGTGGAGATGGCACAGGGCACAAGACGGGGAGAAGCAGCCACAAGCACGGCAGAGTCCGGGGCAGGGAAATGGCAGCATGGGAACCAGGAAACTAGCACAAGGTGGCACAGTGGGGGTGCCAATCCACAGGGTAAGAGCTGAGGCCCTTCAGAGAGAAGGCTTGCTGGTGGAATAGAGGCCTCTGGTCACTTATTGGCAGAGCTACAGAGTTTTGAGTAGGAGCCCCGGCGATGGATTGATTACATGTTGGGCTGCGATCGACAGTTCAAAGACACCAGCAGCTCCGCGGGAGAAAGGCTGGGCTTTCTACTACTCCCGTAAACAATCTTGGAAATTCACAGGGGGGTGCTATGCTATGAGTCAACATTGACTGGGTGGCAGTGAGTTCGATTCGGTTTGGTTTTGGAGAGAGCTTTGTGACATGTGCCCAGGCCAGGCAGAGGCTGGGCCAACGGCCAAGGATGAGTCCTGCCTGAAAAAAACAGCTGAGAAGAAGCCGTGCAGATCAAAGAGTTACATCCTAAGTTGCTCATGTGACTTCCAATTTGATCTTCATCTTGAATTATTACTTGTTACTTCCCAAATAAATCCCAGTGACCAACAGGGGGGCTGGGGACAACTCTTAGAAGAAAGGGTGGAGGCCAATCTCCAGAATTTCAGATTTGGCTTTGGACTCAGTTGTCACCAAAAGCAGGAGCAACAAAAGAAAGAAGCTGAGTCATCTTCAGGCACGTGGCTCGTGACCTTTCAGATCTCCTGTCCTGCCACTGCCTTCCCCCTCGCCCTCCCCTCCTTATTTTAGTTACCATGATGACACACATGCAGGCACTCCTCAAGGACACGCGCTTCCTCCAGTCTGTGATGCCCTTTGCTCACGGGGCAATTGCTGTCATCCTCCAGTAGCCTGCTTCGGGAATCTCTCCCCCCTCTCCTCTCCATCAGACCGCTCTCCTTCACAACACTACGGCGCTCAGAGTCCCTCTTCATCCCTGGACCTCCTGTTGCCATAGTCCTTATTCTCAGTGGTCACTCTCAGAGGTCGGAATCTGTTTACCCCCAATACAGGGTATGTTGCATATAGAGGTTCCAAGGCAGGTGAAAGCTGGTGGTGGCATCTTGGGAAGAAAGTTCCACAGACTGGGCACCAGAGGGCGCTGTTGGCCTAGACAAGGGCTTGGGAGTCCCAGGCCCAAGCACTTGGCTCTCCTGCAACCTTGGTGATGCCGCCGGTTGTCAAACTTTCAAATTCCAGAGATTCCTTTTCTCTTCCCATCCAGCGCATCCACGCCTAGTTTTAAAGCTCGGGATGTTAGGCCTCCGTCGAGACGCTACATCGATCCCAAATCGATCCAGAGAGGAAGGGCAGGAACAACAAGTTTTACAAGACAGCATGATTGAACGGAGAGGTATTGGGTAGACAGGCCTCCTCCCAGCACCTGTGATTTCATCAAGACGGGCACAAACAGACCTCGGTGGCACCAGCGACCTGAGAACAGGGTTGGATGAGTCCTGTTGCACAATCTTCTCTAAGTGAATCCAAATCCTACCGCCTCCTATTGGTTATAAACCGAAAATGTGGCCCCGGTGCTGAACTCTGGTGGCCCTGGCTACATTGCCTGATTCTATGCTCAGTTTCTTCTCAAGCCTGTCACCTGCAAGGCAGGCCTTTTACCCTGGAGTGACATGGCCAATTCACTCAGTCCAGGCTAAAGGTAGAAACAAAAGATTTTGTTAGAAGGTATATACCAGCTGGACCCACTGCCAAGCAAGTTGCCTTTGTGGTGTCCTGTTTGGAATCAGAAAGCAGAGAGACTATATACCTCTCTCACTTTGGAATTTACATGTTGGGGAGTCACATTGTGTTAGTCTGGGAACTTTAGAGAAACAAATCCACAGAAACTCATGTATAAGAGAGAGTTTTGCATAAAGGTTAAGTGCGCATCAAGAAAACATCACAACCCAGTGCTGCCCAAGCCCTCGAGTCCAACATAGGTCCATATGTCTGACACCAATCCACAAAGTCCTCCTCCATATCACAAAACAGACGCAATAATGCCGACTGCAGGAGGAAAGCCGAGTCAGTGCGCATGTAAGCATCTCAGCGCTGGCAGGGGTCTCTACACGGCTGCTCCAGCACCCAGGGCTGCATTGGGGTAGGTCCATGTGGCTTCTCCTCGGGAATGTCTTGCAGGAAGTGAGCCTTGCCAGCTGAAGCAGGGAGCTGCTAAGGCAGCTGCATCCTGATGCGACCATCAGAAAGCAAGAAACCTGAGAACTAGCAAGACGGGGCTCACTGAGCTATCTATCCCTTGGCCCTTCAATTCACCCCACATGTGTTTATCAGCCAGATTGGCACAATAAACTAACTACCTCACACATATAGAAGTTTTACATTATCTTGGATTTCAGGGTAACCGTGGAAAATAACTGTTGACCATGGACAAGCAAACAGAGCAACGATGTTCTGTAGGTCTTGAGCCAGTCTTTGTTGACTAACTCAGGGGGCCTCAAACTTTTTAAACAGGGGGCCAGTTCACTGTCCCCCAGACCCGTTGGAGGGCTGGATTATAGTTAAAAAAAACTATGAAGAAATTCCTATGCACACTGCACATATCTTATTTTGAAGTAAAAACAGGTGGGGGCAAAAACACCCGGCGGGCTGGATAAATGTCTTCGGCGGGCCGCACGTGGCCTGTGGGCTGTAGTTTGAGGACCCCTGAATAGTTGGACCTAACTTTTAATCATGAACCAAACCAAAACCAAACTCACTGCCATCAAGTCAACGCCGATTCATAACCACCCAAAGAATGGCTGATGGTTTTGAACAGGTGACCTTTACAGTTAGCAGCTCACATGTAACCACTATGCCATCAGGATCCCTTTTCATCCCAAACAGTCAAGTAAAAAAGAGATGACTCTCGACATTATCTGGCCCCTCTACGTAAGCCCCATATCCAAGCTGTTTGTCTTTGAGCAATTTATAAAAATTCCCTAGAGATTACTTTGAGTAATCTATCTTGGGCTTACTGGATATAGTAAGGGGCTTTTTCTAATTACATTAAGTAAAATGACGTAGGTTACAAGCCAACTCAGAGAGCTCAGGACAAACCGCTGGGGCCAGCCTGGTTCAGATTTAATGACAAGATCCCTGGCTAGGGAGTCAGTTTGGAAGTGCTGGGTTCTTGTCCTGGCTGGGTTCTTGTCCTGGCTGGGTTCTTGTCCTGGCTGAGCCTCCTCTGTCAGCGGTAGGGAAGGAGGGTTGGTAATACTTGCTTGAGACCTTAGGAAGACTACCCTCTGTCTCAGACGGACTCTGTTCCAACTGGTCTAGAAAGACTTACATCCAGTTCTGTTCATCTCTCTCGTCCTGCAGACTTGCTCCTGGCATTTTCCCTCAAGTTCCAAGCTGCCTCTGAGGTCGCCTTTAGAAAGCCTTGCTGGACCCCTTGTGAGCTGCACTGTTTCCTTTTCTTTGGACCCTCATGATCTTGATTCCATCACCCCTCAGGCCATGGGATCCAGCTTACCCAATGATCATGGCCATCACAGTTCTCACTGTTGGCACCCTTACCGTGAAGACTCTCTGGGATACTTCCCATCAGCCATCTCTGTGGGGCCCAGCCAATGGCTGCATCATGAAAGAGGATGCATGTGTAAACTATAAAGCACTGTGTCACTATAAATTGCTCCTTTTTACAAGTTGGGACTCCAGAGAAAATGCAAGACCCTGCAGTCGTATTTGAGAGAGAGAGAGAGACTTAGGATCTTAGATGACAGGAATATGGTAGTCCACAGCTAGCACAAGGGTTGAGTTGGCATCTGGCTCCATTAGCAGAAGCATAAAGCCTACAAGGCAGGAGGTCCCCAGTGAGCTCTTTGGGGGAGTGTGTGTCTGTTTCTCAGGGATGACTTCAGCTCTAGAGCCCCATCCAGGTGGTGTAATACCAGAGCAGAGCAGGTGCAGCGTCACTGTCCTCCAGCTTTATAGGGTCATGAGGCAGCTGAGTCAGGTACCCAATTCAGGGTACCAGAGGCTGGTCTTGGCTCAGCATGAGAAAGGCAATATCACATCAGAGGTCGGAAGAGAGCTCCTTGTCTCCGAGTATGATAACAGGGTTGGCTGAGCCCTGATGAAAAGTCGACCGAGACAGCCCTGACACCACACGAACTAGAGAGGGTCTGACCACTAAGACCAGCCCCTCTGAAGGTCATGGATAGAGTGGGGTAAAGGGATAAAAAGGTGTAACAAAGCTCAAAATCATTAAAATATCAGGCTTATTGGTGGGGGAGAGACTAAGGGAATCCCCAGAATTATGGCCCTACGTCACCTTTGAGGTCTGGAAGTGAACTTACAGCCAGAGCTCAGTTATCCACTGAACACTACTCACTGCCATTGAGTCCATTTCAGCTCACAGCGACCCTATAGGACAGAGTAGGAGTCTGTGGCTGTAGGACGGTGGCTTTCCAAGGCTGTAAATATTTACAGGAGCCGGAAGCCTAATCTTTCTCCCATGGAGCAGCTGGCAGGTTCAAAGTGCCATGAGTAATCCACTCTATGACCAGGGCTTCCAGCCAAGCACACACAGGTCTGGAAGGACAAGAAGCACAAGAAGTGAACATACAATCCTTAGAATCACCAACCATTTGAGATCCAGACCCAAGAACAAAGTTCAGAAGGGCGAGGAACGAAGGAGCCCTGGAAACAAACGACACGAGGAAGACGTGGGATCCTTGCCGGGGCATTGTGGAGATTGCAACCGATGACATGAAACGAAATGTGTGTGAAGCATCGAATGGCAAACTGATCTCCTCTGTAAACCGTTGCCCGGCGTTAAAGGAGAAAAAGAAAAGGAAGGTCCTTCCCAGCTGGTGCAGCCCAGCCACCTGGGAGGCCCCTTGTGCTCCCACTGCGAGAGTTTCAGTTTCCAGACCAGTCCAAGAGTCTGAGCTTCAGATGCCAGTGGTACTTTGGCCTGAAGCCATTTGGTGGTGTCTCAGCACCACCAGCAGCCAAGTCATCATCTCTGTTTGTTTTGTGAGGCTCTATTACCCAGTGTGGATCAATAAACCTATTTTTTTTAAAGCCTCACATAAAGGAAAGCAGGAAGTATGGCCCTACTCTCTCAAGGTCACTTCTGTTGATCTTTGTCATTAGTCCTGCTGAGCCTCTGGGAGCCTTAGCGGTGTCTGGAGTTGGACCCTGTCTCTACCCTTCCCTTGCAATGCCAGTCTTGGTTCTCAAAGTAGAAGGATCAGGCTTGGGGTCCTGCACAGCCCTCTTCCAGCTGTGCAGCCTGAGGCAAGTTGCACTGCCTCTCTGAACCTCTGTTCTCTGATTTGTGAAGCTTGGATCCCACCACCTGTCTCTCAGGTGTTCCCAAGCACTCGTCTCAAGGACCTGGTGGTGTATAACAGGTGCTCAGGAGCTCCTCTGTCCGGCTCTTCCGTTCCCTCCCCAGAAGACATCGGTGCAGGAAAAGCTACTTTCGGAGGTTCAGTGCGTGGGGCAGTTACTCACTGGCTATGTGAACTCAAGCAAATCCCTGCCCTCTCCAGATGCTCTTTGGGTTAGCTGAGACATTTAAACACAGGGGCATCAGAGCGCCTCTAGAACCCTTCCCTTTTCCCAGCAGTAGACGATGCGCTGCCTTGCTGAGTTTTCCTGGCCCGAGAATGGGCCTCCCGTTTGAAGTTCTGGCCTCCCGTTTGAAGTTGGACCTGGTCCCTGACACACTGGATGACCAAAGAGCATCCCCTTCCTCCTTTCAACTAGTCTTCCTAGCAACACAATGGATTGCTTCAATTCTCTAGTATCCAGTGATTCTGTGGGATCAGAACTGGACCTTATGCAGGTGCTGGGGATCCTGTCTCTGAGCCTCACTGCCTAGCCACTCCCTAAAACAACAGTCACAGGCTCTGTGTTCCTTATGGCCCTATCTACCCTAAATCGAGTCTTAGGCTGTCCTTCCACCTCTCACCTGGGACCCTGAGACCCATGCTGTCTTCTTAGAGTTCATTATTCCAAGTGCCCAGGTCTCTGTTGGCATTATTTCCTGAAAATCATGGGGTTTTCTTCCAATGTGGAGTTTTCGTGACCCCGTCTTACTTAAGAGCATCGTTGAGGAAAAGTCCCCAAATATTGGGCCATCCCTACAAGCATGGGACCTGCATTCTCACGGTCACAGACTGCTACTTCATCAAATTTCTGCAGAAAGGAATGGAGAAGAATGGGCAATGCGCTCCAGAGGACTACTACATCACCTTGAACAACTTGCCAAAACCCCTGTGCCAGGTCCCGATTCTCATGGACTCACTGACCACACTGTGCATGGTAGTCAGGATAGCCTGAAGCTCATGTACTCCTAGGGAAAGAGGAGTCGGCCCTGATCCCCGTGTCCTTGGGGCCTGGTTTAGAACTTGGCACAAAATAGCTACTTAATTGTATCTCCTGTCTAGACCATGTTTTTAAGTCCCTTCAGCACCGACCCATAAAGATCCTATCAGGGGTATGTTAGACAGGGTTCTCTAGAGCAACAAAACCAGAATGCTAACAATTTTAGATATATGTATTATTTATTTATAGATAGATAACATAAGAAATAAACAGTTAATTGATCTATAAAGCAGCACAAATGGCTCAGTACAACTTACTCCCATGAGACAGCTATGAGACACTGGCAGTCCTTCAAGTCTTGAGGCCTGCCAGGTAGTCCTCCGTAGAGCAATTCAGGTTATCCAGCCACAGGCAGCAAACAGCAAGGCAGGTAGGTCACCAATTGTCAGTCAGATGACAGTGTCCGACAGTCCCCAACTCAAGAGATGTATATTCCATTAGTGTGACAAAGCAGGTCTTGAAGGAACCTCAAATTACAGTGACACAGTCCATGGGTTAGGCATCCCACAGGTAGTGTAGCTTGCAAATTGAGGCATAGAACCAGCAAGGTAGCCGCACACTGGTCCGATGATCAAAGAGCGAGAGACAAGAAAGGCGAACCTCGCCAAGCCATTTATCTCTCCGCCCTTCAATTAATCCCACATGTGTTCATTGGCCAGGCTGGCACAATAAACGTTACTATCTCAGGGGACTTTTCCGATGAACCAAAGAGGTCTTGGAGTGGGCCATCCTTAGCTTTATATGATGGAATGTTAATGCTGAGATATTTGAGAGAAGGAGGTGGCTTTAGTCTAGTGCAGCGGTCCTCAACCTGTAGGTCGCGACCCCTTTCAGGGTTGAACGACCCTTTCACAAGGGTCGCCCGATTCATAACAGTAGCAAAATTACAGTGATGAAGTAGCAATGAAAATAATTTTATAGTTGTGGGGTCACCAAAACATGAGGAACTGTATGAAAGGGTCGCAGCATTAGGAAGGTTGAGAACCACTGGTCTAGAAGCTGAACCTGAAGAGGAAAGTAGGGCCCATGAAAAATTATCTAAAAAGGCTCACAAGGTCCCACCCATCCCCACCGATCTATGTGTAAGGTCCTAGTCCATTCTCTGCATGTATCCTGCATTCCAGCCTGCCTGCTGTGAACTATTACATTTCTGGGTACCCCGTCTCAGCACCGAACCTCTCCCTCTTTCTTCCTTTTGGGGTCCTCTCCTCATTCCCGTCTTTCTAAGAACCTTCCCTGGCTCCAAAGTCTACTGGGTGTGGGGTACAGAAGTGACCTTTCCCCTTTGGTTTCCCCAGCTCTTTCTGCTTATCACCTCCCCCTAGGTAGGTGCTGTTGGTCTTATCTGTCACAAGAGGCTGCTCTGAGAGAAAAGAGAGACCAGCTCCTGCAGCTAGTTTCCCTCTCTATGGAATGGGTGGAGTGGTCGGAACACAGCGCATGTCATTTCAGGCAGCCGCACGTGCAGCAGGAAGTAAGAGAAAGACACCCCACACTGGAGGGTCCGGGTTCTCGGAGTGGGAGTGCTCCGTCCCTGTGGAAAAGCTCATGTAAGCGGCTGACCACCGACACTCGCTGCCCAGACACAGGAAGTGACTGGTCATTCAGAAGGCCAAGGACAGAGGGCAGGCCCCTCCACTGGTGCCTGTTCGCTGCACAGTCCTCTGCTCTAGGAGAGGTCCCAGTCCAGCTCTCTACTCACTCTCAGTTCTCAGAGCCGTGGAGGGATTAGGGTTAACACTCTGGTGTTTTCTCGATCGTGGTGACGTGCCTAGTGGTACCAGTGAGACCGCGATACCTGAAGACAGAGGAGCGGCTAGTTGTATCCATAATACCAGACGAGCGTTCCTCCAAACAATAAAAAGGAACCTCACTGCCAGGTAAAGTGAAAACGTGTCTTTTAAATAATCATTTTATTTTGGAATCATTTGAAGCATTGCAAAGGTAGCCCAGAGGGTCCGTCCCATGAACCCTTATGCAGCGTCTCCCATTGCCAACTTGATACCGCGCTCCTTACTGCGGTATGCTTGCCAAGGCTAAGAAATGGACATTGTCACCGTGCTCAACTAAATTCCAGAGCTTAATTGGGTTTCGCCCCTTTTTCTAATCCTGCCCTCTTTCTGTTCCAGGATCCAATCCGGGGTCCGTGTTGTATTTCCTTGTAATTTCTCTTCAAACCTCAGGTCTGTGACAGGAGAAATTATAAACTTTTTACTGATGTTTTCCTACGGGAAGTTGAGGAGAGGGTTTTTCCTCCTATATTTTCCTTCACTTTCACTTTTATAATTTCATGTCAGAAAACCCCTGGCAAACAGAATTATTCTTCCTGAAGCGGCCCAATGCACAATTCCTTTCACCTTGAGGCCCTATCCAGCCTCCTGGACACTACCCTGAGCTCCAGTCTGTCTTGTCTCCCTCCTTGACTGCTTTCTTAGGAGCTATAGCGAATCCAGCCCTGCTACTCCGTGCCCAAGGCCCAGAGTGGCACTCGGTGTTAAGCGCTTGGCTGTAGTCAAAAGGCTGACTATTGGAAACCGCCTAGAGGTGCCTCAGAAGATAAGCCTGGTGGCCTGTCCCCAAGGTCACAGCCTTGAAAAGGCTATGAAGACCTTCTGCTCTGCGCACTTAGCTTCTCCACGGGTCAGACGCAACTGGGCAACTGCTGCTCGGGCACCGTGGAACCTCGTTTTCCAGCTTGCACGTGGCTCTTATTCTGGGTCTTATAAAACATCTTGGGTTTTAGAAATGTTATGCTCTCAGAGGAGCGATGGGGGAAATTCCCAGTGGAGTCGTTCCCCTGGGGACTCCCTTTAAGGACATGTGTTGGAAGCCAGTCAAGCGTTCTGGGGGGCTGGCTTTAGTAGAGGGACACACTCCTCCCAAGGCAGGGCCACAGGAAGGGAGCCAAGGGAATAAATGCCTGGCTCTCACTTTCCTCCCTTCCTCTGACCTCCTCGTTGGCCAAACCCAACAGGAAGTCCTGAGAGCAGATTGGGAAAGCCATCCCGCCTGTCGGTTGGGGGTGGGGGTGGGGCTGTCTCCAGGGAGCCTTTGCTCCTTAAGGCTTCCCTTACAGTGGGCCTGGTTCTCCAGCACATCTTGTCATATGCTCGAGGCTCATTGCACAGGTTTCTTCAGCCTTTGATTGTTGTTTTATTTTAAAATGTATTGGTCTTTTTAAAAAAAAACAAAAAACCATAACTTTTTCCAATTCAACATTTTTCAGGTTTTCACTTCCATCTAAACACAGGTTTAGTGCACTTTTCTCCTTCCCGGTGCCCCTGGCACCTCCTTTTATCACAAACACCTCTTCAGGCAGGGTTGGGCATTTCTGCGCAGAGATGAACGCACTGATTTGCAGCATTGAGTCTGTGTTTGGTCACTACTACCAAAGGCCGGCATCTCGTCCCTTTTGCCACGTCCCTCTCCATCTCCTGCCATCAATCTGTGCCAAACATTTCAGGGGGACGCTTGATCCACAACTCAATAGCCTCCTCCTGTCCCCCTGAGACTGCACACCCCGGCAGCATTGGCCTTGACCAGAGGTTTCAGTGCTTGTGTGATAGCCAGCCCCATAGGGGCAGTTCCCACTCCAGGAAATCCTGCCTCTGTAGCTAAAGCTGGAAAGGGAGGAGCGGGGACCCCAATCAGCCCAGGGTATCTGGCTCAGTCCACCTCACCCCTTCCTGGAGACACCCTGGTTTCTTAATAAGTCACGTGTCCTTGAAGGCTGACGTAAACATCAATTTCCAGCCCGGGGGTCATTTAGGACGTGTTTTTGTTTCTTGTTTCATATCAGTCTTCTTAGCTTTCTCCTTAAGGCCCATGACATACACTCCATTTTTCATACACTGCTGTTGAGGTATTCCCGTTTCTGGTCTCCGCACCCTGGTTTTTGCTGGGAGATTTTCCAGTCCCCACTCATCCGCTGACAGCTCCTGGGCCCCTCCGGCCGCCCCGCAAGCAGAGTAGCCTGGGAAGGCTGTCGGCATAGGAGGCCGAGCAGGGAGGAGAGGGACTTGACGGTGTGCTGGATCCTGCCCTCCTCCCTGATGGCCAGTGCTGAGTCATGGCCCCAGGCTGCTCTCTTTTTCCTGTGTCTTCCTTCTGCAGAACCTGCTTCCAATGACTTAGCTCCCTCCTCAGATGGCAGACTGAAGTTCACTGGAGAAATGTTGGGCTCACCCAATCTCTGCTGTACCAGTTGGAACAGAGCTTTGGACTCAACTAGGCCTTCTCCAAGGTCTCTCATGGGAGAAAGATGGGGCTTTCCACTCCTGTAATGAGTTCAAGCCTTGGAAACTCACAGGAGCAATTCGACCCTGTCTTAGAGGATTGCTATAAGTGAGTGAGTGATGAGGTGTCTAGTAAGCTGGTGGACAAGCTACCTGTGGGCATCCAGCTGTAGGGAGATGAGAGGCATGTGGGACAGGACAGGGTGGGGGATACCCCTACAGCTGAAGGCCAAGTGTAACAAACATGGTGGGGCTTGGTCTGCCCAGAACTGGAGGCAATGGCCCCCTTTCCTTATAGCTAGTCACATGACACAGGGAATGTGGCTTCCTATTCCAAACCCCAAACCCTGAGGGGGCCCTGGACCTCGTGGAACCTGTCTAGCAGAGGAGAAAGACTGGAATGGTAAGGGGACATACCCCACTAGGGCCAGGTGGGCTCTCCTGAGCACTGGAGTTGAGGTTCACTGGGTGACCAGGAAGGCAGTGGCAGACCAGACATAAATGCCGCAAGGTGGCCAACTTCAGTACAGCTCTGAGGTGTGCCCTCTGACACTCAGCGCTGTCCCACAATAGAGCCGTCAGTGTCGTGAGCGTGCCATTGCTAGCGGTGTTCAATTGGGCCCGGACAACTACCTGGCATTTAAATTCTGAAGTTGGCCCAGAACACCAAAAATCCCATGGACTGCCAGAAGAACAAACACATCTGTCTTGCAGCAAGCCCAGCCAGCGTGCACTTTTGGAAGTAAGAATGGTGAGACTCTGTCTCATGTACTTTGTATGTGTTAGCAGGAGAGATCAGTCCCTGGAACATGCTTCGTGAAGCTCTGGGCCAGTGAAACAGAGGAAGCTTCTCAGCCAGATGGACTGACCCAGTGGCAGCAACGATGAACGCAAATATAAAAACCATCGTGATGATGGTGCAGGACTGGGCAGTTCTTGTTCTGTTTTATACAAGGTTGCAATCAGCAGCGTGGAGGTGGACATATGTGACCTCCTCTGGCTTCTCTATTGCCCAAGGCAGGGACCGGACAAGCCTCCATGCTCCATCCTTCTTTACCTGTTCTGACACCGCCCGTTCCTCCCACACCACTGCACCTCTGTGCTAGGTTTGAGCATTCATTGCAGCAGCTGCGCAGAGCTCACCGACAGTACTAATGAACGGGGTTCTTAGGAAATTTAATTGGTTCTCATATGTCAGGATCAGCAAACAGTAAACATACAGTCCTTGGTCTCCTCAGACAGTTGCCAAGTTTCTCTCTTGTTCTCAGCCTCTCAGCCATGTGGTAGTGGAGTCTTTCTCTACCTGAGTCTCTCAGCCATGTGATCCCTCGACCTTGGCCTTGGCCTCTGTCAGCCAGGAAGTCAGTCTGCTGACTGCTCTGTCTCACAATGCCACAGCCTGGGGCCGGCCAGGTGAGAAGGGACCCCATAGTCTCCATGCCGCTCCTTGGAATCTCTGTGTGTCAGCGTCTGGTCTCAGTAGTCTCCACCACTTCAGACAAGGATCTTGAGCACGAACTGCCAATGGGGGTTTTCCCTTCTCTGCTTCAGAGCTGGTTCATCCCAGAGCGAGATTCCAGTAGAAGAGCCATATTCAGGAATTTGACTCCATCACAAAGGAGCCAATTCAACAGCACCTGCCTCCAAGGAGAACTCTGGGAATACTTCTAAGACAGATCAGTTTGTCCTTTTAACAGTCCAAGGCACTTTCAAGAGTCTTCACCAGCGCCACAATTCAAATGCATCGATTCTTCTTTAATCTTTCTTATTCAATGCTCAAATTTCTTTCACATGCATATGAGGCAATTGAGAATACCATGACTTGGGCAGGTGCCAATTAGTACTCGAAGTAATGTCCTTGCTTTTCAATACTCTTACGAGGTCTTGGGGGGCAGATTTCCATAATGCAATGTGTCTTTTGACGGCGTGATGGCTGCTTCCATGAGCATTGATTAAGGATCCACGCGAGACAAAAATTCTTGACAACTTAAACCTCCTCTCCATTTATCATGAAACATCATGACTTATCGGTTCATTGTGAGGATCTGGACCATCTTTCTATGAAGCTATAATCCTTGCTGAAGGCTACAATCCAGCAAGTGCCTCAAGTCCTCCTCACTTTCCGCAAGCAAGGCTGTGTCATCTGTGTGCGTAGGGAAGGTGGTGAGTAAGCCTTTCTCCAATCGTGATTCAAATTCTTCTTCATATAGCCTAGCTTCTCTAATGATTTCCTCAGCACATATATTTAATAAGTAGGGTGAGAGACTACCACCCTGACGCACGTCTGTCCTGATTTTCAACCAGGCAGCATTTCCTTGCTCTCTTCTCACGTTACAAAGTGCTTAAATTCCTACCACTAGAAGCACAACTTCACACTTTGAGAATGACATGGCAGAAAATGTACAAATGTGCTTGACACAATAGATGGATGTATAGATTGTGAGACGCGTTATACGAGCCCCCAATAAAATGATTTACAAAGTAAAAAAGAAACACAACTTCTTTGCACAACAGCTAGGAGACTATTGAGGAAGTAACTTAGTCCAACAACATATGTTGAGATTTTTGAGCATGTAAAATGTGCATGAAATCAATGAAAGGATGTATTTGATGAGCTGTTCCCATTAACTCCTGAGGCCAATTTGGTCTATTCTCTGAGTTCCGTGTCTTCAATGGGATTCAGAGGGATGTGGACACAGGCTGGCTCTTATTGATGAAGGGAATCACCAAGAAGTAGCCTGCAGCTTAAGTATTCTCCTGGATCGCAGATGCTGATGAAATGCTGTAGGGAGCCCTTGGAGGACATGCCAAAGGGTTGATGGGGAGGTGCAAAAGCCCAGAGATCTCTCCTCCCATTATCCAGGGTTATTGTGAACTGGCTTGGGCACCAACAGGGACAATCTGGCTATCTGGTCTCCTGCACCCATCCCACTTCTGGAAGCCACCGAGCAAAGAATTTGATGCACGTCACCCAGATTAGTTTGCAAGCTGGTGAAGTCTGCCTAGTTTTCCATTCATTGCTTGAGCTCCCACAAGATCTTCTCAGCAGGACATCCAACCAAGCTGCCCCTCTGGAAGCCTCTCTCATGCCTCACAACCTTCTGCATCCCGCTCATTGTACAGCTGAATAGCAGCCTCGCCCCACCTCCTCGCCGTGCAGAGCCCTAGCAACTGATGCAGGGCTCCAAAGTTGCAGCCCTCCCTCATGCTCCCAAGCAGGCAATTTCCCCAAGAGGACGTGCAAGGGGCCTTCTGGGTCCTCGTGGCCAGCGTTGAGGCTGGCCGCTCACACAAGACCCCTTTCTTCCATCATTGAGTTCTTCTCAAGGGCCCACTGACCCTTTCTGCCCACCAGTGAGACCCCTCAGGGGTGGTCATCCTAGAAGAGAAAGAAATCACTTTTAAGATCCCAAGGGAAGAGGTTGGCTCTTCTTTTCTACCCAGGAGGCGGCCCCTTTGTCCTTGGCATTTCTGTTAGCTTTCTCCGGGCTCTGCGTCCCTTTGGGTCCTGGGAAAGGCAACCTTTGTCTGCACACAGAGTTCTGGGTTTGTTCTCCCAAGGCCTATTTGCGTCTGATAACCTCAAGTAACTGCCAAACCAGAGAGGACCAACTCCAAGGTGCCTGCTACTCCCAAGGACACAGGCTGAGAATATCTTTCTATGTAGACTCTGGATGCCCTCGGTCTCCTTCAGGCTTAGTATTCTGGGAAGAAAAGGACTCCCGTGACCATTCATTAGAGACATTTCCACTGGGCCACCAGGTTCCTCAACAAAGTCCTCAGGGGCCTCTTCAGGGGGGCAGGGCAGAAAAGAGGAGGCCAGAGACCGTGCCCTCCCCAGCTGTTTCTCCCTCTCTTTCCTCCCCCCCCCCACATACCTTATCAGCCCTGCTGGCACCGTACCAGACCTTTAACCTTGGTCAACTCCTCATACCAAGGCTTCATGGGTCATATTTCTTCTGCTAAAAAGATTCTGGAACCATCGAGCTGAGCACACTTTCAGGAATGGCAGTCGGGAGCCTCTGGAGCCTCTGGCTTTTGCAGGAGAAAGACCGGTCAATATGGTTCCAGAAAGATTACAGCTAAGGGAAAACACTAGCTATATGGGGTTGCTGTAACTGTGAATCAACTTAATGGTACCCAACAATTTATGGGGTGTGTGTGTGTGTGTGTGTGTGTCTTGGTTGGTTGCTGGGAGCCATTCAGTCACTTCTGACACATAGCAACCCAATGAAGAACAAAACCAAACACAACACTGTTCGGTCCTGTTCCATCCTTAGCATCTCTGCCTTCGGTCAGCCAGGCCACTGTTTTCCAGATAGAAGGTGTGTGCGCACACAAATACACACACAAGGGAGCCTCCAAAAGAGTTTGTGGAAAAATCCCATTATTGTTTCATTACATTTTTTCCAGGAACTTTTGAAGGTCTCCCACATAGACAAATCCAGGCTACTCTTTTTTTTTTTTTGTGCATAGTGCACAAGATTTGGCAACCCAGTCTCACCTTAAAGGCCCTCCTTAGTGTAAAATGTGCTTTCTGAGGTGACCACATAAGTTAGTAGGCCTTGCACTGGGGCTTCCCGTTTCATCAACTTGACCCTGAGCAACCACCCCTTTCCTGTCCTGTCCTGTGAGGCTCGGTGGTCTGAGCGATGTGGAGGCACCTGCCCACATTGGGACACAGGCAGGTTTCTTTCCCTTCACCTGCCTGTCTTCAGTTCTGGCTGGAGAGGCTCATGAGGTTTATGGAACTCATTTCAAAGGTACGGATGGAAGCATTGGGACCCACAGAGGGGCCTAAAGCCATACACTCTCCTAACACACTGCCCACTTCTCTCTTCCGTGGGCAGGGATAGTAGGACTGACTACCTGGGGGCCAGAAGGGATTGCTCTGAGAGGTAACGACCACAACTTCTGGACTCTCCAGTCTCGGGAGGGTCAGGTCATTGAAAGCCAGAATGGGCTTATGTCCAGCCAAAGAGGCAGGCAGCTCTCCTCGTAGGTGTGGTGAGGACACCGCTCTATCAATTCTAAGTATTTTATTCTTTATGCTCCACTTCCTTGGCCTCTCCCTCCATCATGCCTTCTCTTCCCGGCTGACGCTGCCCCTATTACTATTAGAAGAAACCCCATTAATTATAAGAAGAGAGAATGGAACAAAATGAGGTGGGAGAATAGAATGTCCAATCAGCAGACTGCCCTATGGAGGTGAAGTTTGTCAGAGTTCTGGTGAAGAATTAGTGGAGCAGCAACCATGCTGAGTCCCAGGTCAGGAGTGGCCTAGGAGAGAAACACTTCCTCCTACCCTAGTTGCTCTTCCAGGCCTGACATTTCCTAGCCAAAGCAGCAGAGATTCCCTTTTGTTCCCCCTGGCAGCGTGTGAGAGGATACCAGCACCCCACTCCCGGTCCCAGAGCACAGAGAGCATATCTAGAAGACAGTCGTTCTCCTGCCTGCCAGGAGAATGAGCAAATCTGTCTTGGAAGGACAGACAGAAGGCTTCTTAGAAGTGAGGGTGGCCGGTGGCAGGTCTGGGGAAGGGGCGGCAGGCGCCATGTCGGGCCGTGAAGGTGGCAAGAAGAAGCCCTGGAACTGAGGAAGATACAGCTCTCAAGCAGAAACAGAGGAAAAACAAAAGAAACTAGAGGAGCTGAAGGTCAAGGCAGCAGGGAAGGCCCGCCTGGCCACAGGTGGAATTAAGAAATCTGGCAAAAAGTCAGCTGTTCTTGGTGACTGAGGCAATGCCGACCCTTGATTACGTTCCTGTGTAGACAGCCGGATTCCCTGCTAGAACGTTTGCCACTTACAGTTAGAATGAAGTATTGTCTTCGAGGCTGCTATACATTTAAGAATAAACTTTTGTTAAAAAAAAAAAAAAGAAGATCAATCATGCACTGCTTGTTCTTCTCCATCAGCCATTTCTGTCCTAGCTGTGAGCTCAGAGTGAACCCAGTCCAGAACCTGCCAGAGCTCTTCAGTCTTTGTGATGTCCAGAATTCTGTACCATCTGGAATTAAAGCAGCTATTGAAATTAAAAAAATAAAAAGAAGTGAGGGTGACAAGACTTCTCAGGTATATTCAACAGGCTCTCAGAAGGGACCAGTCCAGGACCTTTCTGATGTCCAGGGATATCATACCTGGTAAAGGAGAAGGCCAGGGAGACAGAGGGAGACTGCAAGGAGATGGGTTGTCAACGAGCTCAAACGCAGTACCAATTGTGAGGCTAGTACCTAACGGGGGCGTGTCTTGTCCTATGGTCCACAGGTTGTGATGCGTCAGAACTGACTCAGCAGCATCTCACAACAATAACAATTGCGATGGAAAAAACCCGAGGGCCAGGGTTCACTGCTCAGCACAGCCTGTCACCAGCAGTAACCAGCCCAGAGCCGTTATCAGAAGGGGTTTGTTCGCTTGATAAATCCTTAGCCACAAGACCGTTTCATCTCCACAATGTCTGAATGACCGATGGCAGCGGGGACTTTGGAGAGAGACAGAAACCTGTCCCAGGGGCTCGGTGCCGGGACACAGGGAAGTGTAGCGATACCGTGGTTGTCCAATAACTCCAAGCTGGAACTGTCCAGTACTTGAACAGCGAAGTTCCAAAACAAACCAAAAAACCCTGCTCGGAGTTCCTAACCTTGGTCCACATCGAACTGAAACTCCAATTTGAAGAACTTATTCGGGCCGACAATGAGTCACTCGCTGCTGTTGTCAGAGGCCGTGGGGGCTAGGCACCGCTCTCGCTCCGACAGCACAGAGTCCTGGGTCAGTGCCCTGAAACAGCCGGCACGGTGCTTTTGGTGTGTAAACGGTCATGATCATGGCTCCAAAGGAAGTTCGTGATGCCAGCAGTAAAGCGAGGAGGGAAACTGAGAACTGCCATAGAATCACAGAAAGGAATCATGGCGAAATTGGAATCCGGGCCTCCACTCATCTGATGTGGTGACTTGGCGGCTGACTACAACAGGGCTAAGTCGACATCCTCAACAAAACGGTTCCCCGGGAAACAAAGAGCCCAGGCCACCGAAGAGGCTGCGAAGTTACTGCTAATTGGGATAAATCGGAAACAACTCGCTGAGAGACAGTGATGTGTCAGAGGGCTAGAAGCCTCCAGGGTGATTTAGAGTCCTGGGAAATGAGTTTATAAGTGTACTTTTGGGCCTCCAACCCAATTATTTGGCTTTCCATTCTTTATTATGTTCAGTTCTCGAGCTTTCTGGTGTTCGAACTCAAATTTGGAAAGGATTGAGTTTGACAACTGAGGTATCTCTGTACTGACCAGGAGGCCCTGGGTGAAATCCTCCACCTTGTCTGAGATAGTGGGACTCTCAGAGGGCTTCTGGACAGAGAGGGACATGTAATTTAAAACGTAGGCAACCTATGGGAGTTGGACAGGCCCAAGTGGTAGAATCTGGAGGAAGTTGTTCTAGTCGAAAGGGGTACTCGGTAATGGTCAGGTACCCTGAGCCCCCAATGTGGGTTGGACTCTAGAGGATAGGGTTCATAGGAAGGAGTGAGCCCCTAACCAGGTTGAGGGATGGTGAGTTGGTCTAATGAGGTGCCTCGGAGGGAGTCCCCCTCAGAGAGGGGTAGGTTCCCTGACACCCCAAGAGCCTACGGAGTGGAAGCCCATCACCTTCCATGGCTCCGTTTCGTGGGAGGAGCCTCCGGTTGTCGCTGGGAAGACGTCTCTGCTGAACATCTGGGCAGTTGTGCGACTTCTCTTTGGTCTTTTTTCTTTCTGAGGACATCCATCCACCCTCAAGCTGCTTCCACTATCTTTGTCCGACATCTGCCTTCCTGGAGGCTCCATTCCTCTGCTTCTAGGCTACACCTAGCAGCCCAGTGCAGTGCTGGGCCTCAGGGATGGAGTGGGGTGGTAGAAGGAGGGTGTGGAGTGCATGGGGTGAGAGTGTGGCCGCGAACAAGGGCCCAGGATTGCCTATCACTGTCTTGGCCACAGACAGAGACCAGGTTGATTGGAGAAACTACATAAGTTTATTTCTGCAAGTGAGGAACCCAAGGGAACAGTGGGGTTTGCTAGCTTCAAACTGCTTCCCCAAATCCAATAATGATGAAGCAATTCTTTAAACGATATCAGACACACACACACACACACACACACGCCTCCACCTACCACTGATGATAGGCCTCCAATGTGACGAAAGCAGCAGGTTTTGCAATGATCAAAGGAAATGGTGATCCGTATCTACATTTTTTCCAGGGATTATCACCAGAAACCGCATACTTCTCGTTTATCTTGATGGCCTTGCTTACTGCCTTCCCAAGGCAGAACATCCCTAGTGAGTAAATTTTACAGGAATTTTTACTGCAGGGGAGGAGGCTGTTACAGTTTGGATTCCCAACAAACTAAAATGTAAATTATGCTCTATTTCCAGTATTTTGATTAACAGCAAGCTCTTTCACCCCCTCTACCAAGAGGGCAATGTAAAAGCAATTTGGAGTCAGGGCACAGGAGAGCCAAGAGAGGCCATAGGAGGTTTTTAGCCCAAAGGTCCCATTTTAGCAGTGATGAAACAGAGACTCTGGCACAGGTAAGAAATTACCCAAGACCATTCAGTTAACTGGCAGCAGAGAAACTAGAATCCAAGTCTTCAGATCTCAGTGAAGAATCTTCTTTCTCTGCCCAGGAGTTGGTGGGAAGGAAATAAGCATGTTCGCTAGAGCAACTCGTTTAATACTCGGAAAATCAGTCTAACATGCCTGGCGCCACAGTTCAGTGTGGTCAGTGTAGGAGATCTCCTTGTAACCACCGTGGTGATAAGCCTGGTGTGGGACGTGGCCTGAAGTCCAGAGCAGTCTCTTTCTTGTGATAATATGCTCTACATATTACTTTGCTTAGCTTATTATTAAAACAGAGGCCCAAACTTTTTGTAATTAAAAGAATTTGAACACGCCCATGGGTACGGCTGAAACCCTCAGGAAATTAAAGAGCCCTGGTTGACGATCCCTGAACTGGAAGGACAGTCAAGCCTGGGAACAGAGCAGGTCTAGCTACAGATTCTGTTTAACTGGAACGTAGACTGGGACTGGACTCCTGCCTCCGCCTAGCCCACACCCTCTCCCTGGGGTGGCCTTCCCGTGACTTTAGTCACAGGGAGCCTGCTGGTTCCAGACAGCCTGGCACAACTGGTGGGCATGGTGGGTATCCATTCCTCAGAGCTTCCACTGCAAACGGGACCTTTTAATGGTAAAGAAGTCAAATGCTAACAAGATCATCTTACTCTTTCTTCCACGTTAACTTTTAGAAATGATGCAAGAGGAAAAGGGGCGGCTCTTGAAATAATTGAAGACTCCTCCGTCATAACACAGAGTTTATCCTCACTGGCAGCTTACACCAGCTCATCAATAATCATCGATGCTGTGGCAGTCTGGGAGACCATAGGCCCCGTCTGAGTTCCTCAGATCCTTGCTACCTTCTCACCCAACTGGGGCCCGTACTGTCTGTGTTCCCATCTTCCTTCAGCCATCTCCACAGGCCCTGAGCCCCTCCAGCGGCTGTCCCTCCTTTCTGTTCTGTGTCCTCAGGTCCTGGCAGTTGTCCTTGGGCCAAAGGAAGAACTGAGTGAGACCATGGGCTCTGGACACATATCTGAGTGTGTCTTTTCACATACTCTGCACTCAATTGCCCCGAAGGCAGTGGGTGAGTGACAAACCAGGCAAACCAGAGCTTGGAGCAGTCAGCGTGAGCACTGGCCTCTGAGGAAGAGAAGGGCAGAGGGACCAGGCCCGAGACTACCTCTTTGCCTTGCCTTCCACGGACCTCCCAGCCTCCGGCTCAGCAACGCCCAGGATTCCAGGCATGTCTGCCTCTGCCTTCTAAAAATACCCAGGCTGCCCAGTGCCTCCCAGATGTCTGACTGCTGAGCCTGTGATTTCCCTGCTGGTAATGGAACAGCCCTGAAGTGGATAATTGTGTGTGTGTGTGTGTGTGTGTGTGTGTGTATTTCTAGCAACTTCCTCCCTCTCCCTCTAGCCCATAGGAATGTGGCCTAGACTCACATCCCATTTACTAACCATGGAACCTTGAGCAAGGCACTGTCCTCTTCTGGGCCTCAATGGCAACACCCTTAACATGGAAATAATAGTACTATCTACTTAGCAAGATTATGCAGGAGCTCTGGTGGTATCGGAGGTTAAGTGTGGTACTAATTGAAATAGTTCAAAATCCTCTAGTCCAGTGGTTCTCAACCTGTGGGTCACGACCCCTTTGGGGGTCGAATGACCCTTTCACAGGGGTTGCCCGATTCATAACAGTAGCAAAATTACAGTGATGAAGCAGCAACGAAAATAATGTTATGGTTGGGGGTCCCCACAACCTGAGGAACTGTATGAAAGGGTCGCGGCATTAGGAAGGTTGAGAACCACTGCTCTAGCGTCTACCTAGGGAAATGATGAGACAGGCTGCTTCCATATTTACAGCTTTGGAAACCCTATGAAGAAGTTCTACTCTGTCCTGTCTGCTCACTGTGAATCAGAACTGATTCCACAGAAGTAGAATCATCATCTACATCCTGATGATGCCAACATATGTCCACATATGCTTGATCCAGTGGACGTGTGGATTGTTGTGAGAGCAGAAGAGCCCTCAGTAAAATGATTCATAAAAAGAGAGAGAGAGATTCTACAGCTCAGACCATAAATCCGCTTACAGGAAGTCTTGCCCAGCCTCCCAACCTGCTGCTGTGTTTTCACCAGCTCTCTCCATCTACCCTCTCACCCTTATGTCAGGACCACACTGCATGATTATGCATCCATCCCCCACCAGTCAGTTTGCTCCTCAAGGCCAAGCAGTGCCCAGAACCCAGTACAAAGTCTTCAGGGTGAAGTGCCTGCGGAGGTTTGTTGACTGACAAAGTGAGTGAATAAAGCTTAGGGGAAAGAATTTGTAAAGACACAGAGTTAAGTAAAATCCAGAGAGTCTGATTTAGGAGAAATCTCTTGGTTGCTTCTTGAGAGAGAGGGTAGGAGCAGGTGTTAAAAATGACAAGAACTGCCAAGAACCCTTCCCTCCTAGTTCTACACTAAGTGAATTCATCCTTTGAGATTCCCAGCAAGCATCTCCTTCCCTAGGAAGCCTAGCCACTCCTTCCCCTGGGTATATGCCTCCATCGCACGCACATGAGGAGGTAGGATTTCTTTACATGACCCATCTCCTCCTCAGGTGACAAGTTTTCTGAAGGCCAGAACTTCATTATGCCGACCCAGCACAAGATCTGGCAGGAGCCCAGGAAGGTGTGAAGAGAAGGAACCAATGAGGAAATGATTCCTGAATCTGACTTGGGATTGAGCTTCCTGACATTTAACGTGTCTCTCCGCCTTGGGGATAAGGAGCTCTTAAAGTGACATAAAGTCCTTTCAGGCCCTGCGTGGGTTCAGTGTAAGCTGGTGAGGATTGGAAAGGGCAGACACAAGTTGTTTCTGAGCGCCACTTTGTGCCTGGACGTTTCTGTCTGCTGAGAGAGGGCTGCGAAAACCGGACTTTAAGAAGACATGACCTGTGAATCTCCAAAGGGTTTTTCTTCGACCCTTGAGCTGAGCCTATTTACTCTTACTTGACACATTAGTTTTACTCCCTCGGTGATCCCTTGTAAACAGTTTAAAGGTTAATTGGCAGCAGGTGCTGGGGGTGAAAAACTGCAGGCAAAGCTAGTGGGCAGGTACTTAAGGCAGCAAACGAGAGAGGAGAAAAGAGGAGGGAGGAAAGTCAAACAGCATCAAGCCAGCTAAAGCACTTAAGAGGACCACAGACTAGAACTACTAGTTCAAGGTCAAGTCTCCCTGCAAATAAATGCCCCTGGACACCTGAGACTGCATTTTAGCTCTAGGCAAGTCCTTTTCTGGGGCCTCCAACTCATCTGTCAAATGAACAACTTCCCTCAAGGGCCCTGAGGTTTTATGATGCTCCAGGAGTTTCCCCATTGGAGGTACACACGGCAATTGAGGTCAAACACACAGTCCTCAGGGGCTTAGGGCAATCATGCTTGCCTGCCACAAACCCTCAAAGGGTGGCACCTATCCACCAAGTCTACCATGCCACTGTGGTTTTTTAGGCTGCTTCCAAGGAGCAACCAAACTCCCCTGGAAGTGGCAGAGAGGCTGCAACCACTGGTCTTCTTGCTGCTGGTAGAATAGGTGTAAAGGAAGCCTGGCTCTGAGTGAAACGGAAGAGATCTGACAGTTGCTCTCAGCTTGGCCTCTGCGGCCAAGAGGGAAGTAAAACTGTCTGGGCACCTGACAGTTTCCACCCTGAAAGCCCACGGGACTTTCAGGCAGGTGAGGGCTGGTGCGGGCTTGTTCTCTGGCTCAGAGCCCTGATCTAGGCTGGCCCCAGGGACTTGGGGAAGGCAGAGAAGAAAAAAACCCTTACGGTTGGTTCACTGCCGGACTGCTTCACTGTGTTTCACAGGGCCCCGTTTCTCCGTTTGCAGGAGTTAGCATTTAGGCTAACTGTGTCCTTGCAGTAAAGATTCCCGGAAGAGTGCACATTGAGGATACAGGGACAATTTGGCTAAAGAAGCCTAGCCTGTTGCCTGCCTTGCTGGCATGAGGCTCCCTGTCTGCGGGGGGATCGTTACAGACCACGGGGTGACTAAGCCGGGTTTCCAAAGTAGAACATGTGTAGGCGGCTGGGAAGCCCTGGGTAGAAGGCACCGCATCCAGCTCTCAGGCAGAATGCCAGAGAAGGTTAAGTGATGTGCCTCAAGTCACACAGCTGGGGCCAGAGACTGCAGAGGAAGAATTCAAAGAACAAAACGCAATCTCTCTGGCCAGGCTGTGCTTAGGGGCCTTGTAGCGGGACCTGTACCAGGTTAGGGTGGGCCCGCAGGCCGCAGGAGAAAGGCAAGGGTGTCTCAGGTGGAGACAAGGAGGATCACCAGAGAGGGTGCAGGGAACAGCCCAATGAGTGGCTAGAAAAAAGTCCATCTCAGGGTGGGTTTGGCACAAAGGGAGCCCAGAATGGCGAGACCAGGCGTGAGGTCAGGCAGGCTGGCTGGAGTGGCACAGCAGAGGGCCTGAAACACCCCAGGAAGAGGGTTGGGCCTATTTGGGAGGTCAACGGAAGCTACCAAAGCATCCTCAACAGAAAGATTCATGACCCCAAATTGCTCTGGCTCCTGTGCAGGCAGAAGACAGGAGGAAGTGGGTTGGGGGAGAGGCAGGAATGGCAACAGGGACCAGAGAGATGAGGTTGGGTGCATCTCTGTCAGCCCAAGGACCTGAGGAGAAATAGAAACCATGCCGGAGCCTACAGAGGTAGAGAGGAAATGAGAAGTGAAACCCGGCCCAGTTGTGGTCTCAGCAGGTGGTTAGCAAGGGAAGTGAAAGGGCTGAGGTGACTGGTGACTGGGTCCTAAACGGGTGGGGTGGCTGTGAGGGAGTGCTGAAGCGCCCCCCCCCCCACCCCTGTGTGAGGCTGGATGAGGAGCAGTCTGCCAATGACCCTTGAAGTTCCTACCTCTTGCTCTCACCCTGGGGACCCCACTTGTGTCTGCCAAGCCTGATCTCAACCCTCTACCCAGAGTTAAGTCTTTCCTCCCCTTACTCTCTGCCTTTTCCTAGTCCCTGCTACCTCCCTAAGGACCTGCTCAGAACAGCACAGGCCCTCTGGCTCTTCACAGTCCCGCTCGCTCTGCCTGGAGGTGGTGCGGCCATGTTCTGCCTGGAGGCAGGTTTTAGTCTGTGACCTTTGCTCACTGCTCAGATTGTTATCGTGCTGCAGGTACCCTGTCTCAGCTGACTTCGGGAGCGACAGATAAGCCAGAGCTAGATCCCGGAGCCTCCAAAGAAGCCTGCAGAGCACATACATCCAGGTAGAGGGTCTATTAGCCAGGGAGCTCGCCGAGGAGCCCTGCCTTCCGTTAATTCTGACTCAGCGAGACCCTGCAGGGCTTTCGGAAGGAGCAGAACACCTCAGCCTGCTTGCAGAGTGGTCTGATGGGGTCTACTGGGTACCCTTGCGGTTAGTAGCCCCACTCTGAATGCACTCTGCCACCGGGGCTCCTTATCGAGGGAAGCTAGCAGGAAGCAGTTCACCCTGAAAGGTTCAAATGAAGAGACTGTCTTTATTTAATCATTTTATTGGGGGCTCGTACAGCTCTTATCACAATCCATCCATCGATCCATCGAATCAAGCACATTGGTACGTATGTCACCATCAACATTTTCAAAACATTTTCTTTCTACTTGAGCCCTTAGTATCAGCTCCTCATTTTCCCCTCCCTCCCCTACCTTCCCTCCCTCATGAAACCTCGATGATTTATAAATAATTATTTTGTCAAGTCTTACACTGACCAACGTCTCCCTTCGCCCACTTTAAATGAAGAGACTTTAATGACAGGATTGGGCACTGAGGTGTGGACAGGCTAAAGAAACAAACAAAAGGAAGTTGAGGCACCACCCACAGACCAGTAATGTTGGAAAACTGCTCTCCTTTAAAGTCCTTGGCTGGTGCAAACAGTTAACATACTAGGCTGCTAACCAAAAGGTTGACGTCCTCAGAAGCAAGGACACACACACATGCCATTCACAGCCCTAGACATGAGTTGGAACTGAGTGGGTGGCCATTGGTTACCCACCTAGGGCTGGGGGCTGGAGTGTAGGGGGAATGGGAATAGTGTTATTGGAATCCAGTGCTAGTTTAGGCTGCCTGCTAAGGACTGTGGTCAAGGAGCAAGTGGGGAAGAGGAGGGAGCAGAGGACAAAACACCCCAAAACAAAACACTCTTCTTGCATTCTCCAGGCCCCTACAGATGCTTCTCATTGTCCAAACCCAAATGCAAACCAGTTAGTAAGGGAGGGAGCCCAGTGATGTAGCCCATACGGGTTAGCTTCACAGGCCCCAGTGCAGAGCAGGAGGGTCTGGGAGAGGGTGCAGGTACAGGCAACCATCTCCAGAGGTGTCTGAATAACTTACCCGGATGCTTATGATCATGATACGGCATCCCTCTGTGATGCGTGCTAGACTGGAGACGGCTTTTCCTGCGCCCCAGACAGCATCCGCTTTGCAGGAACCCTGATCTGATCAACCACCATGTGAGCCTCAAGCTCGGTGATTGAGATCCAGACAGGGTCAGCGCCAGCCCCAGGACCATACAGCCTGTCAAGGTGGAGGGAAAGTGCTGTGAGGATGAGCGGACAGTTTAAAGCCACAGAACTAGACATTTTGGCAAAGCCCAAATGAGAACTGGTCAGTCTAACTTAGAACTTGATCCCAACTTTTAACCAATAACCAAGATGAGTTTCTAAGGTGCAAGATGGAGCGCCTCTGGCATTTGTGTGAGTCAGCTGTAGGGGTGCCCTTTAGCCCCACTTCCTCTCCTGTGTGGGCCACACTCCTAGGAAGGAGCAGCAGTGCAGAGGGCAAGGACAGGGAGGGGAGGGCTGGATGTGGACAGACGACAGGCCTGTATAGACCTGCAGGCACATCCTCCTCTAGGCTGCTGGGCTTTCACTGGCCACCCTTTACAATGTCCTGCTGCCTGCGACACTTTGCATCTTCAGGCCTTCAAACCCATTCATCCAAATACCTGTTGTGATAGTTAAGGTTTATTGTGCCAACTTGGCCAACGAACACATATGGGATTAATTGAAGGGCAGAGAGATAAATGTCTCGGTGAGCCTCGCCTTTCTGGTCTCTTGCTCTCTGATGGTTGGACCAGGATGTAGCTGCCTTAGCTAGTTCCCTGCTTCATCTGGCAAGGCGCACTTCCTGTGAGACATCCCTGAGAAGCCACATGGACCTGCCCTGATGCAGCCCTGAGAGCTGGAGAAGCTGCGTGAAGACCCTGCCAGCGCGGAGATGCTTACACGCTGGTTCAGCTTTCCTCCTGCAGTCGGCATCATTGCGTCTGTTTTGTGAGATGGAGGAGGACTTTGTAGATAGGTGTTGGACATAGGGGCTAATGTCAGACTTATGGGCTTGGATTGGACTGGGTTGGGCTACTTTCTTAATGTACACTTACCCTTTATATATAGACTCTCATAAAATCTAAGTGTCTATGAATTTTGCTTTTCCAGTCTACCCAGACTAGCGCACCTGTCTAAGTATTTCCCCTGCTGGTGCTATGCCTTAGCCTAGGTGCTGGGGATACAGTGAAAGGCCCGACCAACATGATCTCCTCCAAAAGATCTCAGGGGGGCGGGACACTGATAGGCTAAGTAAACAGGCAACAAACATGCCATTACTGGATGATAAACACCAGTGATCGAGAATTGCTTTTTAAATTTAGAGCCTCGGTCCACCTTTGCAGACTCATTTCCCAGGGCTCTCCGTTCAGATGGTTCCCAGTCATGGCTCAGGCCCATCCATCTCTGTGGAGAGCTGTTAATTCAATCCTTCATTCCCTCCTTCCTACACATTAACTGTGCACTTGATCTAGCTGTGGCAGCCCTGTTTCCATGGGGGCATCTAGAAGCTTTGGTGAGAGTCGTTAACCTCTGGGCACTGGGACAGGGTTCAAACCCTGGTTTTTACTAAAGAATGTTTGTGCTCTCAGGCAGCGCCTTAACCTCTCTGAGCGTTGGCTTCCCCATCCTTAAGACCAGGAGAACTGGTTTTATGTGGATCCTGAGCTAACACGGTCAAAGGCCTTGGTGCTGTGCTTGGTGGCCAGTAAGCATTCAAGAAATGCTAGCTATTGTTATTGCAGGTGTGCTTGTAAACAATTGCTCACGCCCAAGCAAAACTGGTGCAGATGCACACACTGGGGCAGCACATACCCATACCTGGAGATAGGAGGGCGGGGAGCTGTAACCCTATTTTAGAGATGAAGAGGTTCGGAAAAGGGAGGAGCAGTCATCCACTCAACAGCGATTTCCACGTTGCCAGGACTGACCTTGCCACTACACCAAACTTAATAAATCCTCAGGGGGACTTGGAACCCTCTATTTTAAGCAAACGCCCCCAGGGGATTCTCAGTCCAAGCAAGTCTAGGGGAATCTGATTGGATCCTAGGACATTTGGGCAGACATCTTGCCATGTTCCAAATTTGCACATGGCTTATTGGGGATACCATCTCCTGGTGGCAGATTAACACGGCTTGCTAAAATAAGATTAATTGGATATAAACCTGAGTTTGCTACTTACTGGCTATGTGACCTTGGGGAAGGTAATGAGCCTGTTAATGCCTTATCGAAATGAAGATAATAGCAGTGCCTACCTCTTAAGAGTTGTTGTGAGAATTGGGTTTTTATATGTCACTTTCAAAATGTGAGCTATAATTAATGTGCCCAGGGTTTATGTTGCACTGCGACAGAAAGGTGGCCCGGGGTGTTGGAGTTAGTGTTTCTTATCCCATGGTTGACGGTCTATAGCTTGGCAGTGCCTGTCTCTTCTGGGGACACACCACCTGCTTCTTCCCACTGGCAGAGCTTTCCTGAGCCAGGGAATTCCCTCCTTTGAGACTGGCAGCAGGGCCCAGCATTCCGATGCCCATCTCTGCCCACAGCAGTGTGGTGAGAAGTCGATCACAGTCATGGGTCAGGGCAGGACTGGAAAGACAGGCAGCTCTTGGCCTTGGAGGCATCCATTCTGGAGGGGGTGCAGCTCCTGGCCCGGAGCCTCTTTGGCTGAAGGTCATGCTTAGCTTGCCCAGGCCACAGGGCATAGGCGTATGGATGTGCTGCAGACGGGAAGGGAAGGGAAGGGAAGGGAAGGGAAGGGCAGGGCGGCAGTCGGCACAGGAGAGGCAGGATGCCGAGGTGTCTGCCAGCCCTTCAGGACATTCATGTGGTTCTGCTGCTTCCAGCAGGGAGCAAACAACCGTGTCTTGTGTGGGCATTCACTGGGTGAGCTGTAGGAAAATAGGCAGGCACCTTCCAAAACTGAGAAAAACCTGCTCCCCTCGAAGTCCTCATCCTGCTGTCCCTCCCCAGCACTCTGCCACTTCTCAGGCCCCCAGGATGGTTCTCTCAGGGAAAGGTCTCAGATGGAATCATCCCAGCCTTGGAGAAACTCCCCAACAGAACCCCTGAAGGTGCAGATGAGGAAACTGAAGCGAGAGGCAGGGACTTCCCAGGTATTCACAATGAGTCAGGGCAGAACTGGGACTAGAGGCTGGTTCAGCCTCCGCAGCACCCCCCTCCGGCCCCCGACCTAATTCCTCTTTCTGTGTTTTACTTCTTGTGGCTCCCCGGGGGTGTTCATTCACCACATCTTCTCTTCAATGTATACTTTAAAATTTTTTTTAAATTAGGGGCTCATACAACTCTTATCACAATCCATACATACATCAATCGTGTCCAGCACATTCATACATATGTTGCCATCATCATTCTCAAAACACTTGCTTTCTACTTGACCCCTTGTCATCCGCTCATTTTTTATTTTTCATACACAGCCAAAACCAGCACAGAAGGAAGACTGATGGGAAAACAAGGCCACTCACAAAAAACTCACTCTGGGGTCAAGCAGGGCTGCAGGTGTTTTACATCAGCATCCCCACGGCATTCTCACCACAGCCTGGCAAAGACCCACTATCCCTGTTTAAAGAAAAGGAAAACAGGGTTCAACAGAACTTGACCAAGAACCCAAGCCCAAGTTTATATGACTCAAAACCTCCTTTAACCTCACTGTTCCCCTGGCTTTACCTGTTGATGCAGTTTTCAGAGCTGTAATTTCAGGAAAGCTCATAGTGAAGATCCTCCTCATGGTCACCCCCCCCAACCCCACCTAAGCGGTCTCAGCCTTTCCTGATGCATTTCAAGCTGGGTAGTCACTTGTCTAAAGAAACTCTGGTGGCGTAGTAGTTATGTGTTGGGCTGTGATCTGAAAGGTTAGCAGTTTGAGACCATCAGTCACTCTGCCGGAGAAACACAGCACTTTCTACTGTCCTCCCATAGAGGTCCAGTCTCAGAAACCACGGGAGCGGTTCTATCTAGCCCTGTAGGTCCCTATGGATTAGAAGAGACTCAATGGCAAGAGTAGAGCTCTTTACAGATTACTCAGTTTTTATTTCAACCTGTACAGTGTCCACCCTCCCACCCCCGAGAGGCAACATTGGGTAGAATCCATTATTCCCATTTTATAGATAATATGAACTTAGGTTGAGTGGACGGTGGTGTGCCAAAGGTCACAAGTGTGTCAAGAGTGCCTAGCAAGGAAGGTTCGGATTTTGATTTCCTGACACCTGATTGCTGGGACTGCTCAGCTCCTATCACAGGCCAGGTGGCTGTTAACCCTCCAAGATGTAGCCGTCCCTGGCAGCAGGACGGGCTGGCTGGAGAATGCATTTCTTAGGGACTCAACTCTGGCCTTTGATGCCTGCTATCTGGTGGAAGCCAGCTTCCTGTAACTCTTCTAGTCCTGTATTTCCTTGATTTATTGCTGTAACTTTTGGTCCCTGTGTTTGTTGATTGGAAGCTTCTAGAGTTCAGGGCCTGGATATCAGACACCTACACATGACTGGTTCCAAATTCTGAATACAGGGTTTGTTGAATGAGTAGAAACCAAGGCCTACGTGCACACCAAATGCAGAGTATCCACAGGAGAGCTCCTGCCCTTTTTTGGTGTTTGCTGATCTCCAAGCCTCACTTTAATGTGCTTGTGACACTCTCTTGAGAGCTGACCATCAGGGGAGACAGGCACACCCCCTTACTAGGCTGGCCCCAGGATTATGAAGGGGGAATCAGTACAGGGAAAGGCAGAGGGGAGGGTGAGGGGAGAGGGGAAAGGTGATGGGGCAAGGAGGGAAGGAAATGGGGTTGCAGCAGCCTCCCTAGCTAGGGACATGGTGCTCAGGTAGGGAGCCGCTGGCCCTAACAGGTGGCCTGAACCTCTGGTGTCAATCACAAAGGAGTTCATGACAAAGATGGAAGGGGACTACAAAGATCTGCAGGCTCCAGCCAAAGGAAGGGGAGGTGTGTGTTGGTGTATTGGGCAAGTGGGTGGGTGAGTGGGTGGCTTACTCTAGAGAGACCGTTAGGTGGAGTGAACATCTTTCCTGGGTGCTGAATTGGGCTGGGCACGGGGTGCTCTCCACAGTATAGTCATGGTCAGACTGCTGGGTGCTTTCCCTCACTGGACCCCCTACAGAAGAGTGAACAGCAAAACCACTAAGCTTACAATGCCCACTCATGCACGCTCCAGGCTGGCTTTGAGTCCTGCTTGGACCTAACCTCAGAATTACACCTCTTCACTGAGACGGAGGAGCTGGTGGCCCAGTGGTTCAAGAGTTGAACTGCTAACCGAGACTGGGAGTTGAAAGCCACCCGCCTCTCTGTGAAGTGGCACTCTGCTTTCATAGCACTGCAACCTTGGAAGTCTTACGGGGGCAGTCGTTCTATCCTGTCCTGCCTAGAAAGTTCTCGTGAGGGGAGATCCTTGGGCTTGCTCAGGAGAGAGTGCAGCAGCCTGCTGGAGGGAAGGCACAGCTGTAGACAGAGGGAGGCAGGAGTCAGGCCTCGGCTCTCTTGGACTAGCTGTGTGGTTTTAGGCAAGTCATTTTACTTCACAGCCTTGGTCTGTGAATTAGGGGCAGATCGATCAGCAAGTTGTTTTTGAGGGTTGGACATGACGTAAATAACATGCCTAGTTCAACGGGAGGAGTTCTGGTGAGATTGTGGTTACATGTTGGGCTGTCAGCCGTTGGAAACTGTCAACGCTTCCTGCTCTGGTCAAGTTAAGTTTCAGAAACCCACAGGAGCAGTCCTCCTCTGTCCTATAGCATCGCAGGACTTGGAAACAACTCAGTGGCAAGAGAGAGGGATCATGGGAAGAGCCAAATAAACGGTGGTGGTGTTGGGTCTAATGGAGCTGGTCCCAACCCACCGCAGCCCCATGCCCGACAGAATGAAAGCTGCCCGGTCCTGTATATCTGCACGATGGCTAGGTTTGAGCTCATTCTTGAAGCCTCTGTGTCCATCCG
Source organism: Tenrec ecaudatus (assembly GCF_050624435.1). NCBI lineage: Eukaryota > Metazoa > Chordata > Mammalia > Afrosoricida > Tenrecidae > Tenrec > Tenrec ecaudatus. The sequence continues at coordinate 70,301,897 of NC_134533.1, read as the reverse complement.
TCGCATTGAAGGTCGTTTTTCTCTTTCTACCAAGCACAATGTCTTTCTAGAGACTGGTCTCTCTGAATCGCATGTTCAAAGTGTGTGAGGTGAACTGTCACCCTCCTTACTTCTCAGAAACATTCTGCCTGAAAATCTGTTGTTTCAACACATTTGTTTGTTCTTCTGGAAGTCCACGGAAAAGTCAACAGTCCGCCCCAGCAGCACAACTCACATGCTTCACGTTTCCTCTGACCTTCCGGATTCACTGTCCAGGGGCAGCTATGTCTGGGAGACCGCCTCCCTTCTACACAGTTGCGATTTGGCCCAATTCTACCTCTGGGGGTCAAGTGCTTGCAGCTCTGTGGTCAGGACAGTACTGTAGCATTTTCTCCCACAGAATCACATCTCAAGGGATCTTACTGGTAACATACTGCTTGGAAAGACTCTGGAAGTCCCCAGCTTAGTTCAAAGAGGGATTTTCAATCAGGTTGACCTAAGTCCCACGGGACATATGAATTAAGCCCTCATGAAGCCTGAGGTATCAGCACAACTGTGAAGAGATTTTTGGTTGGGCCAGCAGCACCTTCCCTTACGACTTCTCCAATGACAATGAACTGCTCACAATTAACACCCACAAAAGAACCACAATTCTATCAGCACATTCCCCACCCTTCCTTCTTCAGATCCTCCAGGAAAAGAGGAATCTAGTCAGTGAGGATTCTTCTTTGTTCTGTTTTTTTTTTTTAACGTTTTATTAGGGGCTCATACAACTCTTATCACAATCCATACATATACATACATCAATTGTGTAAAGCACATCTATACATTCATTACCCTCATCATTTTCAAAGCATTTGCTCTCCACCTAAGCCCTTTGCATCAGGTCTTTTTTCCCTCTCCCTCATGAGCCCTTGATAATTTATAAATTATTATTTTGTCATATCTTGCCCTGTCCGACATCTCCCTTCACCCCCTTTTCTGTTGTCCGTCCCCCAGGGAGGTCATATGTAGATCCTTGTAATCGGTTCCCTCTTTCCAAACCACTCTCCCTCTACCCTCCTAGTATCGCCCCTCACACCCCTGGTCCTGGAGGTATCATCCGCCCTGGATTCCCTGTGCCTCCAGCTCCTGTCTGCACCAGTGTATATCCTCTGCTGTATCCAGACTTGCAAGGTAGAATTCAGATCATGATAGTGGGGGGTGGGTGGGGGAGCATTTAGGAACTAGAGGGAAGCTGTATTTTTCATTGGTGCTATATCGCACCCTGACTCATCTCCTCCTCTAGACCCCTCTGCAAGGGGATCTCCAGTGGCTGACAAATGGGCTTTGGGTCTCCAATCTGCACTCTCCCACTCATTCATTATGGTAAGATTTTTTTGTTCTGATGATGCCTGATACCTGATCCCTTTGACACCACATGAGCACACAGGCTGGTGTGTTTCTTCCATGTGGGCTTTGTTGCTTCTGAGCTAGATGGCCGCTGTTTACCTTCAAGCCTTTAAGACCCCAGATGCTATCTCTTTTGATAGCCGGGCACCACTAGCTTTCTTCACCATATTTGCTTGTGTACCATTCTTCTTTGTTCTCAACATTTTGAGTCTAAGCATGCTCACAAAAAGTGGTTAAGCTAGACACTTCATGCTTTTACCTCCCCACAGTTCAGACAGCCAATGTTAAATTGGCTACTCTGAGGAGACAAGTATGTTCCTAGATCTGAAGAATTTTCTACTGCAGTTGGAACTCAGAGCATCTGTATTCATAAGCAGGACCAGTTATCAAATTGCAGCAAACTATATCAGCCCCTGGGGTCCAACATAATTTTCTTCTTTCTGCCAGCCTCTGATAAGTTCATCCCCAGCCCTTATGGGCTAGGTCAATAGGTACCGGTCATAGACTTGGGAGCCCACATACTTCTCTGCACTTTAGACCAGCCAGCCGTTTCTCTCTCATCTTTAGCATCCATGAGCTAGGCCAGGGGTCTGCAAACTTTTGATATAGCAGAGCACATCCTGTCCCTCACAGCGAGTTAAAAATCTTTCAAGATCTATAATAGTTTTACAAACAAATGGAATCACCATTATCTGAAATAATATTCTTTGCAATTTTTAAATTGTACTTCAGAGCCACATGCATGTACCAAAAGAGTCGCGTATGGCTTGCAAGCCAGTTTGCCGAACCCTGGGCTAGGCCAATGGACCACACTTGTAGGCTCAGTTCATGAAGTCCCTGCATATCAGACAGGTCAACTACCACCCTCCACCCCTCATCCCTAGCAACTATGGGCTAGGTCAGTGGGTGCCAATGGAACATGTCTAAACTCAGCCCTTCCTCCCTTACTTCCACTCATCAAGTGGATCCAAATGACCAACACAAGTGAGCATACCAGCCTTTTTTGCTGTTACTTTAACTTCTAGTCTTAGGGATTCTTCTGATGGGTATTGACTTTTCTTGTCTCAATGCCCTCAATGGGGGCAGCAACCATAACAAAAATTCTCTGCAGGTCCTTTCTTCGAATATAAAAATCTTGTCCTCTCAGCAGTTCTAGGAGGATCTTGCATGTCTTTTCAAATATAAACTTCTTGATGGAAAATCTTCTGGATGGAGCTGATTCTCAACCTAACCCTCCAATACTTTCTACATAGGGCTACTGCATTCAAACGAACAATCCTGTGTGTCTTCGAGCATATCCAATACAAGTATTGACTGAAGGTGGAGTTACATGCCCTGTGTAATCTATACTTGATATTACTTCTATCACATATGTAAGACTGCTATTAGGTAGAAGAAATATTCCATATGTATGGTATATTTTATTATTAAACATACAATCTTAAAAACATTGATGTTCCATCTTCTCTTCTACATACCTCACTATTTTTCCAATCATTGCATATGGCCTGGGCCTCAGGCTGGGTGGACCCAGGTGACCTTGGCTTCCTATTAACCATTTTGTTAACCAGCCTAGATTTTACCCTAAGCCATTCTAGATTTGACTTTTCTCCCCTCAGCTGCAGATCATCTTTTACTTCCCTTTCAGCCATTGCAAGTAATCACCACCAAAGTAACTTAATTGCCACATCCCTTTTTTCTCTTAGAAATTCTGTTTCCATGAGTTTGCAGATGTGGTTGTTAGATATGTCAACTAGACACTCCTGGCCGGGGGCAGAGTCCAACCGGTCAATCACGTGGTAGCTTGTTGTCACCTTCTTAGGGGCGTGGTCTTCTGTAGAGAGCAAAATCAGAGTGGATTCCTGTCAGCCACTCTGCTTTCCTCCTTGGTGGGGCTCTACTGGGACTCTGTGTCTGCTTCCAAGGGGAGGCCTCATGCGAGCCACCCGCCCCTGAGAGTTGACAGCACCCTGCCAGACTTCCACCAACTTTGGATCCACGAGACTATGCACCCACTGGCCTGTGATCTTCCTGCTTCCCACTTCACCGCTCATCATTTTTGGCCCACGGCTCTGCGAGTCTGAAGAGGCCCCCACTAACAATGGATCTAGGGACTTGAGTTGTCCTGGGCTGGGGGGCCTCCTTGATAGAAAGTTCTTTCTTGTACACAGGTGTCACTGCTGTTTCCTTGGGAAACCCAGCCCTACGCAGGTTACAAAGCGGCAATTCTATTTCCAATAACTGGAAACAATTATGTGGTGGTAGGGGCATCTGACTTCATTTACCTTCACAAGGAGAAGGACGATCATCATTAGCACCAGCAGCCCAAAGCTGATTCCTACGAGGCAGGGATCGGACAGATTTCCACCCTTCCACCTTTTCACTACTTCTGACACTCAAATGGCACTCTGTCGTTGGGTTTGTCAAGTCATTGGTTGCTTCTTTGCTCTTTATAAACTTCCAAAGGAAGTAACTGCGGAACGTCAAGGCCATTTCTGGCATCAGAAAGAAGATAAAAATCAGTAACCTCTCTCCATCCCCTTTAGAATCCTAAAATAAAGCCTGGGTCTGACTTTATCTGTGAAAAGCCTGTTAAATTCCTGGCTTATTTATTTACTTATTCTGTAGATAGGGTCTGATGCCCACAGAAGGCGGCCCAGGAGGTAGGTGGGACAGGCAGGAGACTATCTGTGAACTCCTCGCACTGCTATACCTTCAATGCTCTCTTGCCAAAGAGATGAAGAAGAGAGAACATTCTCCGGGTCAATCACGTTGCACCCAGGACTCCACTCCGCCTTTAGCAGTAAACCTTTGTTGAGTATCTACCATGTGCAGGATACTGCAGGCGGCCAAGCACTGACTCTTCTCTCGTTAGCCCAGTGTCATTCTTGGAACGATCATCTGGAAGTCAGCCTTGGTGAAGGCCAGGATGTTTCTTGCCCCAAACGGGTCCAGCTGAACGTAAAACGGCACCTGGCCATTACAAGCGTCTCCTTCCCAAGCTTCTGGTTCAGGGATTCTCTCCACCTCCACACCTTTCTATGAGTCACCCCTGCCACATGCACATTTTCCCATCAGGACAACACAGGATGCTCTCCCAACCCAAGTCACCAGTCCCCACCCCACAGGGTTCATCTACTCCCTCCACTCTGCAGAAGTCTGGCAGATTGTGCTTCTCAATAAAGTCAGTTTCTGGATACCCCTGCTCCTGCCACTCTCTTTTTCTACCAGTCCACCCTGGATCTCCAGTGCCTGGCAGAAGGATTGGCACAAAGTAGAACTGTGGCAAATATTTTTTGAATCAATGATGGCTCCATGGGTTATTTATGAACATTATGTTCCAGGCCCTGTGGTAAGGAGACACACTCCTTAATACAACACACCAGGAAGCTGGCAGTATACTCACCCTTATTTTCCAAAAGAGGGAAAAGGTTGACAGCGGTGACGTGACTAGCCCAAGGCCTTCCAATGAATTGGTGATGAGACAGACTGGAGCTGTGGCTCTAGCTGCCTCTCACAAATGACAGGGTTTGGGGCCACCCACAGTTTCCTTGCCCTCGGCCTTCCTTGATCTAATTGAGGACTCAGGAGAAGGGCTGGCTTTTGAATGGCCTGAAGGAAACCAGAAATAGACTTGTAGTTCATTCACAACTCCAGATAGCCTATTCAAGCATAGCTATGGTCTGTCATCATCCTGAACAGGAATCTAGGCTACCTCAATGTAAACAAAATGTTTTAAGTTCTACCTTCCTGCCTTCTGGCCACATGGCCTCACTCACTACTCTCTTGCCTGCTTATAGCGGCCAGAGCAGCTGTCTGGGACTCCAAACTTATGATGAAACAGAAGAAATCCAGCTCAGGCTTCACGCAGCCCTGTGGTAAGCCCCCTGGATATAGGCCCCAGCGAGGACGCACTGAGGAGCTCATCTTGCCAGTCTGGGACAGACGGATGGACTGGCACTCAAAGGTCCCGACCCCCCCCAAACAAGGGTTTCCTCCATTGCCCCTTGCTGCCACCTCTCCTTCTCACCAGGTATCATCCTGCATCTTTCTTTATTCCCACGGAACGGTTTGTGAGGCAGATTCTAGTCGTGACATGCGCCCTTCTTAAAGTCCCCATTCCCCATGGGCTCCCGCCTTCCTCCATCCAGCACAGAGCTTCTTGACTTGAAAGCCTGTAGCAGGGAGCCCTTTTTGTCTTGAAGGGTACCTGTTCCTGGACTTGACGCAGGCCGCAGAAACGTGTTGACCTCGGCTGGAACCCTGCTTGCACAGCTTGCTGGTCGGCCCATTGACTCAGGCGGCAAGGTTTCAGAGGGTGAGAGGAAGCAAAAAGCCGGCACTTTCTTACCACAAAGGACCTGCCGCTCCCCTACCTATTGCAAAACTTCACTGCCAACGTCGCTTCTCTTCCACACCCCCTTCTCCCCACCGTGCACACACACTCTGCAGAAGCCAAGCCGGCGGGAGGCGGGGGCAGCCTGCGCGCGTGCGTCGGCGCAGAGCCCTCTCCCTCCCACGTGCGCGCCCCCGGCCGCAGAGCGCGCCGCGCCGGGCTGGCGGGAAAGCGCGCGGAAGCCCCCGGCAGGCTCCCGGTGTGGGGGAGGGAGGGCAAGAGACCTTCGGAATGTGCCACTCCGCGGGAGCGGGGGTATTTCCGCGCTCCGCTAGCGCTCCCACGCCTCCCGACCGCCGGCCAATCCGTTAGCTACCCCCGTCCCTCCCCGCGATACCACGGCCCGCGTCTCGGCCGAGCCGCTCGCAACCCGGCCCGGCCCCTCCGGCCGGGCCCCTCGTGCCCAGCCCTCCAGTGAGCGCTTCCCTCGGCGGCCCGAGAGGGGCGCTACCCTGCGCGGCGGGGCCGGAAATTCCCGCGGCCTGAGTGGCGAAGGCGAAGCCGAGAGCTCGGCGCCACCTCCCTCCTCCCCGGGACGGGCGGAGGCGTTGGGCCCAGGGAGGGCCCGGTCACCCAAGTCTGGGGACAGCCGCAGCAGCGAGGAGCAGCAGGGCCGGCGGCGGGTGCGGAGCCCGGGAAACGCGGCTGCGCCTCCCGAGCCGCCCGGCGGGCAGGGAGACCCTCGGTCCCCGCGCCCGGGCCCCCGCCCCTCCTCGGTCTCCGCCTCTTTCCCTCACACGCCCCCCAGGGCCGCCGGAGCCCGGGGCCTGCCCGCCCGGCGCTCCTCCTCCTCCTCGTCGTCTTCAGACTCGCCCTGGGACTGTGGTCCTCCTGCCTCCCTCGGCCCCGCTCCCGCGGGGCGAGTCCTCCTCCTCAGGCTCTCCTTTCTTTCTCACACTCGCACGCGCGTGCACGCGCCTGCTGGGTCGCCCCCTCCCCTCCGGCCCGCCTTATCCTCGTCCTTGCTAAACGCTGCGGTCGGGGGAGGATTGATGTCCCTTCACCACCATGCAGCCGCCGCCGAGGAAGGTGAGGGCGCAGCTGGGACGGTGGGTGCGGGGAAGGGGCTTGGGGACTTGGCGGCGGCGGGGGAAGCCGGGGACGGCGATGCGTACGAGGAACGTGGCGGTGGCAACCACGGCGCCCCCTCCCCCTTCTGCACGGGGCCGTGTTCGCCCTCGCTCCGGCTTATCCGCGAGTTGCCGCCGGCTGCGGGCTCCGGGCTCCGGGCGCGCGTGTGAGGTGTCTTCCTGACCGAGGGGCGCTGGGGGACCCCAGGCGTTCCGCCGGAGTTTTCGGGTGTGCATTTGTGTGTACGCGCGCGCATCGCAATGCTGCCCTCTGCAAAGTGCACTCCTGGGGCTGCGCCTAGGGGAGGCGAGGGAGACCCTGCAGCTTCGCCGCGCCTGTGGGTGTTGTGATTGTTTAGTCTGCGCTGGGGTTGAGCCTGCCAGCCGCTGGTCGCCCCGGCCCATTTGCAAATTTGCTGGGGATTCGTTTCACGCCTAGCCTTAAGATTTGGCCTGCCTTTCCCACGGGGCGGCCGGGAACAAGTTGGAATACTAACCCCCCCCCCTCTGTCCCCACCCCAGGAGAAACCGAGAAATTAAAGCTTGACCGGCTCTCCCACCCACTCCCCTCGCTGCCCCGCCTCCCAACCAGGATGGGGGCTAGCGACGACGTGGTCGCGCTGACCCCCAAGTAATGGAGAGCGGGGTACATTGGGAGTTGAGCTTGGATGGTCGGGGCGGGGTGGGAGCGACGAGCGGTCGGGGTTTATCAGCAGTTTCCCCGCGGTGGCTCGTGAACTGTCTCCCTGCCGGCGGCCCCAGGGACCGAGGCTGTGTCCTTGTCTTTAGAATCCTGCAGATGGTTACTGAGTGTCCACCCGGCGCCCTGGGTGGGATGGGGGAGGACGGTGTTCTAACCTCTCTCGGGAAAACATTTTCTGGATGCCCAACTCGTAACTGCTTCCTGGCCTTTTTTTCCCCTTGGTCGTAACCCGGGTTTTTCCATATGCCAGTTCTTTCTTTCGGACACATACCCACTCCTGGCAGCCTTTCTCTGACTGCCGGGACTCCAGACTCCTAACCTGGAACCCTTGAAGTCCCCGCCTGGGCTGGCAGTCGAGGGTCTTGAGAGCATTTGCTGTTTTCAGCTTGAAGTAGAGCCGCCCCGGGAACTGGCTTCTTGGGGTGGCTTCAAAGCTGGCATCTTCTGGAAGGTCACTTTTGCGTTCTCCTTTGTGAGCAAGAGATTGTGATTTGATCCGCTGTCAGCGACAGCGGGCATCTGGGACCGTGTGCTTTCTCGCAGCCATTATGGAATAATTTATCTAGTCGATGCACATTCCATGGTGGGGTGAATTTCGGGTCTTTAGATTTAGGTATATGTTTGTGCTCCTTCCCCAGTCTGCTCTCTGCTCACCTCTCGATCAATGAATCTTTTTGGGAGAAATAGAAGGTAGACTCTTGACGTCTAGAGAGGCATTGAGCTTATGCATGAAATGGGATGACTGGCAGTTGATTTTATCCCTCTTTAATCTGTAATTCATACACTTATGTGTTCCATCAATTCATTCAGTCTCTGTTTGGGGTGGTCTGGTGACTTGTTTTCATTGCATAAGTCTTCGGTAAGCCAAACTAGGTGACTAGTAGTGGATTTATGGTCTTTAGGGGAGAGGCAAGTGATCGGTTTTTTTCCTCAAGTCAGTTTTTTATGTTGTTATAAGTTGCAGTCAGGTCTTCATAAATATATGGTATATTTTAGGTGAAAGTTACTCAAGAACTGAAAAACATTCAAGTTGAGCAGATGACAAAGCTTCAAGCCAAGCACCAAGCAGAATGTGATTTGCTTGAAGATATGAGGTAAGGTTGTAATAAATACAATCATTTGAGAACTTCTCTTAGTTTCCAAGAACCTTTGCATTACCAAACCCCAGGAACTGCTGATGGAATTTCCTTTTGGATTTCCTGTTTTAAGGCCGTTAGAGGTTTGACTCAGCTGGAAATTATAACTGGAACTAACACAATACAAACTTTTTTTTCTCTTCCAGTAGGGGAACATATAATGTACACATACTATTTTGAAAACACAAGGGATCTTAAAAGTTTTATCAGTAAAATTATAGCCACTAAAGTAGAAATTCTTATTTAATATGGACATAGCCTTTTGTTACGCCCACCAAATGACCTTTGCTTTCCTGATGGGTTTGGGTAAGAAGGTGGGGAGAAGCTACTGATTTCGATTATATGATTCAGCTGTGAATGCTTGTTAAAGCGTTAATTGTGATGGCCATCCTGCTGGGTATAAAATGAGCCAGCTCAGAAGCATGAATGGGAGCTCTCACAATCAGCAAGAGAGAAGAGCTGGGAGTAGAGTGTGTCTTTTGGCCTCTGGGATCCTTGCGAATTCTTGATCCAGAAGACAGCTTTGACACCAGAGGAGTGGCAGAGAAGACGCAACAGCAGAGCCAGGAGCCAAAGCATGAAACAGCAGTGGGCTGCCCAGCCCAAAGAGCAGGCAAAACTGAGTTCTTTGGGAACAGAAATCTTATTGAGTGGGGTGGCCCTGGGCACTAAATTATGTGAGCTGAGTTTGCTTGACCCAGTGTCTTCAGGGTGAGACTTATGGGAGAATGGCATGCCCTCTGGGCATTCATTGGCGGCTATAAAAGAGCTTTGTGTAACATTGCCTGAGCAGGGCAGACTAGACCAAAAGACTGAGGGCCAGAAAGAGACCTGCCAGTGGGCATAGCAAGAAGAAATGGTCCTGAATGAACAACTGTATCCTGAGCATTTCTCACCTAACTTGCAACCTGTTAACCTCCCTAATACATCCCATAATCGGGACGATCGTCGTGATTTTGGTGTTGCTGTTGCAGTGAATTATCAGACCCAGCCCGAGAAGCAGAGTGCTGTGGGAAGGATGGTGGGTGGTGTCAGACTTAATAATGGAAGGTTGGGGTGTCTCTGATCTCTGCCTTTGGACACTCAGCCTTGAGAGCCAGAAGAGGTCATATGTGGCCTCTACACCGTTATCAGGATCTTAAAAAGCTTATCTGTAAAATGAGAGCCATTGAAATAGAAAATTCTCATAAAGTAATCTTTTTACTGATTTGTAGCAATTTATTGCCATAATTTTAAGCACATTCTTAAACTGGCATCTGTTTAATAGTTAATATCTGGTGGGAATGAGCCACTCAACACTGGATGATTGCAGACTAGCTCTGTCTGTTAGACTTGGTCTTTGAATGTTTGCCATACTTAATCTTTTAACATAGTTGCCTGTGTGCCTAGCATGACTTTGAATTTAATAGATGAAGACATCTCGCCAACATAATGAAACTAAATTCATTTATTGAAAGATGTGCCGCTTTAAAATTTAACGTTCTGTTAATATAATCCTATAATCTGAATTGGTAGTTCCATATTTAATTTTATTATATTTATACATAATATAATTATATATTTTATATAATAAATCATATAAATATGCAAATTATATACTATAGAAACAATGTATTATATTGTATCATATATTATATTTATTTTTATTATAAAAGGTGAAAGTTAATTTAGATGTTGAAGCTAAATGGCTATAATATTTCACTTAAAATTTTTTCACTTTTTAATACATTTATCAAATTGGAATTGGATCAGTAACCCTCATCTACACATAAAAACTTAAACATTGCCATTGAGTTGATTCCAATTCAGTGACCCTATAGTTTCTGAGACTATAGAAGCAGACAGCCTCCTTTTTTTCCCTGAGTGCCTGGCGGTTGGCAGCCCAACACCTAACCTACACCCCACCAGAGCTCCTTAGTTATGTGTTTCCTCTGGTGTACTGACTTCATGTTGGCTTCAGGAAAAAAATAGGAACTATTATAATGGTAAAATTGTATATGTTTGGATGGTTGACTTGTTTGTAGCCCAAAAGATTTTGTGTAAGACGTACCTTTTTTTCTTTCCCATATTTAACTTGGATACTATTTATGAACATTCCTGCCGTACACCTGGTTTTTCATTTTCAAATTAAGGCGTATAAATCTGTTCTCACCAGATTAGATAAACATTTGTCTGGAAAGTGCTTTTTTCATTCTGTATTTGTATCTTTTCATTTTTCTTGTGACCACGAGGAAATTTTTAGATTTAAATAATTCCGGTGCAAGCTATTTTAACTCTCTTCATCCAGTTAAAAACGCGAGATTCTTAACACTTATGAAGTGGACTTAAGGTATTTATTTTAGTAGAAATCTCTGATGAAGAAAGGAATCAGTTTCAGAAGCAAGTCCGGGAAGCAAAATTGGTATGTGAGTGAAGATTGTGAGTGGGGTGGTCATTAAGCCCTGTGGATTATATTTTCTGAAGACTTCTCACTCCCTTCTTGCCTGCAGGTTGATGTAGGAGGTTATGTCTCAGTGACTCATTTTTGTATCTTGTGCCTTTTATTTCGGATGATGGAAGTGAACATTGGAGTCAGACTAGCCTGGGTTTGTGTCCAGGCTAGTCACCTGCTGTCTGTGCTGACTTCAGCTAATAAGCAGGTTTCTCATCTGTGAAGTGGGACAATACTGAGCTGGCATCCTCTTCAGCATGTAGCACATGCCGAGTGCTGGATTGATGGCGGTTTTGCTCCCCTTGCTGTGGGTGACTCCATTACATTTCACCTACGTTATTGCTGTTTTAGCACTCAGTGCAGTTGTGGCTGTTCGACAACATGGAGTAGGTTCCGACTCATCCTGACCCTGTGTGCAACAGAACAAAAGGGTGCCCAGGCCGGCACCATCTTCAGTCGTTGCCATATCTGAGCCCGTTGTTAACACCACTGCGCCAGTCCATTGTGCTGAGAGTCGTTGTCTTTTCTGGTGACCCTCTCCTCTACCTGGCAGGATGGATGCTCTTCTCCAGGGACTGCATCCCCCTGACCACATGTCCAAAGTACATGAGAGGAGGTCTCCGCATCCTTTCGAAGGAGCTTTCCTGTTGCACTTTTCCCCAAGACAGATTTGCTTGTTTTCTAGGCAGTCCATCATTCAAAGACATCAATTCCTCTTTGGCATTACAGTAGTGTCTTCATTTTCCACCTCTTCTCCTTTCTTTTAAACCTCTCTTACACATTGCCATCAGTTTGTTTTTTTTAAAAAGATTGTTTTTGTTATTCTTTTTAAACATTGTTGTAAGGTATATCTGTCAGCCCATTGTGACCTTATCTGTCAGGATCAAAGACTTTGTCATAGCCAAATATATGGTCCTTCACAACTTCAAGTCTGGTCTGTATTCTTGGCTTAGTTTACCAGACTTTCATTCCATTGCATGCTTCCTCCTTTCTGCCTTGCTGTGGCCACTTGGTTTCTGAGTATCGGATGGTGTTCTCTATGTTCTGGCCTGTGTTTGTGCTTACTCCTTTGCCTGGTGATGTCGTTCCTCCCACTTTTATATTCGACAGGTTCTCATTGCCGCTAACTCTGGAAATTGGTTGATCTTTGTGGTCTCAAAGAATTTCGATTTTGCTCATGTTTCTGGCTCCCTTTCATCTTAGGTGAATTCTTGAGCTTAGAGATGGAGTCTTACTCATTTTTGTATCTACTGTACCCTTTATTTAGGCTGGTAGCATTGCCAGATGAGTGAAATTAGAAGTTATTTTTAAACGGGCCTTTGTTGTCTGTCCTTCGGGGAGAAATTTTATAAACTCTATTTTTGAGGATCCATAGAGATGTCTGTGTAATTCATGTGTGCATTTTAAATGCACTAAGCTATTTGATTAGAGTATATATCTATATAATAATTAAATGTAGAGATTGTTGGAATTCTGAAAATTAATGGGTTTTATTTGTTTAAAGGAGTCTATTATTTTAAAGTGTGTTTTCCTTCTTATTCAGTTAATGGAATGAATCCTGCATCATGCATAGACAGTGAAACACAAGTTTAGGCTTTTGATTGTCCCTCATCCCCCAAATAGTAATATTGAATTGGAGATGAAAACTTCCCTACTCTTGGCATTCATGATAACTTTAGTTGCTTGAGGAGGGAGGTGGTCCCTGTCTGTCCTGGGAAGTGGTATGAGCTTAAATCCATTCGCTAGAAATTTCTGAATTTTAATACTGTTTTTTTAATGCATTGTGTTTGAAAGGATCTTGCCTGCTTTTACTTTCTTTAAGTCTGCTATCCGTAGATCCCCACAAATAGCACTTCTTTCCAATATGTCCCCTCCAAGTTTTATGTTTTAAGTTAGTATGAATTCACTCAGAAAAATAGAAGTAACTTTTCATTCAAGTATAAAAAAATTGGTAGTAAGGTTTTTATGATTAAAAAATAAAGTTCAAATAATGTATGCTCTAAATAAGAGAATTTTATGCTGTGTTGTGTTGAAGTTATACTCTGAAATATGTGGGGTTTCCCTCATTAGAACTGATAGCAATCGGTTTCTTAACTTTTTTATGGCTAGTGCTAATGGCACCCTACTTTTTTCTGGTCTGGAAGTTTGAGAGGAGGGGTCCAATTATGAGAGTTTTTCTTTTCTTCCCCTCAGTTCATTTCTTTCAGGGGCATCTTTGGAAGCAAATGTGCTGGGATGCAGTAGGAGAATAAAAGATAACTTATTAAATCAAGACATTCCATGCTTTGGGGAGATTTTCTACTGGACTGTTTCCTGTTGACTTTTGCTGTCAGCAGTAGGCAAGCGTACTTTACTTTCTTTTTAGTTTATTTAATTTTTTTGACTCTGCTTTCTAAGTTCAAAATACTGCAGTCTGTGTATTTTATTGCTTCCTTGTGATGTACTAAGAAGAGTCAATAAAGAAAGTTGCTTTACAGGGACGTAAAACTTGAAAAACTATTATCTCAGCAGACATTTTAAGGGGTCATTATATAATATGGAAAAATCAAGGAATTTTAGAGTCAGATGGGTACTTTTAAGTTTGTTCATTTTATAGATAAAAATGGAAACAAGCATGATGAGTTGAAGGGAATCATAATTGATGAGGGCTCGAAGCAGTTTCTCCTATTTCCGGATTAGTACACTTTACGCTGTATCGGGTTCTTTTTTTTTTAGTTCCCAAGTTTTATTAAAGGGCTTATACAAAATATTCCCAAGAAGACTTAATCCTCATCTTCCTCCTCTTCCTCATCCTGGTTAATCTGGAAATAGCGTAATTCATAGCTTTCTTTGCTGTTGGCCACTACCCGCAACCAATCACGTAGATATTCTTCTTCAAATATTTTTTTGTGAGATATTTCAAATACCTTTTGGAGAAAGGCACCTCAGAGGTTACCGTAATCTTGCTCTTGCTTTTTTCAATGGTTACGACTCCTCCCCCAAGATTACCGGCTTTCCCATTCACCTTGATTCTTTCCTGAAGAAACTGCTCAAAATTGGCAGCGTCCATGATTCCATCTTCTACAGGGTGGGTGCAATCCAGCGTGAACTTCAGAACCTGCTTCTTTTTTACCCCCCTTCGCCACAGGCTTTTTCACAGGTGCCATGGCGGCAGCGGAGGCAGAAAGGACAGGTTCTTAACCTTTTAACCAAAGAACTCCTCATGGGCCCCATATTTTGAAAAATTTTCCCATTGAGAAGTACATAAGAATTTTTCCTATCTCTCACTTTATAATATCATACCATTGAGCTGTTGATCCGCTTTGGATAATGTTTTAGAAAATCATTAATATTAAATTCGGCCAAAAGGAAAAGTCTGGAAAATTTAAATACTTCAAAACCTGGTCCTGAACCATCTTACAGCTGTTGTCATGTTTGAGTCCATTTTTGCAGACGCTGTGTCAACCCATGTCGTCGAGAGTCGTCCTTTTTTCGCCGACCCTCGATTTTATAACGCATGATGACCGCTTTCGGGTGCTGGCCTCTCCTGAGAGTATGTTCACAGTATGTGAGATGAAGTTTTGCCACTCTCACTTCTAAGGAGCATTCTGACTGTATTTCATCCAGTAGAGTTGCTTTTTCTCTGGCCATCCATAGTACTTTCAATGTTCTTGGCCAACACCATAATTCAAACGCATCAATTTTTCTGTAGTCTTCTTTATCCATTGTCCATTTTTCACCTGCACATGAAGCAATCTAAAGTATCAAGGCTTGGCTCAGGCATTCCTTAGCCCCCAAAGTGACGTTTTTCCTCTTTAACGTTTTGAAAGAGAACTTGTGTAGGAGATTTGCACAATTTGATGTATCATTTATTTCTTGATTGCTGCTTCCATGAACGTTGCTTGTGGATCCAAAGAAACTTAAATCCTTGACAACTTCAATTTTTTATCTCTTTATCATGATGTCTATTTGTCAAATTGTCAGGATTTTTGTATTTTCATTCACATTGAGTTATAGTCCATGCTGAAGACTGTAATCTTTGATCTCCATCAGTGATTGCTTTAAGACCTCTATTTTCAGTGAGCAAGGTTGTGTCATTAGCATATCACAGTGGTTAATGAACCTTTCTCCAATGCTGATGCGGTGTTCTTCCTATAGTCTAGTTTCTCCACTCGTTTGCTTAGCACGCAGATTGAGTAAACATGGTGTAAGGACAATTCTGATGACACTTTTCCTGGCTTTTAAGTATGCCTTTAAACACGATCTTGGTTTATGTAAGGGTTCCACCTGAGTGCAGTTGAGAGATTCCCATTCTTTGCAATGTAGCCATAGTTTTATGTGCACATAATTGGATGTCTTTGCGTAGTCAGAGAAATACAAATAAATGTCTTTCTAGTATTCTTTGCTGTTAGCCAAGATCCATCTGCTATTCCTCATTCCATGTCCTCTTTTGAATCTAGCATGCATTTCTGGAACTTCTCTGTTGAATTCAATTGTTGTTGAATTGTCTTCTTACACATCATATTAACAGAACCCTGATAGTCCCGTTGATACCCGTTGGACTATTAATCACAATGTTGGCAATTTGAAACCACCAGCCACACCGAGAAAGAGAGCGGTCACTTTTCTGCTCCCATGAAGAGCTGCAGTCTCGGAAACTCACAGGGGCAGTTCTACTCTGTCCTAGAGGGCCACAGTGAGTAGGAACAACTAGATGGTGGTGAGTGAGTGATGTTACATTCATGATGTTATTTGCTAATTTCTACATTCTTTGGGGGCCCCTTTCTTTGGAATGGGCACAAATACAGATATTTTTCAGTTGGTTGGCCAGGTAGCTGTTTTCCAAATTTCTTGGCATAGATGAGTGAGTTCTTCTAGTGCTGCGTCACTCTGTTGAAACATTTCAGTTGGTTTTCCTTCAATTCCTGGAGCCTTGTTTTGGGCTAATGCCTTCAGTGTATCCTAGACTTTGACCTTCAGTACCATCAGTCTTGATCATATGTTATCTTTTGAAGTGGTTGAATGTTTACCATGTTTTTTGTACATTATTTTTTGGTTTACAAAATTTTTTTGTACATTAACTGTATTCCTTCTATCTTCTTCCTGTGTTATTCATATGACAACTAAATGTTATAATGTTACAACTCAGGGCTTGGAGTTTTCTTTCAGTTCTTTCAATGTCAGATATGCAGATTTCTTCTGGTTTCTAATTCTAGGTCTTTACACATTTCATTATAATGCTTTGCTTACTCAAGCTGCCTTTTGAATTGTTCAACTCCCTTACCCTCCTCCATAATTGTTTCCATTTGCTCTAACTACTCTGCACTTAACAGCAAGTGTCAGAGTTTAATCTGACATCCATTTTGGTCTTCTATTTCTTACCTGTTTCTTTTAATGATCCTTTACTTTGTTCATGTATGGTGTTCTTGATGATGTCATCATCCCACAGCTCATATGGTCTTTTGTCACTAGTGTTCATTGTATCAAATCTGTTCTTGAGATGGTCTCTAAATTCAGGTGGGATAGACCCAAAGTTGTGGACTTACTTTTCTTCAGCTCCAACTTGAACTTGTATATAAGTAATTGGTGGTCTCGTCCACAGTCATACCCTGGCTTTATCTTGGCTGATGATTAATTACTTTAAAGAAAACAATACGTGATTTCACACAAATGATCTGTAAAGCTCAGACTGACTCAAGAAGCACTTTCTACCTTTACTGATACCTGGAAGTCTAAAGATTTCAGATGTGACATTCTCTAAATCTCAGTGCCCTGGGGGTCACTTTGGATTGATTCTGAAGTCTGTTTATGGATGCACTGAGACTTTTTTTCATCGTCCCAGAAATTGTTAAGTTTGGAAAGGGACTTTTAAGGTGATGTGGTCCAGAGTTGTATTTTGTTTTGTTTTTTAAGCAGCTTTATTGAGATACAATTCATATACCATATAATTAACCCATTTAAGGTTTATGATTTTACATTTTTGAGTGTTTTCAAAGAGCTCAGCATACTCAAATAATTCAATCACAACAACAGTTTAACTTTCAGAATAATTTTGTTCTCCCTTAGAGAAATTCTAACCTCCTTAGCAGACATTTCTCATCCTCTTCCCCAGCCTTAAGAAAACAGATCTAAAAAAAAAAAAAAACCGATTTACGTTTTGTCTTTACAGAGCTGGGATCTTTATGCTGGTAAATATAAACATACATGATGTTCTTGTTTGTGATTGCCTATTTTACTTAGCTTGATTTTTTTTTGTTTTTTGTCTTTATTTTAAAAATTTATTTTAATTAATTTTTTTACATTTTATTAGAGGTTCATACAACTCTTATCACACTCCATACATATACATACATCAATTATATAAAGCACATCTGTACATTCTTTGCCCTAATCATTTTCAAAGCATTTGCTCTCCACTTAAGCCCTTTGCATCAGGTCCTCTTTTTTTTTTCCCCCTCCCTCCCCGCTCCCTCATGAGTAGCTTGATGTTTTTAAGGTTCATCCATGTTGTGGCACTTAAAAGTGTGGTTGAACGGGGGAGCCAGCCCCCCACCACTAATCACAGGTTCAGTGAGCACAGTTGTACGGTTGAGATATATAAAGACTATATTAAAGTCATTGAGAGCATGAGAGATAGAAGAGATTGGAATAATGGAGTCAGACACATTTCATTGTAGCATGCTCATCTCCTGGATGGCCGTGATCTTAACAGCCAAGTCCGATGCTAGGTGGGGCAGAGACCTGGCAGGATGCTCGAGTACCTGGCAGGAGGTTGGAGGACCCCGTTAATTGCTAACCCAGGGTTATATCTATACTTAGGGCGGCGTGATTGCAGGTAACCCCACGTCACAGGAAGAGGCAGTGCAATAGGCATACACATCATAGGAAGGGGATGTACAATGGGCATAGGCGTAACAGGAAGGGGATGAGCTGGGGGTGTACACATGATAGGAAGGGGCGGGACTAAGAGTATACATGTGACAAGAAGGGCAGACCCTAGATTCATGATGTTGGCCTAACCTTTGAAGGGAGCGGGCCCTACTTGTGGGATAAACAGTGGTGACTGCTCTGTATAGATGGCTGATAACTCTCGGGGAGAATAACCCCTGATCTACTTCTGATGACCTCCAAGTGTCTACTCATTTGCAAGCAGCTACTTTTGGCATGTATTTGGGGGAAACAACTTGGGAGAAATCCTTCTGTTTCCCACATTAAAAGTATTTTTCCCCCAAGTATTCTTAATTCCGCATGGATGTATTACATCTTATTTATCTATTCATCGGTTAATGGACATTGGTGTTTTTCTGCTCTTGGTTATTATGAATAAAGCTAGTTTGAATATTGAGTGACTGCATTCTTAGCAATGTTTGGGAGTTCATTTTTTTTTTGGCCAACACTTGTTATTATGTATCTCTTTGACTGTCACCATCCCGGTGGGTGTGAAATCCTTAACAATTAAAGTCTTTTCTCCAATTGTTATGCTGTTGCTTACTCGTCCAGTGGTGAGGATTTTTGTTGCCTTTATGTTGGTGTGTAACCCATACTGAAGGCTCTGGTCTTTAATCAACAAATGCTTCAAGTTCTCACTTTGAGCAAGCAAGTTTGGGTCATCTACATATCGCAGGTTGTTAATGCTGCTTCTTGGATTATTTGCTCAGTATTACAGATTGGAGTCTGGTGATAGGATACAGTCTTGACCTCTACCTTTCATATCCCCTTGTTTTGTTTGAGTGACTGCCTTGATCTACGTACAGGTTCTGCATGAACACAGCTATGTGTTCTGGAAGTCCTGTTCTTCACAATGGTAATATCATGTGTTAACATGCACACAATACAATCTCTTTGCAAACTCAAAAAGCATACAGTCCAGAAAACAATCTATTGCATATTGTAAATCTGCTACAAAAAAACTCTTTTAAAAAAAGACCTCTTTAAAGTGTGAACAAACAAAAATGTTGCTTTGAGGTTTGTACCAAGCCATGGTTTTTCAGTCTTCTTGCATAAAAGAGCTGGACAGTGATGATGGAAGACAAGCGAATAAGTGATGCATGGTGTTGGTGAAGAATATTGAACATGCCGTGGACTGCCAGAAGATTGAACAAACTGTTTTGGAAGATGTTGTCTCACATACTTTGAATAGAGTACCTGGAGGAACCAGTCCCTGGAAAAGGACATCAAGCAGGGTAATGGTAAAGTAGGGAGCCAAAAAGAAGACCCGCAATGACGCGTACTGACACAGTGGCTGCAACAGTGAGCTCAGCTGTGGCAGTGATGAGGATGGTACAGGCTCAGGCAGTGTTTCATTCTGTTGTACATAGGGCTGGTCTGAGTGGCAGCCTCGTCAAGGGCACTTCATGACAAAGTGGGTGAGAAATGGTACCATTACAGTCTTGAACTGCATTTCTCTGACTAATGATATTGACTATTTTCAAGTGTGCTTATCAGTCATTTGTCATTTTCTTTGTATATCTTTAGCTTCTGTGTCTATACATCTCCTATCTCGTTACCTTTTTGTTACTGAATTGTAAGAGTGTAAATATCTTACATATTATTTTAACATCTTTCCCCATTCTGTGGAAGACTCACCTGGGAGTGAATTGTAGAGCAATAAGAACCTGGGAGACAGGTTTTATGTATAGCTGCGTGCCTTTTCCTTCTGCTTTGTAGAACTCTTGTCCTCAAATTTTGACAACCACTGTGGAATAGTGGGAAGAATAAGGACTTTGAAGGTAGCCTTGTAATTAAGTCCTAGCTCTGTCATGGCCTATCTTGGACAAGTTTCTCAACTTTTTGGAGCCTCATCTTTCTTAGATCAAAGCGAGGGTATGGTGGCAGTAGTATAACTTTTGCTGCATTACTGTTTTGCTCCTGCCACAGGGGCCCATTTCTGGCTTTCTCCCAATGGTTCCCATAAAAGTATAACCCAGTGCCTTGGATTTAGAGACATACCTCTAATTCCAATTGTCCCAAATAGATTGGGAATGAATGACTCCTTATAAACTATTTGTGTCATCTCTTTAAAAAAATTGGCATAGAATTCATATACAACAAATTTCAGTGGTTTCAACATGTTCAAAAGTTGTGCAACCATCACCACAATTTTAGAACATTTTCTTCATTCTTGAAACTCTTGAAACTTTGTCTGAATTCAATGTCTTAGATCAGGAGTAGGCTTTTATATTTGCTATAGGTAGTGGGCCATTAGGGTCATAGTATTATAGGTTTTTTACTTTAGGAATACTGTAATGGCTAGATATCTTGCTACTTCTGATAATTTGGAGAATTGGTGGCTTAAGATAACCACATTTTGCCTTTTGTCTCTCTGCACGACGCCATGGCGGTTGGCAAGAACAAGCGCCTTACCAAAGGTGGTAAAAAAGGAGCTAAGAAGAAAGTGGTTGATCCGTTTTCTAAGAAAGATTGGTGTGATGTGAAAGCACCAGCTATGTTCAATATAAGAAATATTGGGAAAACACTAGTCACCAGGACTCAAGGAACCAAAATTGCATCTGATGGCCTCAAGGGTCGAGTTTTTGAAGTGAGCCTTGCTGATCTACAGAACGACGAGGTTGCCTTTAGGAAATTTAAGTTAATTACTGAGGATGTTCAGGGCAAAAGCTGCATGACCAACTTCCACGGCATGGACCTGACACGGGACAAGATGTGCTCCATGGTCAAGAAGTGGCAGACCATGATTGAAGCTCATGTTGATGTCAAGACTACCGATGGGTATCTACTTCGTCTGTTCTGTGTTGGTTTTACTAAAAAACGCAATAATCAGATTCGGAAGACCTCTTATGCTCAGCACCAGCAGGTCCGCCAAATCCGAAAGAAAATGATGGAAATCATGACCCGAGAGGTGCAGACGAATGACTTGAAAGAAGTGGTCAATAAATTGATTCCAGACAGCATTGGGAAAGACATAGAAAAGGCTTGCCAGTCTATTTATCCTCTTCATGATGTGTTTGTCAGAAAAGTAAAGATGCTGAAAAAAACCCAAGTTTGAATTGGGAAAACTCATGGAGCTTCATGGTGAAGGTGGCAGTTCTGGAAAAACTACTGGCGATGAGACAGGTGCAAAAGTGGAGCGAGCTGATGGCTATGAGCCACCAGTTCAAGAATCTGTTTAAAATTCAGAATTAATGTTAACAAATAAAAGATCTTATTGTGAAAAAAAAAAGATAACCACATTTTTAGTAAACTTTTATTTCTCAGGTAAGAAGTGATAGTGGGGGTTGAGGAAGCCTGAAGGAACCAGAGGAATATTTGTGTTACATTGGTGCTATATTTCAACTTAGTTAATTCATCCCATCCTTGTGACCCTTCTGTGAAGGAATGTCCCCAGTATTGTCCTCTGTCACGGTATGCTCCAGCAAGGGGACATGTCTCGAGCTGCTGTTGACCCTACTCTTTGTGCCTTAGTAACTCCATGCAGGGCCATCGTCCTTACGTTTTGGTGTACCGATATGGGGTCTAGAGCCTCATGAAATTACTTTTATTATTGATAGACTACAGTTTATTTTTATTGTGTACAAGTATTAAGAAATGTTCGTTATAAACTCCCTTTCACAAAATAAATGGTCTTCGGCTGATTGTAGTTCAGAGGCTGAGAAAACAGATTGTATGTACTACTTTGTTACTTTTCTTTCTGAATTGTGAAATGCTTTGTCTTCAAACAAGCAAGCATATTAGGTGGCTTGATTCCAGTCCAGCCTGAAACTTTTCTTTCCCCTAAACCTTATCCAAAGATTTTACATCATAAAAATTATTTAAAACGTTGTTTCTGTGGTAAGTGTATTTTGCATTATGACCAACTTTCTCCAGGTATAAGAATGGACTGTTCTGGCCTGTTTTACTATTGAAGTATCTTCTTTAGCAGTTTTTCAGCTATATGGAGTTGTTTGAATACTTTTAGTGTTCCATCTTCTTTTTAAATTTTTTGCTATTCTATTTTTGAAGTGCTTATTCTGGGGATTAAACCATGCTTACATGTGGTCACCATGAGTCAAGATTGACTCAGGGTAACTGATGGGGGTGCTGGTCTTAATTTATTATCGTCTACTCAGAGTAATGTTACACTGCTACACATACACTGTAAGGCGCTTTAACGGTCTCTGTCCAATTGTTCCATCTTCGCTTACGTGCCATATAACTTTATAAACCTCACACTACAGTGTTGTTATTTTTGCTTAAAATAAGATGGTTATCTTTTAAAGAGATTAAGAGAAGGGGAAAGTCTTCTATTTTTACAATTCTGGTTCTCTTCTTTCCCTCCTGAGACCAACATGCGGAATCTGAATATCCATCTGGTATCATTTCCTTTTTGCCTGAAGAACTTCCTTCAGCATTTCTCTTGCAGCTCTGCTGGCAACAAATTCCCTTAGCTTTCATTTGTCTGCACATGTCTTTATTCCACCCTCATTTTTGGAAGGTATTTGTGCTGGCTAAAGGGTTGACAGTTTGTTTCTTTCAGCACTTAAAGATGTCACTCAGTTCTCTTCTGACCTCATTGTTCCTGAGAAGTCAGTTATAGCATATCCTTGCTCTCTTGTATGTAATGTGCCTTTTTGCCCTTCCGATTACTTTTAAGGTTTTCTCTATAGCTTTGGTTTTCTGCAGCTTGAATATGATGTGCTATTTCGTTATCTTTACAATTATTTTCCTGTGTTTCATTGAGCTTTTGGACCTCTAGATTGATGTTTCTCAACAGACAGGAAATTTCTGGCTATTATTTCTTCAAAAAATGTTTATACCTCATTTCTTTTTTTTTTCAGAGCAGCAGATACACATGTTAAACGATTTAATAATAAGTGTTTCTCAGTGTAGATCATGTTTATTGATCAAGATAGGGTCATTATGAGTAGTAATTGATGGGGTGGCAGTGGTGTTGTTTCTAGCTCCTCTGTGGTATCCAATCAACTATTAAGCTCATTCAGTGAAATTTCCATTTCTGACATTGTACCTTTTTATGATGGAACATATTCGTATTAGCTGTCTTCAAGCCTGCCCTTTCCAACATTGAAGTCGGCTCAAAGTCTGTTTCTGTTGGTTGCCTACTCTTCACCCCCTGATCCCCATTTATGGGTCATATTTTCCTTCATATTTTCCAATCTAGTAATTTTTATTATGTTGGCCATTTAGATGACATAGGTCTTGATTGTATCTTCTGGTTTTAAAGAATGTTGAATATTGTTTGGGTAGGTGTAGCATCACTTTTACCATTTCATGCTTGTTTTTAAATTTGTTGAGTTTTCTTTTCTTTGGTTCTAGAATGTGGCCTTTATTCTAGAGTGTACCTTTATTAGGTTTCAGCCTAATACTTGAGTGTCAAGGTGTGCAGTGGTATCTCTCATCTGACAGAACTGGAGTCCAATGTGTCCCAGAAATTTTCAACCTTTGCTGCCTGCTTTATGCAGCAGCCACTTAGGGTATCTCACCTTGGCTTATGTGTAGCTGAGCCTTCAGCCAAGGGTCTTCAGTGAACCCCATGTAGACTTTTGGGACAATCCCTTCTGCATTGTTGCTTATTCTTCAGACTCTGTAAACTCCAGCTATTCCAGTAGCCTCAGACTCTGGTCTCCACCTCTCAATTCAGTAATACCATTATACTCCATTTAGGCTATGTCTCCTTATGTAATCTCAGATAGAAAATTATTGTGAGCATGGGACTCACCTTCTGTTCTGTCTGTTGTGTTTAATATCTGAACATAGTAGAGTGATGTATTTTTTCCAGTTGTATGTTACTTCGTAAGGGATAGTCTGGTACCAGTTCACCGCGAGACAGGGGACTCCACTTCTTAGATGTATTGAAGGAAGATATTTGTCTGTAAATGCATGATTAGCTAATTGTGGAAATTATATGGTGGGTGGCATTTGACTTCCTTTAAATTCACAAGGATTAATTAATCTTCAGCTTTTGAATAGACAAGTGTGGCTATTCTGTATATAAATGTATATATGCTACAGCCCAGGCTTTTTAACTAAATAGCTTCATTGAGATATAATTCATAATATCGTATGATTCATCCATGTAGAGTGTACACACATCAGTGGGGTTTAACATATTCACACAGTCGTAGGTCTTAACAGTGAGTTTTAGACTATTTTCAGCACCCCAGAAGAATCTTCATATCCACCAGCTATCACCTTCTGCTTGCTGCCCCTCTTCCCCCATGGCTAGTCAACTACTCACCTACTTTCTGTCTATAGTTCACCTATTCTGGGCATTTCATTTCAGTGTAATCACTCAATATATTGTCCTTTGTTACTGGCTTTTGTTACTTAGCATCATATTTTAAGGTTCATAATAGTCCCTATCAATATTTATTTTTTTTGTTGTAAAATAGTATTTTGATGTGTAGATAATACCACATTTATTGTTGTTAGTCAATTGATGAACATTTGGATCGCTTCCACCTTTTGCTTTTATCAGGAATGTTTGTTTGTTTTTTTAAAAATCATTTTATTAGGGGCTCATACAACTCCTATCACAATCCATACATACATCAATTGCGTAAAGCACATTTGTACATTCGTTGCCCTTATCATTCTCAAAACATTTGCTCTCCACCCAAGCCCCTGGCATCAGGTCCTCATTTTTTCCCCTCCCTCCTCACTTCCCCTCCCTCATGAACCCTTGATAATTTGTAAATTATAATTTTGTCATATCTTGCTCTGTCTCACGTCTCCCTTCCCCCATTTTTCTGTTGTATGTCCCCTAGGGAGAAGGTGACATGTAGATCCTTGAAATCGGTTCCCCCTTTCCAACCCACCTTTCCTATGCCCTCACACCACTGATCTTGAGGGGATCATCCGCCCTGGATTTCCTGTTTCCAGTTCCCATCTGTACCAGTGTACATCCTCTGGTCTAGTCAGACTTGGAAGGTAGGATTCAGATTGTGACAGTGGGAGGGGAGGAAGCATTTAGGAACTAGAAGAAAGTATTTTTCATCGTTGCTACATTACACTCTGACTGTCTCGTCTCCTCCCCAAGACCCTTCTGTATGGGGATGTCCAGTGGCCTACAACTGGGCTTTGGGTCTCCACTCCACCCTCCCACGCTTATTCACTATGGTAAGATTTTTGTTCTGATGATGCCTCATAGCTGATCCCTTGACACCTTGTGATTGCACAGGCTGGTGTGCTTCCATGTGGGCTTTGTTGCTTCTGAAGTAGATGGCCGCCTGTTTACCTTCAAGCCTTTAAGACCCCAGATGCCATATCTTTTGATAGCCGGGCACCATCAGCTTTCTTCACCACATTTAGTTGTTCACCCACTTTGTCTTCAGCATTGTGTCGGGAAGGTAAGCATCATAGAATGCCAATTTAATAGAAGAAAGTATTCTTGTATTGAGGGAGTACTTGAGTGGAGGTCCAATGTCCCTCTGCTATCACTGACACTGCAGGGCTTTGAATGTTTGTTTACTCACATCTAACCAATCAGAGTCATCCTCTGACGTGTATCTTTAAATAAGCCTTTAAAAATTTTAAAGACCGTGTACGAAGGATGTGGCATGATGGATGTCATTTGGTCAAGCCTGACTAACAAAAGGAGGAAATCTCATGAAGCCTGACACAGAGTTAATAGCAAAGTGGGTTCGAGATGCATGGGAAGACATTCCAGAAGACATGGTGTGACGTGCCTTCCAGAAATGAAGTATTAGTAATGCTATGGATGGCAGTGAAGACTGCTCTTTGTATGAAAATGACAGCAGTGATGGTGATGACGGCGATCTCAGTGAGGACAGCGTCTATGATGACCTCACACCAGCTGAAGCTCTGCATTGGGATACGGAAGATGATGAGGAACCCAGTTTTGAAGGATTTTAACTCTTTGCATTTTAGCTTGGTTGATGATTGAGCTCAGGGAATAGTACTCTTAAGGTATCATTGTTGATGCCTTACTGTTTTTATTGAACCTATTTTCCACTTCCTGTGCTGGTTTACTAATGTTAAATGACTTGTCCTTTTATTTATGTTTTTTATTTAAAATAAATATTTAAATAATTACCCCACCGATGTCTCAATTTTTAGTAATTTTATTTTCATTTGTTCTGATTATTGAAACTCACCAATAGCTTCTGCATTTCCCACCCTTGGCTTATACTCGAGTCAATCAGCTTTCTGGTTTCCCAGGTAATAATTAGGTGCCTCGGCTTATACTCGGGTCACCTTATAGTCGAGTATATACGGTGCTCAAATGCAGTGATGCCTTGGTTGTTGAACAGCTCCAAGTTCGAACTTCTCACTATTCAAACAACAAAGTTCAAAAAAATCTGCTTGGGGTTCATAACTTAGCTCAATAGTCGAACTGAAAATCCAACTTGAATAAACCTGTATGGGCCAAGAGTGAGTCACGCATCTCGTTTGGCTATGGACATAAAGGGATAATGCTTTAGTCTAAGCACCACTGTTGCTCAGACAGCATATAATGCTTGTGTTAGTGCATTAAAACTTTTTTTTCACTTTATTTGTGTAAAATGTGATTTTTATTTCATTTTGCTACTGTATTGTGTTTTGATATTTAATGCACAATATTTATTGTGTTTGGATGTTTTAGGGAGTATTTATTTCCACACTTAGGGCTGTTAACTTTGCATTAAAGTCCAGCGAAAATGAATGTATAAATGTAATTTTTTGGACGTAGAACCAATGATTTGGTTTTCCATTATTTCTTATGGGGAAATTATGTTTAATTATCATAATTTTCTGGTGTTTGAACCCAACTTTGGAATGAATTAAGTTTGACAACCAAGGTATCATTGTTCTTGTTGAGTGAATTCTTTGGAATTATATGATATTTTAAGGAACAATGTACCATAACACACATTTTTAATATTATATAATCTTTCAGGGAACATCCTTTTATATATCTTTTTGTTTTGTCTTTGTGAGCTTATCTGTAAGCTATATTCCTCAAAATGGACTTGCTGATCCAAGACATATGTATTTAGAAAAAGAATGATTTTTATTGAAAACTTAAGTGTACTGTACTTTAAAAATGTACTGTACAATTCTGATCTCTAAAGTATACAAATATACTGTATTTAAACCTCTAGAGCGTGCTTGACTTAAAAATATTTTCGTTCTCAGGAGGTATATGATGTAGCAACTGAAATCAAGTGACATATTCTGTTAGCATTTCCAAGCCATAAAAGCCTAAGTAGACATCTGCAGATAGTGGAACAGTCTTCCCACAGAGGGCCCAGAGGAAGGGATGAGTCACCCAGGGTGCAGTAAAGCATCGATGAAACACTATATTCCTCTAGTTCCATGAGGCTTCCTCAACCCCCACTACCATGACCCTAGTGTTGCTTCCCAGTTCAGACTGGACCGGAACATATACATAGGTATAGAAAGGGATGGGACCTCATGACACACAGAATCCGGGAGTGGGAATGGTGATGCCAGAAGGGTAGGGGGAAGAGTGGGAGAGAAAAGGAGTAGGGGGGAAGTGATCACAATGATTGGTGCATAACCATACGCCCCTCTCCAGGAGGACGAACAACAGAAAACACGAGGGGAGAGAGGTCGGTGTGAGCTGAAAGTAATAACAATGTACAATCTATCGGGGGTTATGAGGGGGAAAAGGGGAAAGAGATAAAAAAAAAAGCTGGTACCGAGGGCTCAATAGAAAGTAAATGTCTAGAAGAGAATGAGGGCAACATATGTACAAACATGCCTGATTCAGTTGATGTATGGATATGAGTTGTATGAACCCTCAATAAAATGATTAAAACAAACAAACTTATGTAGAGAGACATTGTCTGAACCTTACAGGATCTTGGCAGAAATCCATCTTTTCCATAGTTCCAATTTCCTTGAAAGTAGAAGACAGATGTCTTTCACTTGGGATTATTTTAAATGACAGGGCTAGTGTAGTTTCAGTGCCCATCATGTCCAGAGACTGTCGATGGAGCATGGTATCTTATTTCAAGAACTACTACTTAGACTAGATACCAAAGAAGAGGTGTAAGATTCAGTGTCCTGCAGATCTCTCCTTCTGGCTCAGTACAGAAGTGGAAGAAGATCTATGGCCTGGAGTTTCATATTATGTCAGATGCAGGATTGTTGCAAGACTATATGAAACACTCACCTTTTAGGGGACCCTCTGAAATCTCCTGATAATTTACTCTGGGGTTGAGGCTATCTTTTGAGATAGCTCCACAGCTGAAAATGTCCTTTCTGCTGTAAGTTAAGACCAGGCAGTTTTGTGGTAACTGAGTGAAGGATATAAAGTTTCTGAATAGAACTTAACTCTTTCCAAGCAGCAGGGTTTTTTTTGGGTGTGTGGTGGTGGTGGTGTGGTTTGGTGTTTGGTGTGTGTTTTTTTCCTGGCCAAGTAATTATGTTTATTTTAAACTTTTTGGCAATGTACCTAAAATAAAATATCTCCCTGAGTGTATAATCAGCTCATTTTGGGTGGTAGGAATGTGTACAATCTCTTGATATTTTATATGTAGTTACTAACTCCCTTTGATAAAAATGTTCCCCTGTAGGTGTTTGGAACTAATAGAGTAGGGAAGTTACTGAAATGCTTCTCACTTGGAAAGTAAATTGTTATTAGCCAATTACATTGTTTTATTTTGCATCCATGTCTTCCAGGAGGATAAATATCCTCAGTAAGGAAAAACAATTTTTTAAAAGTTTCCTTAGTTGATAAAATATAGAAGAATTGTAGTATAGATTGTGATAAGAATTGTATGAGCTCCCAATAAAATGATTTTAAAAAAAAAGAATTGTAGTATATTGGAAAACTTAAAAAAAAAATTCCCGCAACAGCGAATGGTTTGGTAATTATAATAGAATGTCTTGTCACTGACCTGTTCAGTTTATATATATATGATATATGTGTATCTATCTCTCTCTATATATCTATAGATATATAGATATATATAGAGAAATGTATATATGGTGTTTTGGAACCAAGTCTTTATCTTCCTCTGCTTTATACACCTGCATCTTTTTAACAGGCGAAAGGAAGGGAAAAACATCTTGTTTAATTTCTTGTAACTCTGCCAGAGAGAAAGCTATGAAATTGTCTGAATATTTTATTGAGGTTATATTTATGAGTTAATCTTTTAGATGTACAATGTAATTCAAGAATAAGGAATAAACTGTATCCTGCATTCAAGACAAATAATATATTAAAAACTATGGGTAAACTTATTTGTATCTTAAGCATAAATTTTATTGGACTAAAATGCTTGCTATGCATGCTGTAATGTTTTCAAAGGAATGTACGTACCACTGTAATAGAAAATTAGCTGAGTAACGAATGTTTCCCACTCTTTATAGTAAGGAAAACTAGACATCTTCAACATGACATATCATGTATGAAACCACTTGACATCATGGTTTTCAAAGGTAAACTTGATTTTTTAAAATTAATTTTATTGAGGGTTTGTACAACTCTTACCACAATCCGTGCGTACATCCATTGTGTCAAGCACATTTGTACATTTGTTGCCATCATCATTCTCAAAACATTTGCTTTCTACTTGAGCCCTTGGTGTCTGTTCATTTTCCCCCTCCCACTCTCATGAACCCTTGGTAAATTGTAAATTATTTTCATATCATAAATCGTTCGCTGCCTCCCTTCATCCACTTTTCTGTTGTTTGTCCCCCTGGGAGGTGGTTATATCTTGATCCTTGTGATCTATTCCCTCTTTCTCCCCCTACCTTCCCTTACCCCCCTGGTATCTCTATTCTCATTATTGGTCATGAGGAGTTTTTCTGTCCTGGTTTCCGTGATACAGTGTACATGTTCTGATCCTGTCAGATTTGTAAGGTAGAATTGAGGTCATGATAGTGGGGGAGAGAAAGCATTAAAGAACTAGAGGAAAGTTGGATGTTTCATCAGTGCTATACCATACCCTGACTGGTTCATCTCTTTCTTGTGACCCTTCTGTAAGGGGATGTCCAGTTGTCTACAGATGGACTTTGGGTCTCCACTCTGTGTCATGCCCCCATTCACATTAGTGTGATTTTTGTTTTAGGTCTTAGATGCCTGATTGATACCTGATCCCATCAACACCTCATGATCACATAGGCTGGTGTGCTTCTTCCATGTGAGCTTTGTTGCTTCTCAGCTAGATGACCGCTTGTTTACCTTCAAGTCTTTAAGACCCCAGAGACTGTAACTTTAAAAAAAAAATTTTTTTTTGATACTGTAACTTTTGATAGCCAGGCACCA
This sequence comes from Tenrec ecaudatus, assembly GCF_050624435.1. Lineage (NCBI taxonomy): Eukaryota > Metazoa > Chordata > Mammalia > Afrosoricida > Tenrecidae > Tenrec > Tenrec ecaudatus. The sequence goes on along the minus strand of NC_134533.1, from coordinate 70,271,616 downwards.
TCATCTTTCTTCACCACATTTGCTTATGCACCCATTTGTCTTCGGTGATCTTGTTGGGAAGGTAGCATCACAGAATGCTCGATTATTAGAACAAAGTGTTCTTGCATTGAGGGAGTACTTGAGTTGAGACCCACTGTCCATCTGCTAGCTTAATACTTAACATATAAATATAAGTACATAGATCTATTTCCCTATCATTATATATAAGTATATTTACATATGTAAAATCCTGTATTTAGACTTCTGTAAATGCCCTCTGCCTCCATGTTCTTTCCTCTTTCCTTTTACTTTCCTCTTGTTCAACGATCATGTTTGGCCTTCATTCAGGTTCCAGTAGTTCCTCGCTGTTATATTGCCCATCATTAAGCTCCAATAGGCATCCTACGCCCTTCTCTTTGTTGTTCCCTTCTGACAAGATGATTTTGGCAACTTAATTTTGATAAACCTTAATGGAAAAGAATATTTTTTAAAATTTGAAAGTACTGTCTAAATTGGGGGTTTCTTTTTCAACTTTTAAAAATTTCTGGTTGGGGCAGAGTGGTAGGCATTTTATTGTGGTTTCGGTGTAGTTTATAGAGCAAATCAGTTTCTCCTTGAGTTGTTTATGCACATTTTGTTTTGTGACAATTGTTGCAGTCCTCTCAGTTTAACACTAACACTTCCTGCCTGTCTTGCCCATTGCTACTTTCCCATCTTTGTTTTTGAACAAATGTACAGCTTTTTTGTGTGTTATATCAGCACTCTTGAAAAATGAGATGATAAAATAAAAAGAAAAGAAAAATGAGAGGATAATCAGCTATCATTAAGCAATTTTTTCTAACTTGACCTAAATACTATACTATTTAAAGAATGTTATGATAAAAAGCATTAGAAGATTTCTTATAACTTTTTAAAAGTAGTTTTATCAGCAGCTTATATAAGTCTTATCACAATCCATACATGCTTCAATTGTGTAAAGCACATTTGTACATTCATTGCTCTCCTGCAACTCTTAAGATTAAGACCTATTCATACAAACCTCAACTTTAAATTCTTTGTGACTAAATGATATCTTTTCAGGTAATTCATTTTAGGACATTATTTCTTTTGATTTGTAGTATAACAGGAACTGAAAAAGGAGCCTTGGTGGTACAGTGGTTAATGTAGTCAGCTGCCAACCAGAAAGGTCATTGGTTCAAATCCACAGGTGACAGAAATGGCAGTCAGCTTCTCTAAACCCTTCCACCCTTGCAAACCCTTTATGGAAGCCCTGCTTTTTAGGGTTGATATAAGTTGTAGTTGACTGGATGACTGGGTTTGGTTTTCAAGTTTTGTGAGGTGAAAGGCAAAGAAATTTAAAAATGCCTCAATGAAGTTTTAAAAACTCAGTTGAAATAAGAAATAAATTGTATTGTAGTTATATAACTAGGGGGAAAACAGCTTTTGTTTAGACTGCATTTGATCACTATGGAGAAGCGATACTCCCCAACCTCGGTGATGTTAGGAAATAGTGGTCAGGGAAATGAATGCCTATATCATATACTCCTAGATAACTTTTTAAACTTCCTGAAAATTGTCGTACTGCCTATTTGGAAATATTTTGCATTCCCAGACTTAATCATATCTTATTCAATGCCAATACCACCAATATATTGTAACAGCAAGATTCATTGTGCGCTCTGGAAAATTCTAGATGTCCTGGGCCCTGTAGGGGCCTGGGTTCTGGGCTACTTCGATTAGAGGAGATGTTTCGACAGACATAGTTGTAAAAGCCTGGCAGGTGGTTCTCATTTGTAATGAAAGATGAAGATCTGCTGTTTTGATGTTATATTAGTTGTTTAATCCCTGTGTGTTTCAGATATTCTTTACCCTGGATATTCCAGGAAAATACTGGCTTGGCTCAGAGATCCTGCAGGTTGAATCCCAAGATATATACAGTTATCAGCTGAATAATCAGCTTTGAGTAATTGAGAGTGGATTCTTGCAGATTTGAAATCTCAGTGAGGTCATTATGATTTTTAACGTTTATTTTAATATTACTACAATCTTGTAAGGATCTCGGGTGACATAATGAGCTATGCCTGAGGCTGTTAACTGAAAAGTCAGCAGTTTGAAGCTACCAGCCACCCATGAGAAAATGATGAAGCTTTCTGCTCCTGTAAAGATTTACAGTTTTTTACAATTTCTGTCAAATTCTTAGAGTTCTGTAAAGATTCATGGGAACCCCCTGGGGAAGTTCTGCTGTGTTCCATAGGGTTCTGTGAGTTGATGACAGTGTGTTGGTTTAATTAACCCTGTTGGGTGCTAAGCTAAGTGGTTTGGCTTTGTTTTTATGCCATTTTATATGTATATGAGGGAGTACCACCCCCCAAAACCAGAAAGTTTTTCAAAGTTAGGTATTTAAATTTTTTTTACAAAACAACCTTATCACCTTCAAAGTACTCTCCATTACACTTAATACATTTGTCAAATCTATGATTCCATTTTTGGAAACATTTTTCAAACTCATTTGTTTGGATGGCCGACAGCACCTCCCTCATTTTTTCCTTCACTTTTCCTACATAGTCAAATCACTGTCCTTTCTTGTTCCTCTTCATTTGCGGATACAAAAAGAAGTCACAGGGAGCAAGGTCAGGTAAGTAAGATGCATGGGGCAAGAGGGGCATGCTGGGATTGTTTTTGCTAAAAATTTGTGCACTTGGATGTATGGGTGAGCAGGTGCATTGTTGTGGTGACAAAACCAGCCAGTCCCTTCTCTGCCACAAATCAGGCCTTTTTTGTTGCACAGTGTTAGAGAATGTTTTCAGAACCTCTAAATAGAAAGCTTGATTAGGAGTCTGACCTGGTGGAACACACTCCAAATGCACTATTCCACTCACATCAAAAAAACAAATGAGCATCATCTTGATCTTTGATTTCACTCGATGAGCTTTTTTTGGGCGAGGTGACCATGGTGTCTTCCACTGGCTTGATGGATGTTTGCTTTTGGGGTTGGAAGAATAGCACCATGTCTCATCACCAGTAATGACCTTAGGGAAAAAAAAGTCTGGGTTGCTTTGGAGCTGTTTTTTTGAAGCATGGCATGTTTCCAGTCGATGTTCTTTTTCCTGGCCAGTCAGACCCCGAGGCACAAATTTCACAGCGACCTTTCTCATTCCCAAACCTTCTGTTAAAATCCGCTGAACTGAGCTCCAAGATAGTCCACATAACCTCCCCCTCTCTTCTATGGTCCGTCTTTGGTCTTCGAGCACAAGTGCATGAATTTTGCAGACATTTTTGTCCATTTGGGAAGTTGGCATATATCCAGAACAAGGTTTGTCATCAATCCACATTTCACCTTTTTTTGAAATGAGAAAAGCGCTTGTACGTTTGAGGTTTGGTTTCCCATAGTGCTGCCCTTGTAAGCTGTGTTCAACATCACCACTGTTTCGATGGCATTCGCGCCCCCCCCCCCCCCCCCGAGCAGGAAACACAATTTCATACCTGCACACTGTTCTGTTAAATCAGCCATCCCAAAAAACAAGGTTCCAGCGAAACCACTTTTTTGAAAAAATTCATTGTGACCCCACTGGGTGCACTAACTCAGAGTGCGTTGTCTAATGCTCCACCTAGGGGAGGTTTTTTCCCTTTGTTTGTTTTCCCTCATGTATTTTAAATTCTGTATTTTTTTAATGCCCCTCCATTCATAGGAGAAGTTAGGAAGAGGTGGCCATGAGTTGGAATTGACCCAATTGCAGTGAGTTTTGCTTTTAGTGGGAGCAGGAAGGAAGGATAAAGCAGCGGGCATTCGGCTTTATAACTGTTAAGTCATTAAAATAAACTGTGTGTCTGTTTTCCTCTTTTTTTTTTCTGGGTCTTCCAGGATGTACCCAGCTGCAGCATAGTCTTGTGGTTTGATGTTTTTCTTGGCTGATAGTTTAAGTTTCGGTACATGGATAGTTTCAGTTCAAGGTTTAGAGATTATCTAAGGGCAGTAGTCACAGGAGGGCCTCTAGGTTCAACTGCTCATTAAGTCTGGCCTTTTAAAAAAATCATTTTACTGGGGGCTCATACAACTTTTATTACAATCCATAGAGATATCCATTGTGCAAGCACATTTGTACATTTGTTGCCATCATCGTTCTCAAAACATTTGCTTTCCACTTGAGCCCTCGGTGTCAACTCCTTTTTCCCCTCCCTCCCCTCTACCCCCTCCCTCATGAATCCTTGATAATTTATACATGATTATTACTTTGTCACATCCTACACCGTCTAACATCTCCCTTCACCCACTTTTCTGTTGACTGTCCCCCAGGGAGGAGGTTATATGTAGATCCTTGTATTTGATTCCGCCTTTCTACCCCACTTTCCCTCCACCCTCCCAGGATCGCCATTCTCCCCACTGGTCCTGAAGGGATCATCTGTCCTGGATTCCCTGTGTTTCCAGTTCCTATCTGTAGCAGTGTACGTCCTCTGGTCTAGCCAGATTTGTGAGGTAGAATTGGGATCATGATAGTGGAGGGGGGAAGGAAGCATTTAGGAACTAGAGGAAAGTTGTATGTTTCATCATTGCTACACTGCACCCTGACTGGCTCATCTCCTCCCTGTGACCCTTTTGTAAGGGGATGTCCAGTGGCCTACATATGGGTCTTGAGTCCCCAATCTGTACACCCCCTCATTCACAATGATTTGATTTTTTGTTCTTTGATGCCTGAGACTTGATCCATTTGACACCTCGTGATCACACAGGTTGGTGTGCTTCTTCCATGTGGGCTTTGTTGCTTCTGAGCTAGATGGCTGTTTGTTTACCTTCAAGCCTTTAAGACTCCATACGCTATCTCTTTTGATAGCCAGGCATCATCAGTTTTCTTCACCACATTTGTTTATGCACCCGCTTTACCATCAGCGATCGTGTTGGGTAGATGAGCCTCATGGAATACCAGTTTAACAGGACAAAGTATTCTTGCATTGAGGGAGTACTTGAGTGGAGTGTCCATCTGCTACCTTAATACTAAACCTATAAATATATGCACCTAGATATATTTCCCTGTCCTCATATATAAATATATCTACATATGTCCATACCTTTATTTAGACCTCTATAAATGGCCTTTGCCTCCCAGCTCTTTCCTCTGTTTACTTTCCTCTTGTCTCGCTATCATGCCCAGCCTTCCTTTGGGTTTCAGTATTTCCTCTCGATTACATTGCCTTTGCTGAATCCCTACCAGGCTTCCTACACCCTCCTCACCACCATTTTTGGATCACTTGTTGTTCCCTTGTCTCTGGGTTTGTTAAGTCTTGCCATTTTAAGAATTTGTGTTCTGGTCCGTAATTTTACTACTGTGAAGGACCATCTATTGTGTTCCTGATCATAATAGTTGGTAGTGGTAGCCAGGCCCATCTTGTTCTTTCAGTCTCGGCATAAGTGACCTTGACATGTGTAGGCTAGTAGACCTGTAGACTAATTTCTTCTGTGACACTGATTTCCTTCTTTCTCTTTTGCTCCAACAAGCAGAGACCAATTGTTGTATCATAGATGGTAACTGGAAAGTTTTTTAAAAATCATTTTCTTTTTTCCCTCCCTCCCACCCTCGTGACCTGGTTGACTCATCCCTTCCTTATGGTCCTTCTGTGAAGGGATGGCCCATTGTTTACAGATGGGTTTTGGGTCACTGCTCCAGTCCCCCTTGTTCTCAAAAATATGTTTTTTAGATTTGTTTGTTTAGGCTTCTGACGCCTGTTACCTGATCCTGACACACTCGAAAGTGACTAAGAATCCTAGTGGCTACTTACCTCAGTAGGCTACAGAACATGGAGTCCTAAGCTTTTTAAAACCTAGAAAACCCATTTTCACTCTCGCAAGGTGTTTGGTTATATGTCAGAAGTTTCTCTAGGTGTGTCCTCTATGTACGCATCCACACATATCTGTATAAAATGTACACACTAGATACACACGTATTCTTACCTCTTCCTTTCCATAGACATATATGCCTGTTACCTTATATATGTGATCATGTATTCTTGTTTTTGTTGGCCAAATTACATATGTATCTTATTCTTTTTAGTATAAACATTCTCGTCTCTCATGTGATTCTTAGTGGCGTAGTTTACTTTGGTCAAGCTGTGCTCATTACCCTTGCATTCTGTGCTACTTTCTCCATCACCCAAAATAAGTGTCTATAATTCAGAGTGTTTCCTCCTCTTCCCACCCACCCTCCCTATATGGGTTTCTGTATATATCTATTTTCATTTTCTTTCTTTTAAAAATTTTCATTTTCTTATAAATGTAGGATCATATAATATGTGTCTTTATATGATTGACTTGTTTTACTTCACATTTAAAAATTGAAAATATTTTATGCCACATATTTATTGTCTAATAAAAATTATTGAGTTCTTTATGTTTTTGAACTGTTTTATATCCATTTACTTTACGTACTCTTTAGAATAAGTTAGTAAGATAGACGGTTTTCCAATTGTAAGCTAAAAAAGGTACAGATGCTTCTCGAAAGCCATGATTAGAAAAATTCCTGCCTTCATATTTAGAGTCTTTTTTGGAGGATTGTTCAAGGGCTGGGGCGAGGGTCAGTAAACAGACGGTAGATTCTGGGGCATTGTGATGATGTTTCACATAAAGGTTGTATTGTAGAACATGGAAGGAGATAAAGCAGGGAGAAGATGTGAAATCGATTGTTACTTTGTATTTTTGTCAGTCTCTTTACAATCTTTGATTCAGTTTATCATCTTTTACAAGTTATTTGTAGTGGAAAAAATCTTAGATAAAATTGGAAGTCCTAGCTTATTTTCCCAGTTCTTCTACCTCACTAGAGCTGTTTACTTGCATTTAAAAAAATAAGGCATTTTCAGTGAAAGTGTACACAGACTTTAGATCCCCATCCAACAATGTGTATGCAAATTGTTCAGTGACCCTGGTTGGCAGCCATCAGGATGCACAAACATTCTCATTGTTTTCATTCTGCGGTTTCCTGTGACTTCCAGCGTTATGCATATCTTTTCATTGCTCTGATGTCTACTTTCCCTCATCTGCGGAATGGCTGTGACCTACTCTGATTACCTCACATGGTTTTTGTGAAGGCCTGATGAGATGAGATTGGAAAGTACCTTGAACAACTTGAAGTGCTTTATTAATGCCAGGTACTGTTGTTTTTATATGATAACCTCTGTTGGCTTCTCTAAATATTCTACTCAAATGCAATGGAACTATATTGTGTATCTGGTATTTCATCATTTAGTACTTTGCTTCTTGTTTTAAGTTTTAACTTTTTTTTTTTGGTCGTTGTTTGTTCGTGTAGGAGCAGCAGAGTCAAGTGCTAACACCGTGTGTTAATTGTACCAGGTGTAAAGTGTTGTCTTTAATGTCAAGTGGCAGGCGAGCAAGCTGGACTGAAATGACACTGTTAGGCACTAGCATCAATTACCCTCCAACCTGGAGTGAGAAGGAATTCTGCACACAATAGGGAAGTATGCTCTTCAGAGGGTATCACAGCAGAAAGCAGTTCTTCGGATTCCTTTCTCAGCATTTGCAGTACTGTTTACTTGGACTTTACCCGTTCTATTGCAGACATTGCCAAAGATTACAGGAGTCTTTTTAAAAATTCAAAGACTGTTGCAAACTTCCTCTGTAGGCTCATTTGGCTGCTTGGTTCTTGAAAATGCTTAGAATAGTTGTCAAGTTATATTCAATAAATATCTAAAATAATTTATATAATTGTAAAGTGACATGAAGAATACTGTTAAGACTCACTCACGCTCACTCACTCACCTCACGCTAACTTACTCACTCACTCTAACTTACTCTAACTCACTCACTCACGCAATCACTCACTCTAACTCACTCACTCACTCATTCACTCTAACTCACTCACAAAAAAAAAAAGAATACTGTTAAGCTATTTTTCTTTTATTTTATAGCTAATCTTTCACTTTTTTTGGGGGGTGGTGGTGGGGAGTTCATTTAAGTATCTTCATTTTGTATGAAGGTTTTATACAGTTTCATTTCAGCTTAATTGGACTCCTATGTGCCAGGCATCCAACTAAATATAAAAGAGATAGGCAGATGCAGATATTTCCAATGTAATCGTTTAGCAATAAAATAGGTGCTTTAGGGTTGCAGAAGAGGGAGATGTGATCCAGAGTAGAGATTTAGGCAGTGACTCCTGGAAGAGATGATACCTAAACTGAGTCCCACCAAGCCTTCTAAACATGAAAACAGGTTTTTAGGGACGATAAACCAAACTCACTGCCACTGAGTAAATTTTAACTTTTAGTCACCCTGTAGACAAAGTAGAACTGAACTGTACATTTGAGTTTCCAAGACCGTAAGTCTCTTTTTTTCAAAACGACTGTAAGTCTTTAGGAAAGTAGAAAGCCTCATCTTTCTCCTGTGGAACAGCTGGTAGGTTTGAACTGCTGACCTTCTGGTTAGCAACCCAACACATAACCCTATGTGCCATTAGGGTTAACCACAGTTCTCTGAGATCTCTGAGAACATGGTTCTTTTTTCTCCGATCAGCACCAGTGACCCATATCAGGACTCTAGCTGCTGTCTTAAAGACTACCTTCAGGCCAGAGGGGTGAGGGAACATGGGGAATCAGACATACCCTAAAGTCCTTCTACAGAGAGCTACTATTTCTTTATTAAAAATACATTTTCATATACACAGGGGCATTGTCTTATTAAAAAATAATAGATATGTTCAATGCTTGAATTACTAATTATACTTGAAATCAGCTACTTTTCTTGATTAAATATTCTCCATGTGCTGTAAACCTTTGGCTTTTCCAGAGTTCTGGCAAAATTGCTTACGATAATTTTTGCCATTCACTGTTTATGTAGAAAAAAGAATCCCTGGTGGGCATGGTGGCTACATGTTGGACTGCGATCCACAAAGCTGGTAGTTCAAAACCACCAGCCAGTCCTCTGGAGAAAGATTGAGCTTTCTACTCCAGTAAAGAGTTACGGTTTCATAAACCCACTGAGGTAGTTTTACCCTGCCCTATAGGGTTGCCATAAGTTGGCACCAACTCAGTGGCAGTGAGTTTGGTTTTTTGATTTATGTGGAGGAAGGGGATGAATCAGTCTTGGGAGTTTCTACTTCACCATGTTCACTACGTGTCACCCGACTTTCTTGAAAGCAAGTCTGGGCCAAAATAAATTCTTTCATATTCTTACTTAAATTGTTAGTATATTCTTGTATGTCAAAATACTCATGGCTTTGTGACTTTGAATTGGTAAATGTTCATGATGTGAGGGGGTGTGTGGAACATCCATGAATCCATATTGTGTGACCTCAACCACCTAAACTTGTATACTCAGTCGTTTATGTACATGCATAGAGTATAGACAGACATGTCAAAGTGTATCAAATCATCAAAATGATTCTGGATGCCTTTTGTGTTCCTTAATTTTTGTTCTTTGAATTTCAGTTATCTGTCATGCACAAAAAAAGTTGAAGAGAAAAAAGTTATTTTCAAAACTTGCATGGAGTTTCCATTGCCTGTAGAATAAAGTTAACTTGTGTACACACACACACACACACACACACACACACACACACACGAAATTCTTTCTAACTTGGTGCTAACATTAGTAAGTACCTGTCTCATACTTTTGATTTTTCAGGGGAAAGTTGGGTACTGGGTACCAATGACTAAAGGAGTTTATAAATTTTTGTGCTTGGTCATATTGATGTTCTTATCTGCAGCAATAAAAAGAGAAGGGAAGAAAACAAAGTCAAACAAACAGATGCAGCCTAGTTGCTGTCAAGTTGATTTAGACTCTAACACCCTAACAGAATAGAGCTACTAACAGAATAGAGCTACTAACAGAGTAGAGCTACTCCATAGGGGTTCTGAGGCTCTGACCTCCAGAAGCAGATTGTCACGCCTTTCTTCTGAGTGCGTTTGAACTGCCAGCCTTTTGGTTAATAACGCTTAACTGTGAATCTAGTGTAAAGGCCGTGAATCTAGTGTAAAGGAAGCACCCCCAATTAACAGCGGGCCATACAGGGTCCAGGGAAATGGACCAGTTGACTTTACAAGAAAATCCGCCCAGTTCTTACTTGCCTCTTGCCTTTTGTTGTTACACCAATGCAAGTGAGAAGTTTTAGATTTGTGATGCCACATCCATATTTCCTCTAGAAATTAATATTAGTTCATTCTGGAAGTTCATCTCTTGGGTTTTTTGTTGTTATTGTTGTTGCTTCTGTCAATTCCAAATTTAGTAACTTTGATTTTTACCTGTTTTTAACTTAGTAAGTGGCTGTCTTTCAGATCTCTAGTCATTTCCTTTATGACCAAGGTTGCATGTGAGTTTTTTATAAGTCTTTATTTCTCCTCAGTCATGAAAATTGGCGGTTCTAGGACTTTTCGCGGCACAGGCTTTTTTTTTTTTTTTTAACTCTTTTTGCCTCACCAGCAGCAGGTTTTCTGCCAGCGTGGCTTGTTGTGCAATCCCTTATTTCCTACTGTCTCCTCTACTTCTTCAAACCATGAACACGAATAGCAAAAGCTCCCTCCGTCTGTCCGTGCCTCCTGTTTTTCTTGTTGCAAATGCAGAATTTAGATCTTACATTTAGGAAGTGCACTTTAAGCTAAGCGTGCTGTATTCCCGCTTCCGCAGGTCTCTGAGATTTGGAGCCTCCACTTTGTCTGTCCCGTCCTCTTCTCGTTTCACTGTTGCTCCCTGAGGCATACGCCCCACCGAGGTTCATGCCTCCTGCTTTTATTGGAGATCATGTTTGCTTTTATGTCGTGTACTTGGTTGCTTTGGGGTATTTTCTGAGAGTAGGGGGAAATTCTGACTTTTTTATTTATGATGAAAGGGCTTAAAATGTATATGTTCATGTGTTTTCATATTTCTTTAGTCAGAATGCTTAAACTAGATTAAATGTTATCATTATAAACCATTATAAAAGGTGTTTTCACTTACTTAAATACTTCCATAACATTTACTATAGCTTTACACAAATAAATCACCTAGTGTCCATTTTACAGTATGTACAAATCCTCCCGTCATTTTCCTAAACACACTGTAACCAATGCTTTTTTACATGTTGCTGGTTTCATATGCAGTTTTTTCCTTGTCCAATGGGTTTAATGTTCCACCATCATCTGCATGCCTGTGGACATGGAAGCAGACCTCATCCGAACCTCTGCTGTCCAGTCTATTCACACTCTTAGTGACCGGACAGGACAGAGTGGAACTGCTCCCTGGGGTTTCTGAGGCTGTAAATGGTTACGGGAGAAGAAAGCCTCATCTTCCTGCTGTGGAGCAGCTGGTGGGTGGAAGCTGCTGACCCTTCTGCTTAGCCACCCAGCAGATAAACCCGCTATGCCACCAGTACTAACCAGCCTACTCCTGAGATTCTAAAGCAGCCTCTCTTCCAGGGTTCCGCCCTTGTCCTGCAAACAGCTTCCTCCAATGCAGGAAGAAATCACTTGTTCACTTCAGAAATAGCCTTCACCAGGGAGGTGTGTGAGTCTGCACACTCAGGATCAGAGAGACTGCCCCACTTTCCGGTCACTGTACTTGGGTCATTTGAAGTCTTCCACCTGCACATACACCCCTGGAGAGCCTCCGATGCATAGGGGGTCACGTGTCCAGGCTTGCACCTGTGCCTGTACCTTTGCCACCTGGCTTCAGGTGTGGCTGACACCGTGAACTACCCCAGAGCATACACAGCTTTAGTGGTTTGTTTTCCAATTACTGAGGTACTACTAAACGCAATCCATGACTTCTTGGCCATGATTTATAGTTTTATTATACAAATAAGTTTATGATCAAAACTGACATTTTCATATTATTGAATGAGGTCAAAATTCACTTCTGAAAATGTCACAAAACCTGTGATGTATACAAAGGTGTGCTTTGCCAGACTTTTAAACATAATGTTATTTCTACACATTATGTGTTGCCCATTGTTTACATGGTGTGCTAGTTGAGGGTGAGTGGGGAGTGAGTGCTACAAGTGCTTTACAAACGCCAACGAATTTAATCCTCCTAGCAATCCTGTGAGATACGTACAATGGGGCTTCCAAAAGTTTGTGGAAAAATTTCATTAGCTCTCAATTCTGGGTTTTTTTGTTTGTTTTTCCTTTTACAACCCTTTGAATCCTTCACATCGTATTCTTGTTTATTGATAGGAAACTGAAGCACAGTCAGGAGAATGAATGTGCCCTGTCACTAAATTAATAAGAAATGAGAACACTTTCTACGTTCGTTCTGTGATCATAGCACTTGTAGTATTGTTATCCTCTGCTTATGCCTTTTGCTAATGAGTCCCTTGAGAGCAGGTCTCATTCATCTTGGTATTCATTCCAGGTGCATACTCAGTGGAATGTCTGATCCAGAAGATGCTCAATGATGCTGTTGGTGAATTTATTCCTTTTTATTTGGAGCCAAATAACTTACTCTCTGCTAGACTTAGACAGCATCAGTTATCCTCCTTGCCTTCTTTCCTTTTTCTTCTCTTTTTAAATTGTGCCGAAAACATACACACCAACAGTGTCATCACGTTTTTCATGTTGTGCTACCTTATTTCCATGCTTTAAGAAACTATATCCTAATATTAGTTATATTTAAGTAGTGTGTTATGTAAACCAACAAAGTATTCGTCAATTCAAGGTAGCAAACATACTGGTTGGTGATCTTACTTATGTGAAAGGGCTTCCATTACCTTTTAAAAGGCGAAAGGTTTATACAAACAGGAGAAAAAACAGAGTATGTCTTTTAATTCCATTTCTCTATGAACCCTTTGAAGCCCCCTCATTGTTACACTTTCTACTAAGCAAGATGCTAACTGAAAATTCCTTTCATCCTAGACTTGCAGTTGCTGATACTGGTTTATTGGAACTTGTCACATGAGGCATAGCCTGTTTTAGTGTGAGATAATGACAGTTAATGTTAGTTGTAAACATAGTACTGTGCCTTTCTGGAGGCTCTGGGGGGTGCACCTGTTAGGCATTCTGTGCCTAGCTGTTCTGGGCTCACCCAGAGGTACCTCAGAAGAGAGGTCTAGTGGTCTGTTTCCAAATGGCTCTGGAGCCCTCTGAAAAAGCTCTACTCTGTGCACATGGGAATTGGAAGGGATTCAATGGCCATTAGCAAACATTATGCCTCCCTGTACACTGCTATGTGCATTATCTCATTTAGACCTCACAAAAGTACTAGCATACATATGCTATTGTTTCCACATTTTCTGTTCATGGAAATGAGATTCTGAGAACTTCAATAACTTGGCCAAAGTGATGAAGGAACTGATGTAGCTATGAATAATTTTCAGGTCTGATTCTCTGAATGCTGATTCTGTGATTTTAGTTTCTCTGAAACTTTTCACAGACCATATTAAATGTAATTTACAATTTGCCAATCTTGGCTTTCTAGAGTTGCGTTTCTTTAAATTCCTCCATCCCCATAATATCTCATCTACTTACATACTACCAATATGTCCCATACTGTTATTAGTTGCATTATTTAGGATAAAGAGGGGCTGTTGTGCTTCAAATCAGCCTAGATGATAATGAAATTCATTATTTTTTGTAATAGGGAGCTCAGTGGACACCAGCATTGGATGGCTCAATCTCTTAATGTTGTCTAACGTAAAAACAGGCTATGTGATGAGTTAATATACCTCCTCAAATAATTATCTTAAGTAATGTTTAAAAATGATTTCAGATTCCATTATGTCATCTTCATTTCCTCAGTATTTCATAGTAAAAAATTTCAATTATAGAGCCAAGTTGGAAAGAATTTTATAATGATCACCACCTAGATTCTATCCTTAGCGTATTACCATATGTACTTTATTGGCATAGCCATCCATCTTTACGTCCACCCACAATTCATTTCCTTTTTAGAACACATCTGCACATATCCTTGTGTCTTCAGCCTGAAGATCAGTAACTAGAGTCCAATATTTGTGTAACATTTTTTAATGTAACATACACATGTAATGAAACGAACAAATTTTAAATGTGCATTTACGTGTTGCTTCTCAGTTCTTCCTGCCCCAGTTGCACAACTGTTGTAATTTATCCACTATAGTAGATGACATTTTTCAGTTTTAGTACTTCCATCAATTGAATTAGATATTGTATATTCTGTTGCTCTTTTCACACAATATGATTTTTAAAAATATTGCATTTGGGGTGAATGTTTACACAGCAGATTAGATTTTGATTCGAAGTCTGACTATGAGTAGTTCAGGGACAGTAGTTACTTATCCCATTTTAGGCGCTCTAGATTCCCTGCCTCTTTATCTTTTCTCTTTCCCCCCTTATCTTTTCATCTTTGCCTCAATGCAATTGTTGGCATTTTAGTCTTAGATTTTTTTTTAGTAGCGTCATACCCCTTATTTTGTGTGCTGATCTGTTAGCTCACTAAAAGGTGATCCTTGCATAGTTTTGGTTCAAAGGTTAAATGAATACCTCAGTGCATTAGTCTAGTTGCAACTTATTTATTAAGTCAGTAAGAATTTTTTTAAAGTGTGAATTAGGTGGTGGCTTACATTTCAGATTGCCTTTGGATTAAACAATTTAAACAACACACCAGTCTTCCCAATCACTTGCCCTCTCTTTCCCACCCCCTCCCCTTTCCCCCTCTTGTAGGAGATTTTCTTCCCTTCGCCCAGAGAACACCTGTCCGTCCATTCTCAAGCCTGTTGCTTTTCCTTTGCTTCCTAATCTCACCCAACCCTGGTAACTATTAAAGGCTGGTTCTTCTAATATGAAAAAGCTTTCTTTATTTAATAAAAGTAGTCTCATAAAATATTTGTGTTTTTTTGTGGTTGAATAGCTTCACTCAACAGAATGTCCTCAAATTTTTCCATGCTACGAGGTGTTTCACAGTTTCATTGTTCTTTAACAAAGCATAGTATTCCATCGTGTGTATGTGCCAAAGCTTGTTTATCCATTCTTCCACTGAGGGCATCTGGGTTGTTTCCATCGTCTTACTGTCACGGGTAGTGCTGTGGTGAACATGCATGTGCATTTATCTGTCTGTGCGACAGCTCTTGTATCTTTAGGGTCTGTCCTGAGTAAAGGGATTGCCCGGTCACTTGGTATTTTCTTAACCCAGTTACTCGGGGCAGTGCCATGACGATTGTCACACTTGATTGTACGGTTCCTCTGTCAGCACTCCCTCAGCATTTACTCTTTTCCTTTTTAAAAAAGCTTTGCTATCTGCCTGCCTGAGGTGGTCTCATTGTTGAGAGATTTGCATCTCTCAGTTGGCTGGAGATCGCAAGCTGCTCATTTGTGTGTTGGCTGCTTGGTGAACTGTTCATATCCTCTGCCCATTTAAAAATTAGGTTATATTTGTCTTTTCCTTGTTGAAGGCTTACAGTTTACTCGTGATTTTACAGATTAGTCCCTTGTCTGATACATTTGGTATATCATTGCCAAAATGTTCTCACGCTCTTTTTTCTCATTTTTTGTTTGACGTGAACTTGTATGCTACAGAGAATTCAAGTCCACTTTAGTTTTACTTTTAGTTTTTTATCAGACCAATGTTTAACCCTGAAAAGCAAGGAATCTGGAAGGTTTTGAAGGTTGTGATTCATTAAAAGAATTAAAAAAAAACTTTATATGTATATATTTTTTCTTTGTGTACTATAATATTTACAAAGAAAAATATATTCTGTGTAGTTGTGCGGACCACTTCAATAACCTCTCTTCCTGTCTTTTTCTTTATTTTCATATATAATGTATCATAAATATTTACCTTTGAGACTATCTAACTTTGCACTAAGCATAACATTCTCTAATTCTGTCCACATCTTAAGATGTGTGACAGACTCATTCATCATTGTTTTTTAAGGATGCCTAATCCCATTGTATGAATGTACCAGAGTTTGTTCAGCCGTTCATCTGTAGTTGGAGTTTTGTATTGTTTTTATCTTTTTACTATTATAGAAATTGCTGCAATCAATATAGGTGTGAATACATTTGTTCATGTTTTGTTCTTTATTTCTTTAAGGTCTGTGCAAAATGAAGAGGTGGTAGGATCATGAAGTGTTTGTATTTGCACGTGTTTAAGGAAGCGTTGTGCTGTTTTCCATAGTGGTTGTACAAGTCTGCAATCCCACCTGCAATGTCTTTACTGTTTGGATGAAGCCTTTTGATGTACACAAGTGTCATATTTTTAGGAGGTTCCAGTTCTGTGTGTATTTGTTTTGTTTATTATGTTTGATACTACATTTATACTGTGCTTTAGGGCCCTTAACGTTTTTCCTATTTTTTTCATTGCTGATCTTTTTTTTTAACAGTTTTATTGGCACATAATTTACATAGCATATACTTTCATAGTTCAACTGTTCAGTCATATGATTACCATATCAATTTAGAACAACCCCCCACGGTTAAATCACCTTTAAAATTAGTTGTACAATCACAGTTAGTTCTAGTACGCCATCTCTGCTCCCATCTTCATTTCCCACTCCTGAGCTCCCCCTTTCCTCCCTATCACCCACTCCCACCCCTGCATTCCCTATCAACCCCTGTGTCCGTTATCATCACTATGCGTCCACTTCTGTGGGTCACGAACTGGGAAACCCATCAGAAACCATAAAAACCGAGTTTGAAATAAGGGGTAAGGATAAAATAATAATAATGTAAAGACCAAAGTACAAGTAGTGAGTTGGGAAGAAATTTCTGTCATGGAATAAGTAAGAGATACTTGCTCACAGAACCAACTCAGGTAGGGTCTGTAGGGAGGTCATCTGGCCATGTATGGAGTTTGATCCAGCATAATCAATGTTACAGTGGTTTTTGCCTGACAGCAAGGCTGTTTGAGACTCGTGCCTGTGACTAGAGCCAGCTGCTCAATCTCACTAGATACTCACTAGATGGGTTTGGGGCTCCTACTCCCCTCCATAACCATCTACAAATTGTGGGTTCATAATTTTATTTTTAATTTACATTTTCTGTTTTTTTGGGGGGGTTCGTTATTTTTAGCTCTGATACTTTTGCCTTCCCCATATTTGAATGTTGTAATTGTCATCTTTGGATCACAAGCAAGTGTGCTTCTTCCATGTGGACTTAGTTGACTCCTCGCTTAGATGGCTGCTTGTTTGAATACAAACCTTTAAGACCCAGACACTATTCTGCTTGATAGCCGGATATCATCTATTTCCTTCACCATACTTTGCTGTAGTACCCTTATGGTCAGTGATCCTTCCATGAATCATTGATTATCTTTATAATTTTAGTGTTTACATTCAGGTCTCTGCTGCATCTTAAAATTTTTTTAATGGACAGAGGTATGAGTCCTGTTTCATCCTTCTGCAATTGGAAGCCCAATTTTGCCAGCACTATTTGTTAAAGAGAAAAACAGTAAAAATTTAAGTTTGTTCTGGTGTATGGTTTTCTCCAGTTCGATGAGGGTTTGTTTATCTATTTTATTCCAGTCACCACCATTGATTATAGAAGTAGGAAATCTCTAGTTTCTCAGCTCAACATCATTTTATCAGATTCATAAGTTATTGTGTACATTAGTAGGTGATCTATTCGTATTGCATTGTATGATTATACCACAGTTTGTTTATTCATTGTTCCATTGATGGATACATGGGCTGTATCATGTTTTTTTGCTGCTGTCTTGCTAAATGTGGTGAGCATTTTTGTATAAATATTTTTGCTTTCTCTAGATAAGTACCTAATATTAGAATTGCTTTGTTAGGGTAGATGTATGTTTAGCTATATAAGGAATGCCAGATATTTTCCCAAAATTGTAGTACAACTTTGTTCTCACCAACTACATGTTAGATCTTCATTATATCCTCAAAAAGATATTTTGGATATCTTTAAAAATTTTAGCAGTTTGGGTAAATATATGTATTTTAATGTATAACATTCATCATTATAGTTATTGATATCACATCTTTACTACTATCCTTGTAATTTAAACATTTTTAGGTGTTCTGCCTAATATCTGGTAATGTACTTAAATTCATTCATTACAGAGTTAGGGGGTCTTCCAAGACCACCCTCACTTCTCACTGCAAGTTTAGGGGCCTCCAAATAACTCTTAAATTTAATAATACATTAGAAATATTCTCAGAACTCATTGAAAGGTATTCATGTTTATGACTTATTCTATATAAATCTGAAAAACAAACTCCTTGCCATCAAATCAATTCCAATTAATAGTTGACCCTTAGGGACAGGGTAAAACTAACTGCACCTGTGGACTTCTGAGACTGTAACTCTACAGGAGTAGGAAGCTTCGTCTGTCTCCCTTGGAGTGGCTGGTGGTTTCTAACCTTGCAGTTAGTCCAGCGTGTAACCACTGTGCCACCAGGGCTCTTCATTAAATGAAAATATCGGGATTAAAGTCAGCAATGGGAACAGGTGGTGAGGCTAGGTTCCAGGTGCTTGTTTCTCTCACATGATTGGCGAGAGCATGTACAGTGTATTGCCTTTCAGGGAACCCTGTGTGACTCATGCTGTCCAGAGTTTTTATTGGGTCTCATTCACATAGATATGGGTGACTACCACTGACTTGATCTTTGTCTCTAGTTTCTATAGAAGTTTAACTGATACTATGTGGTCCAATGTCTCCTTTCCCTGAGTAAATTCTATTGCTATCACAGCCTCTCTGGTGTGGCCCTCAGATAAACACAGGTATTTATTTACCAGTCTAGACTTTCTACCTTCCAGGGACTTAAAAATTACTTCCGGAAATCAAGAGCCAAGGCCTAACTTCTCTTTGGGCAACGTTCCTCATATTATGCACTCACATATACTCTCCTTGGTTTTAAAAATTCATATACAGTATGCTTACGTTAACTGTTAGGCTTCATGACCTTGGTCATAGAGTATAACTGACCCAGAGGGATATAGAGTATGTCTTTGGTTCAACTTGACAAGAACTAAGCTACTGAACTATTTAAACTAAATTTTTGTAGCGTCTGAAACCATTCTGAGTCCATCGTTGAGGCAAATGGTTAAAGAGCTTGACTTCTAAGAAAAATGTTGGAGGTTGGAATCTACCCAGATGTATCTTAGAGCAGTGGTTCTCTACCTGTGGGTCGCGACCCCTTTGGGGGTAAAATGACCTTTTCACAGGGGTCGCCCAATTCATAACAGTAATAAAATTACAGTTATGAAGTAGCAGTGAAAATAATGTTATGGGTGGGGGTCACTACAACATGCAGTCTACTTCTGAAAAACTAGCCATTGGCACCCCAAGGAGCACAGTTCTGCTCTGTGCACTTTGAGAATGTCATAAGTAGGAATCAACTTGTTGGCATTGGCTCATCCAGTTAAACAACTGATGAAGAATGGATACATTTGAATTATGGCGTCGGTGAAGAATATTGATTCTACCATGGACTGCCAGGAGAATGAGCAGTTCAGTGTTAGAAGTGCAGCAGAATGCTCCTTAATGTGAGGATGGTGCGACTGTCTTCTTTCCTTTGGTCTCAGGCAGTGCTATCATGTGTGGTAAAGTAGAGGAAGACTCTCAGTGGGATGGATTGACGCACTGAGTGCACCAGGAGCTCAAGCATTTGTGAGGATGGAGCAGAACTAGGCAGTGTTTTGTTCTGTTATATATAGGTTGTACTGAATTGGATCTGACTTCATGGCATCAAACAACACCAGAGAAAAAACTGGTGGTCTACTTCTGAAACCTTGCAGGGGAGACCCTGTGGATCACAGCAGAATGCCGCATAATATAGTGCTACAAGAGCACCCCTCCTGTCCCTGCAAGGTGGCATATATTCCAGTTCAGCAGTGGGTTTAAACGTTTTTATCAGTGAGTATGAAGGTGGTGCAGGGCTGGGCAGCTTGGTATACAGAGTAGCCATGAGTTGCTACGGACATGACGGCAACTAACAACAGCAGATAGCCTGATTACAGAGTTTTAAGTTCTTAAAAGCAGCTATTCATTGCTCACAAAGATGAACCAAATATTGCCCCCTACCCAAATAGCTTATCACATAGCATCTATTTATTTATTAAGGTTTGTTTAATCCCTCACCCTTAGCCTCTGAGATAGCATTTAAAGAGGTGTTGATAAATTTACATGACATTATTAGCACTGTGCTTTAATGAGTATTTTTGTTTGTTTGTTTTCAGGACGTTCAGTCAGAAGAAGGCTGCTATTGAAAGAGAGTATGCACAGGTAAGCGTGGAAACGGATGTCCTTACCTGGCTATCCCTCTTTTCCTGGGCTCCAGGGCAGGTAGGGTTGTTAGAAGGCAGCTGTAGTGTCTTCGAATTCTCCTTTCCCTTTGGCTGTCCAGTTCCCTTTTTGCTCTGTTTGAATCTTCGGGTGAGGTGATAAGGTGCTCCTTGTACAAGGAAACTTGTGAACCTCCTAAGAGAAATTAGTATCTATGATATTTGAAACATATTTACAAGTATAAATATATCCATTCTCTTTTCTGTGTTACATTTTCTGCAATTTTATGAAAAGTTAATTCTTACTTTTGCTCAATCAGGTATTCTTAATAGGGCCTTGTGATAGATAGTGGTATGCTTTCAATGGCAGCTGGTTCTAGGGAAATATAAGCATGTCCTTCTTTTATTTTAATTAGAATCCTATTTGCTCCCAGAAAACAGGTTATATTGGTAATAATATTTTGTGGATGGGTAAGAATGAATAATTAGTCTTCTTTGTTCAAAAACATTTTAACATAATTTGGAATTTCGGGCCCTTACAGATAATTTTCTATGTAGAATAACATTTTCAAAGTCCCCCTTCCCCTGATTATATGAAGGAAGTAAAAAAATACTGTTATCAAATTCAGTTTTAGGAACCTTTATAAAAAGCTGCCAAAGTGTGAAGCTTAGATTTTCACCATGTTCTCCTTCTTTACATTTCTGAAGGTTGTGTTTCCATGTCTCTGACTTTTCGCTAAGAAGTCTGTGGATTTTTATTTATACCATGTCAAAGAGCAAGTTTGGCTTCCTTGAGGAACTCAGATCAGGTTCTTTTGAAATGTTCTTTGAGTTTAGGGAACAGAAGGAAGTCAGAAGTCAGAAGGGGCAAGTTTAAGGCTATATTTTGAATGGGGTAAGATTTCCCAATGAAATCCTCATTGGATAGTCCCTGTTTCCCTTGGTAAATGGGCAGGTGCATTGTTGTAATAGGAAAAAAAATAGTCAGCATTACTTTCCTGTTTTGTTTTTTAAAAATCAGTTTTCATGTTTCTTAAAACTACTTCATAGTAATCCTCTGTGGTTGTCCTGTGTCTTGAGAAAGGCCTATTAAGTCAGCAGTTCTCAACCTGTGGGTCGCCACCCATTGTGGGGGTGGGGCGTAGTTCGAATGACTTTCACAGGGGTCGCCTAAGGCCTTTGGAAAACACATATTTCCGATGGTCTTAGGAACCGAGACAGTGCTCCTCTGTCCGTCTCCAGGTGGATCCGCCCACATGCAGATATGCTCACCTACAAATACCTGGTGTGAAGACGGTTACCCATACTACACCGTGCTTCAAGACAAAATTTCATTTATTTGTAATTAGATATAAATATTTTACAATATATAATTACATATTGTTTTTATGATTAATTACTATGTTTTAATTATGTTCAGTTTGGAACAATGAAAATACATCCCGCATATCAGATATTTATATATATTGTATATAAAGGAAGGTTGAAAACCACTGTATTAAGATTACCTCTTTGGAATTTACCCCAGACAGTCACCATAACCTTCTAAGCCATTGATTCTCAATCTTAATGCCACGACCCTTTAATACAGTTCCTCATGTAGCGACCCACCAACCATAAAATTACTTTAGTTGCCACTTCATAACTATAATTTTGCTACTGTTATAAATTGGGTGACCCTTGTGAAAGGGTTCTTTGACCCGCCCCCCCAAAAGGAGTCATGACTCACAGGTTGAGAACTGCTGTTCTAAGCTGACTTCTCTGCCTTGAATTTAACTGATCCAGCAGATTTCTTAGCACCACTGTTTTGATTGAGTTTCTGTATTAGTCTGGGTAGACTAGAGAAATAAATTCACAGACACTAATATGTATAAGAGAGAGTTTTATATAAAAGAGCAATTGTATATTGAGAAAACATCCCAGTCAAGTCCATAAGTCCGATATTACCCCACATATCGATACTAGTCCATAAATTCATCTTCAGACTCATGCAAAATGTGCAACGAGGCCAAATACAGGAAGATCACAGGCCAGTGGGTGGAAAGTCTTATGGATCCTGTGGTAGTGGAAGGATCTCAGCGCTGACAGGGGTCTCCACCAGCTCCAGGGCTGTAGTGTAGCTCCATGTGTCTTCTCCACAGGAATGTCTCTCAGGGAGCGTGTGTGTGTCCTGCCTCCAACTAGCTATCTTATTGCCTTAGTGCCTTCAAATTAGGTTATCAGTCTGCGACCTGATAGGCCAAACTCCAGCCCTTCACTCTTAAGTCTGAAATTGATAACAGATTATATAACTACCATAGTCTGTATTTGAATACACCCTAATGAGACTGAGGTGTATTACTGAGAGAACTTGTCTATAGCCAAGTCATGTTTAAACATGTTTTGTTTGGAATAAGCCTGTGCATATATGAACTGGAGCCCTAGTAACAATACTTTTTTAACTTACCTTGGTAAAAGTAGTATTTGTAGCCAAAATTTTAAATACCAGAACACCTAAAAAGGCAAATAAATTTAGCACTCCCAGTGAAGATTCTGTACATGGTGACCACTTTTTCCATTGATACTGCTGTTACACTTAAAATTTAAGAGATTAGCATATGACTTTCTTTTTCTTTGTGCTTTATCAAGTTTTGGATTTAGTGCTATTTTGATTTTGGATACTCAGTTTCCATGTGAGGCAAATATTTATGGAGCACCGTCTTAGTTATCTAGTTGACGATAAGTGTCTCTGTTGCCCTGAACAAACTTACTCGTCACCATTGGTGTGGTGGTGAAGTGACCGCGCCAGCACCTCCTCTTAGAGCTTATTTGTGTGTGACAGAATGAATACTGCTCGACTCTGCCTCACCTCAGTCTCACAGTTGTTATGGTAATCTTGCCTCATTAGTATCACAGAAGTTTTGATTTACACTGCATAGGATAATTAGATCATAAAATGGAATCTAATTTTATAATACTAAGACTCAAGGCCTGGCAAACTTGACACATATTTGGGGGCATACAATTGAATACATAACAAACTTTTCAGGTACTATGGATATGGCCAAAAGGGCAAAAAATATTGTTTGACTTACAGATTTGACATTTCGTGGTTGCATGTGATCTTCCAGTTAAATATATTAACTTATTTCTCCTGGAGGCAACTGATTGGGCATTATTGTCTATTGAAAAAGATATTTTATAGTATTATTAGTAGTGGTATGTGCAGTCATCTGTAAACCAAGAATTGGCCAAAAAGAGTACCATTGTTAAAGAGATTCAGAGAGCATACACATCAGCCAACCTAATTAAAAACAAACAAACTACGAAGTAAAAGAATTCAAATAGGATTGAATTTGAGAAATAATACCTCAAACACATGCAAAGTAAACCTGTAGTTCATGTTTAAGGGATTGTTAAAGAAAGAACACATTTCAGGACCACTTTTATACTTGATGCGCTAAAGCAGTGTAGGTTTTAGAGTTGCTTACCATTTTAATTTTTCCTACTAGATTATTAATGTTTTATTTTTTAAACATGGGTTTCTGAAGTTTCAGAAATAACAGGTGTATGCCATATCTTTTTATATAAAAAGAACAAACAAATATCTGATAACACAGACACCACTTGAGTCAGTGAACAACAGTAGCTATCAGGGTGAAATCAACCTTGGCTTCTGACTGAAGGGAGCTAACCTTGGCGGTGTTGGTAAGAGAATCTGCAATATTCAAACTGAAATTTCTGCAGACAAGACCTGTGTGTTACTATCCTTCCTTCAGCCTTTGGCAGAATGCCCCTAGTGGAGGAAGGACACAGAACGTTACTGTGGCCAGAGAGAAAGATCAGGAAAAGCGTGTGGACTTTCAGGGTGGGACCTTGCCTGAGGACAAACACAGAGCAAGTGTGGACACACTGGCCAAAGAGCCTGTTGTACCTACAATTTCAATTTTCAGTTTTTGAAAAAAATAGATTTATACTCGGTGCCTTCCTTTCTGCCAGTCTCTTCCTATGGAACAATAAGGAGACATTTCCCAATTGTTTGCCTGATGTTTCAGTGATTTATGGAACTCAAAGGTAGGGAGAATACTGAGAGATGGAGGAGTTTTTATTAGAGGTGAGTGAGTGTACCGCAGTTTGGAAGAGTTGGACATTTGGATCTTTCATTTCTACCCCTTATGAAAGAAATCACATATGAAGAAATATTTAGTTTTTGGTGATCTGTTAACAAAATCAATCACTTTATCAGGGTAGATGCAAAGATGAAAAAAAAAAACCTTGATTCTTGAGTTTACAATCTAGTAGATAAGCAAATATGTAAATGACTAGATGTAAGATAAATTGAAGTAGTTTCAAAATGAAATTATATGCAGCAAGATTAAAGGCAAAAAGGAACTGATACAATTCTGAGAAGATACTGGGTAAGATTGTCAATATCAACTACTTTTAGAATAAAGTATGCCAATTCTTCAACGTGAGGCCCATTTTGGACACTTCTGTTATTGTTGTTATTAGGTGCCATGAGTCACTTCCAACTCTTGGTGACCCTGTGCACCACAGAGCGAAGCACTGCTGGGTCCTGCCCCCTCCTCACTGTCATTCCTATGCCGGAGACCATTGTTGCAGCCACTGTGTCACTTTATCTTATTTTGAGCATCTTTCGCCTTTTTCATGGACCCTTTACTATAGCAAGCATGAAATCTTTCTCCAAGGACTGGTTCTCCTTGCTAACACACCCAAAGTACGCAAGACAAAGATGGGTTAGCCTCGATTCTAAGGAGCATTGTGCCTGTAACTTCTTCTAAAACAGATTTGTTCTTTCTCCTAACATTGCATGATACTGCAATATTTTTTGCCAACCTTCTAATTCAAATGTGTCAATACTCCTTCTGTCTTATTTACTTTCTACCTTTTCCCTGCATGTGAGGCAATTAAAAATACCATGCCTTAGGTCGTGCACACCTTAGTCCTGAAATGATATTTTTGCTGTTAACACATTAAAGAGGTCTTTTGCAGCAGATTTGTTCAGTGTAAAACAAGTGTTGGGCATATTATCTGAGCACCTAACTTTACAAGGGAAAAGGATGCTCAGCATCAACTGGCCAAGGCCGATTCCTATGAGGCTGAGGTCAAACATGCTTCCATCCTCTGACCTTCTTACCAATTCTGATACCAACTGTCCCTACAGCAGCACTATCTATGCCTCAGCTGGTTCAATAATTCCTTGTAATGGCCACATAGAACTCACAGAACATTATGATTATGAGATTGATTAGGATTTATTAGGGAAGCTAACAGGCTACAAATTATAACCAGAAATGATTGGGATATATTCTCATTTTTCTTTTGGTCCGTGGCCTCTTGGCTTCATGGCCCCTTGACTGTGTGCTGCTTAGCAGTGTTACAGAGCCCCTTTAGCTCTGGTGATACATGCCCAAGGGCACTCCACATTGCCATGACCCTCAGCCTGAAGCATGCAGCAAATATATTTACTCCAATTCAGTGCTCCCTACTCTATAAAGGAACCTTCTGCCCAGAGACACCCAACTTTACTGGTTTAATGAGCCAGGAAGTTCCCATTGTTTCTACTGCTCTGCCTTGTGGCTTCTCTAGTATTTCTCTGGTGCCCCTGGAAAGAGGAGTGTCAATTTACAGAGACCTCTAGATTCAAAGGATACCTCCCACTTCTGACTCTTAATGGTGGTGAGATTCCCCCACCTGTTTCTGAAATGGCTCATTTTATACCCAGCAGGATGGCCAGTTAACCCTGCTAATCAATTGGGCTAAAATCTGCCTGGTCAACAGTTCGAAACCACTGGGTTCTCAGGAGAAAGACTAGCCTTTCTACTCCTGTAAACAGTTACAGTCTCGGAAAATCACAGGGGGTTGCTATGAGTCAGCATTGACTCAATGGCAGTGTTTGGAATTTTTCAGTCATTAATTGCAACTGAGTAGGTGTTCCTATCAGTTTCTTCCTCACCTTCTCTTACCCTGACCAATCAGAAAAGGAGTCATTTGGTGGGAGTTAGAAATACTGTGGCTAGAAGAACCATATTATGTAATTCACTGCACCGCACCAATGAAATAAATTGGTATCTTGACCACTGATTATGAATCAAGTAAAATGAAATCCTTGAAACATCAATATTGTTTCCATTTATCATGATAATTGCTTATTCGTCCTACCGTACAGATTTTTTATTTTCTTAACATTGAGTTGTAGTCCATGTTAAAGGTTGCACTAGTCTTTGAGGCATTAACTCCATGGCAGTTTATAGTCTTTGCTCTTCATCAATATAAACATTTCAAGTCTTTCTTGCTTTCAACAGGCAAGGTTGTAAAACTCTGCATCTCAACAGGCCTTCCTTCAATCCTGATGCTTTGTTCTTTTAACAGTCCAGCTACTTGGAGTATTTTCTCAGATAACTTTTATGAATTAACAATGAACAGCATTGATGATTTGTTTGAAATGAGTCTTGGAGCATAAGTATTTTCTAAAAGGTGACTGACTATAGCCCGATGAGTAAGGTGGTTTGAATTCCAGCTCTCCCACTCATTAGCAAGGAAACGGTCCGTTTACTGCCCCACTCTGTGCTGTAGTTTCCTAATATCTAGACTAGAATGTTGAAGAGAGGTTGGTAATGCCATGTAAAGTTGCTGTACTTGTTTCTTATGAAAGTCTGATTTCTCACTAATAAGATACCTCATTACAAAAGAAATGCCTGAAGATTCTAAGACAGACAAGACATTGAGTCTCTGTGCTCATCGATGTGCAAACTGAAATCCAATTGTAGTACAATAGAATTAGAACTCTATTTTATTAAAACAATAACTGGGGAGACTATTTTGGAGCAAGTGATTTTTGATCTGGTATTCTTAATCTGTGTGCAGAGTCTCTGGAAGAGGGAGAGGAAGAGGACTGCTTCTTTGCTAGAAAATATACTTTACAGAATATTGACTGTTAAGTTTTGGAGCAGTTCTGGAATTCTAGAGTGTTCTAGAAGGCTGGATGTCAGTTATATAAGTAATATTCCACTATTTAAAAAGTATAGTAGGTTATATCATTTCTTACAGCTCATAAATTCTTGAAAGAAAATATTCACATATGTGTTAGATTGACCATTTGATATCATTGCTCAAAATGTTCTATAGTGTCCCTATGGGGCAGAGTGGAACTACCCAGAAAGCCAGTCTTTCTGCAACAGAGCTGTTCGAACTGCTAACCTTGCAGCTAGCAGTCCAATCTCAGAGTATATCTGGATAGACCTGTTGTTAGATGCCACTGAGTTGGTCCCAATTCCTAGTGACCTTATATCCAATGAAATGAAATTACTACTGGGCCCCCCTCATCTTCATAATTGTTCCTGTGTTTGAGCCCATTGTTGCAGCCACTGTGTTCGTCTGTCTCTCTGAGCGTCTTCTTTCTTGCCAACCCGCTACCAAGTATGTCCTTTCTTTCCCAGTGACTGGTCCTCATGATATGTCTAAGTATGTAAGACAAGCTTCACCTTTCTTACGTCTAAGGAACGTTCTGGTTGTATTTCTTCCAATACAGATTTATTCCTTTTTTTTTCTGGCAGTGTGTGGTATACGTAGTGTTTTTTGCGACGCCATAATTCAAATGCATCGATTCCACTCCAGACTTCTTTATGCATTGTACGGCTTTCACATGCCTGTGAGACTTTTGTACATGTCAGGGTTTGAGTCAGGTGCATCTGAGTCTTCAACGTGACTCCTTTGTTTTCAACATTTTAAAGACATCCTTTGTAGCAGATTTACCCCATGCCTCATATCGTTGGGTTTCCTCATTGCTGCGTTCGATGCATGTTACAGATCCAAGGCAATGAAGTTCTTGAGAACTTCTCCTCATTGATGATGCTGTTTGTGGGTGCTCACTCACTGCCACTGAGTCAGTTCTGGCTCAGCCCTGGTAGCATAGTGGGTTACACCTGGGGCTGCTGTCCATATGCCCAGCAGTTCGCAAGCACCAACTGTTCCGAAAGAGAATGATGAGGCTTTCTACTCTGGTAAAGATTTGCAGTCTTGGAAGCCTACAGGGGCTGTTCTTCTCTGCCCGCTATAGGATTGCTGTGAGCTCCTGGTCCCGTTGTGAGGATTTTTCTTTTCTGTACATTGAGGTTAAATCCACGTGGAAAGTTGTGGTGCTTTCACCAGTAAGTGCTTCAAGTCCTCGGTGCTTTAGCAAATCCTGATTCTGTGCTCTGCTTATGCTCTAGTTTCTCTGATCTTTGCTCAGCATATGGATTGCATAAGGTGAAAGGACACGACCATAACACACATCTTTCTGATTTAAACCACGCAGTAGCCTCTTTTTCTGTTCTAATGATGCCCTCGTGGACTATGAAAAGGTTCTGCATGAACACAAATAAGTATTCTGGAGTTTCCCAACACTCATACGATGTTATCCATAACTTGTCCTGACACACATAGTCGAATGCCTTTGTGTAGTCAGTCAAACACAAGTAGGCTGTCCGGTATTCTCCTAACTGTTGAGTCTTTTCCAAATCATAGTGACTCTATAGGATAGACTAGAACTTGCCCTTTGGGTTTTCAAGATTTAAAATCTGTATGGGAACATAACAGCCACATCTTTCTTCTTGGGAGTGATTGATAGGTTTGTATTTAGCTCAGTGTCTAACCTACCATCTCACCAGGGCTTCTTAGGCTATTAACTAAGATCCATGTGCTATCAGGTGTGATAGCCCTTCTTTCAGGCCCTCTTCTCAATCCAGCCTATCCCTGTTGATATATTATTCTTTTTTTTTTGATATATTATTCTTAAATCTTATTTTACCTGACAGTAAAATTGCATTCTGGTGGGACCTGGGTTCTCCTGTCCCCTCAAAATAGGGACCTGTTTAAGAGCCTTAGAAGTAGAGCAGCTATTTGCTAAATCTGTTTCTGTCAAGGGTGACCTATTTCATGTATATTTATAGCAGTCTTTTCTGTATAGGATTTGTACATGTGATAATGTGGTTTATGAATATATGTGGATATGCCTGTTTCCAATTTATTTCTATGTACCATTCAATTGGTTCAATGGTTTTTCATGAAGCCTTGTGCTGAAAGTAGTGCAAAAATCAGGTGGTCCCACCCTTTTTGCGTTTATTTTCTTTTTCAGTATACAGAAGGGATTGGCAAACTACAGCGATACAGTCTGGCACCTGTTTTTTAAAGTAGTTTTCTTTGGAACACAGCCATGTCTGATTGTTTATATGTTATCTATGGATACTTTCAGACTACAATGGCAGCGTTGAATAGTTGCCACAGAGACTGCATAGCCCTGCAGGGCCAAAAATATTTACCCTCTCTGGCCCTTTGTAGAAAAAGTTTGCCAACTGCTGCTATGGAGGCTTTGCAGTTTCTGTTTGAATTCACTCAGTGACAATACTTCACTATCTCTCAGAACATTCATCTTCCAGTTATCAAGTTCCTATTTATAGTGAACAGAAATCTTCCTTCCAAGTAACCTTCTGGATACATGATAGTCTTTCAGGACTTTGAAGGCAACTTTTGTGCTTGTTCCAGCTCTTTTTGTGATTCTATACCTTCCTTCTGTCAAGTTGCCTTTGAAAATCCGTGGGTTCTCTTTTGACTCTTTTAAAAGCAGTTTCATTGGCTTATAATTCATGTATTATACAGTTCATTAGTTCAACCGTATTAAGAAGTGTTATAATTACCACAATCAGTTTCATAATATTTTCTTTGTTGTACTCATTGTTATTAGCTCCTCGTTTTCTTTTAGCAAAGTCTTTCGCTGTACGTCAGTGTCTGGGTTTTAGGTGGGCCTTTTCAGTTAGGTTGTCTTCTGTTTTGTGTTTTCCCCGTTACGTTTCATGGTGTGTTCATACTGTGTGTTAGGTCCCTAAGTTTGTTTCTGGTTTTTCATGGATGACCTTTAGAGGCCTAGGTTTTACATTTAGATCTTTGATCTATCTTGAGAGTTCATTTTAAATATAGTGTGAAATATGAGTGCCGTTTTGTTTTTTGCAAGTGGATATCCAGTTTGCCAGTATCATTTTCCCCCCATTAAACTTAGTTTTAATGGGTTTCAAATTTCTGTGACAAATTTTTTGTCAAGTTATTTTTCATTTAACAAGATCAGATTATAAAAACAACTTAAAACTCTATACACAAAAGAAAATATATTCTACAAAGCATGTCTTTCCTTCTGAAAGTTTTGAGATAATTTTTTTACCACTGGCCTACCTTTTACTATTGACTCTAAATGGCCAGTTGAGACAAACCATTTTGGGACCATTCTTACATCATTTATTAATAAGACTAGATGGATCATATTCATTTAGCCATTTGGGCAGACTTGGTGGGTGACCTTGCCAGCCCCGGAAGTCTTTTTAGCCATTGTCTTGATAAAACACCCACAGCAACTGTCTGCCTCATCTCACAAATAATCTCCTCAGAGAAGATCCTCAAGCTCTCAATACACATGGGCTTGCCAGGAACCATGCCAGTGATGGCAGCATCACCGGACTTCAAGAATTGAGACCATCTTCTATCTCCCTACCAGAATGGCAATCGGTCTTCTCTTTGAACTCAGCAAACTTGCAAGCAGTGGAGGCAGTGTGTGCCAGTCCACTGCAGGTGCATATTCAGCACTGATAATGGGCACATAGTCTGCTGGTCTCAAATTTCCACAAGGAAATTACAGTGATGCCACACTTGTGTTCAGCGTTCAGTTTATCCAAGACCCAGATGTACTTGAAGCAACCTTTCCCTGTGTCAGCAGGTTCCTTTCATCTTGAAAGATGGTTCTTTTGTCTTTTCCAACACATTTGTACATCAGGTAACCAGTAGTGGTGAGATTGCCAAAATCAGCATGTAGTAACCCACCACAATGAACCCCAATGTAATCATAATGTATTAGTAAATTTAGGTCTAGCCATTTTCTCAATGAAACTGTACTTTGGAACTACTGTTTTCTGTAACTGCTGAACTGTTGCCATTTAATTTTGAAATTGCTGATGTTGCTTGTAAATTCTCATTTTTATAAGTTCTCATTTTTCCATATAGCATGATGCCACATGCCCTTGTACTCTGTTTATTCCACAATATGCAAAACCTCCTCTTTAAGCATTTGTGGTCAAGAGTGAATTAGGCACTAGCTACTTCTTGACTGCTGGCTGATAAAGGTTTATTCATTTTAATCTTGCATGTGGGTTTAATTGCTCTCGCTTCGGCACTACAGACATGCCCAATGTCAATGGCATCGATGTGGATCTTTTTCCTTTTGGTTTGGAGCTTTTTGATGGTTTCATCGCCTGTATTCTGTCGGAAAACATGCTGTGAAAAGAGGCAGAGTCCCTTTTTAGAGCAAGTGCTTCTTCTTCTAGTGAGTTTCGGCTCTTCAAAGCTCAGATGGTATTGGTGGATGGATTTACAGCTGGGTGTTCAGTCTGTCCTATTAGTCCACCTGTTGTTGTACCAGTCCTAAGCTGATTTGAAGATCATGGCTGAGTAGCAGGTTTTGAGATTGAGAAGTGTGCGGCCTCTTACATAGTTGTTTTTCTTTAGAAAAAGGCCTATTTGCGGCCTTTTTCATATGAAATTAGTGAATCATTTTTCTATGATTCACTGGAATCTTTAAAGCATAATTTAAAGATTTAAAGCAATATTCAACTACTCAAGTCAACTTTTTATTGAAACAGGATTTTAATTCATTTTTAATCTGTTTTCACAAAATGTCTTGTAATATTTTACCTAAAAATTAGCCCTGTATTTGTGGAGAAAAATTAGTACGTGGCTGTTTTATTTAATAAAGTTGACATTAAATACTATATATATGTAAATTAAGGGAAGCTTTGTTTCTGTTGCAGGAAAAGGAGTGGTAGAGAAGTATGCTCAGGACTTCCTAGAAGAGTTGTACAGTGTGTGCCTTTGCCCAGGCGAGGGTTCATCTAGGAGCTACAATTCAATTCTGGCATTCTGTGTTGATCTGAGCACCCTGGTGTGCTTCCCTAGAAAAAAGAAACCCCCTTTTCACATGGGTAACTTGCCCAGGTATGCTCCTGTGGAACTGTATCTTCTCAGAGGGGGCATCTTATTCCTAATTTATCCACTAAAGCGGTCATTTTATGTGAATAACATAAAAGTGACAGGATAGTAGTTGTCCCCGTGTATATGAGAGTAAAAATTTGGAAACAGATGAAATTTAAAATAGAGTCTCACTGGTAAATGTTCTGGCTAAATCAAATGTAAGCTGATTACTTTAACCAAAACCCCCAAACTCTCTGAGACTTTAACAGGGAAAATAAAATCTCATTCACCTATTAGTTTATTGTAGACATTTGTTGAATGGCTGTTCACGTGGGGATGCATTGATTTCGGTTCCTTTAATCTTGAGGCTTTTAGATGCTTTAGGATCTTGGTCCTCTGCTGGATCTTCAACCTCTTGCTAGCCGACCAGAGAAGAGGAGGATTGCACATGGAAGATTTTAATAGGCCAGTTGCAAGGTCAGCAGTTTGAAGCCAGCCAGCTATGTGGGAGAAAGATGAGGCTTTCTACTCTTGTAAAGCATTAAAGTCTCAAACTTACAGGGCAGTTCTCTGTTCTGTTTGCTCACTATGAGCCGAATCTAGTCGATGGCAGTGCGTTTGGTATTGGTTTAAGACAGGGGTGTCAAACTCATTTAAAACACAGGCCATTTGGTGTAACAGGCAAGATTCACACGGGCCACATCACATTGACAAATTTTGTTAAATTTATATTTTGAAGTGAGGATTCAGGAATATGGATAGGATAATTAAAACACTATATAATTGTTTTTATTTAAACACTTACTTTATTTAATGTATTTATAAAATTAAAATTATTCTTTTTTTATCCGAAATTTGCCAGTGCTTTCCTCCTACTAGCTTTCACTTACCGTCTATGTTATGACCGGAAAATATAACAAAGTAACTAATAATAAACACAAAGTGTTGGACAGCTGACAAACGTGATGATGCACAATCACAATCATAATGGTTTCCCCCTAAAAGTGTTAACTAGCGCTGTCGCTAGGTATGATTCATAGCAGCACAACCCAGAGTGTCTTTTTAACCTTTTCACCATTGGGATGTTTACCTACGTGACACAGAGAGTGGCAGACATATCGCTTCCAAACGTCGCCGAAACTGAGTCAGCGCGTTTATACACGCCTCCAGGAAAGGCACTGAGCCACGTGTAGATTTGTCTTCAGTAGTTAAAAGGTTAATGAGGGAATTGTGTGTATGGTATTTCCTCGATCTCCCCTAAGTGCTGTTTTCTTCATAACAATTTTTTTGTGTTTTCATTTTATTTCAGAGCACCGCAGACCATAAAAAATTACCTCTGGGGCCACATGCGGCCGGCAGGCCGCCAGTTTGACACCCTGGTGTAAGACGTCAGTGTAGCACACAGCAGTTCCCTTCACATTTAGTTGCTGAAGCTCAGCCAAAAGTGACCACATCCGATTTCTTCATTTTCCTCCTATATGAACAGCTCTTTTTATGAACTGTTTAAAGAAAGCATTTATGGAGTCTTAAATGAGATAAGGACTACAGAGATCTACTGTCCAGATGAGGAAGATTATTAGCCCAAGGTCATAATGGTGTCCAACGGATTGCTAAAATAACTGCTTTTTAAAGGACGGAGGGATTAAAAAAAACACCCAAAAACCTGTCTCAGAAACATATTTGGTGGTGGATCAGTGCATCACAGTTACTGGTGAAACTTAAAAGTCGTCATCATGGCCATGATTGGGGCACGCACATCATTAAACAGGGAGTTCCAGTACAGGTGCAGGGGCTTCCCTGAGGCAGCCAGGGCCTGACTTAGCAAGTTGCCCAGAAAAGAATAGAAGGATGACTACATGCTTATGAAAGCGGTGAATGCTCAGCTCACTACCAAAGACAGCAATGCAGAGAAGTAAGCTTTTATAAATGAAGGGGAAGTAGGGAATCGGTTACTGTTTAACAGGTAGTCAAGTGTTAACTAGAGTGAAGCGGGGGAAGCCGGTATACAGTAATAGGGAGCCACAAAGTGTGGCTGCAGGGGCAGACCCTGAGAGAACAGTGTAAGAGTTAAAGGAACACAGGTAACTATTGTTATATATGTAGGTCCTGCAGTAGCAGTGATCTGCAGGTAGATGCATGGCCAGACAAACAGGTTGAATGGGTGTGTGTGGGGTTGGGGGGAGTGGAACTATAACATACAGGGGGCAAAGTTAGGAAAGCTTAGTAATAACCAAAGACCTTGAGGAAATGAGTCACTGTGCCTGATAACTCAGGGCCATAGTCTCAGGGGACACCAACATTGATTGGTATCACAGCCCACAAAGACAATACTCCACATCTTTGGTTAAGTAGTAAGAAACTTGAGTGGCCATGTAAGGTGCAACTATTGGTTTCCTCCTATCTGGAGGAAAGAGCAAAGAAAACAGAAGGCACTGGGAACAATTAGTTTTGTGGAATAATGGACCATGTGAATGTTAAGTTTCCACAACCCTGAAACAAGAACTAGATGGCAGGGACCCTGTTACCACTACTACCTGCTGTGAAAAGGATCACGGGAGAAAGTCCTGGATAGAGTGGGAGGAAAGTGTGGAACAAAACTCATCATCATAAAAAAGCCCAGGTTTATTAGTTGGGTAGGACTTGTGGAGCCCTCAAAATTCTGGCCCTGAATCACCCTTCAGGTGTGAAACTGAACTCACCTTGTAGCTGAATTTTCAGTCAAACAATGGACAGGATTATAAAGGAAGCAATAACCCTAGGGAGGTATACACTTTAGAATAATCTATCATTTGAGATTAAAAGGGCAGGATTTACTCAAGGAATGGAAATACAAATCACAGGGAGAAAGTGGAATAAATGGTGTTAAATAGTGAGAATTGCAATAAATGAGATTAAACAGGATATATGCGAATGCAAATGTAAAACTGAAAATCTGCTCTGTAATACTCACTATTTAACTATATAGTAAATGTTAATTATTTGCACATTTTAAAATAGACCATTACTAACTTACAGCGTTATAAAAGAGCCCTGGTAGCGTAGTGGTTACTTCTGTGATCCAGGAGGTACGCAGTTCTAAACCACCAGCCTTGGGAGAAACATGAGGCCTTCTACTTCCATAAAGAGTTTCAGAAGCTCACCGGGACAATTCTATCCTTCCCTGTAAGGTCCTTATGAATCAACATGGACGTGATGGCAGCAAGTTGTTTGTTTTTCAGGTTCTAGACAATTCTTGTGATCTTGTAAGTGTTCCTCTCCTCCCGATTAATTAAAATTTTATCAAATGCCTATTGTATACATGTGTAGAATATAGGAAGTGGGAACTTAGTTCAGATACTTTAGCCTACAGCACGCTCTTGGAATAGTTAGTGTGTGTATGCTTTGGATGCTAACTATGAGGTTAGCTGACCCAGCCTACCAGCTAGCTACTCTGTGGAGAAAGAGGAGGCAGACTGCTTCTGTGAAGAAACCCAAAGGGGTAGTTCTGCTTTTGTTGGCAGTGGGTTTGTTTTTTGTTTAATATGTTAGGGGGTACCCCCCCCCCAAAAAAAACTGGAATTGTGCTGGGCAGAACAAAGCTTTTGTAGTTCACATTTTTCCTGCTAGCGAACATTGAGCAACTTGCTCTCAGTTAGTGCAGCCAGTGGTGTTGCCAGGGAAGGTTCTGTCTAGCCGCAGTGAATTT
Source organism: Tenrec ecaudatus (assembly GCF_050624435.1). Classification (NCBI taxonomy): domain Eukaryota; kingdom Metazoa; phylum Chordata; class Mammalia; order Afrosoricida; family Tenrecidae; genus Tenrec; species Tenrec ecaudatus. Next base: position 70,235,837 of record NC_134533.1, on the reverse strand, counting down.
TTCATAAAAGCAGTTTCGCTCGAACCTCGTTTTTTGTGGTGACCGATTTAACAGAACAGTATGTGCCTGTGAAATTTAGTTTCCTGCTTGGGAAAAATGCTGTAGAAACTTGTGATGTTGAACACAGCTTACAGGGACAACACTGTGGGAAAAACTCAGGTGTACAAGTGGTCTTCTCGTTTCAAAAAATGTAGAATGTTGATTGATGACAAACTTCCTTCTGGATGTCCATCAACTTCCCAAATGGATGAAAATGGCTACTTGGAGTTAGTTCTACTAGGTCAGACTGTTAATCAAGCCTTCTATTTAGAGGTTCTGGAAAAGATTGCAAAACAGTGTGTGACAAATCACAACAGTATGCATCTGATTTGTGGCGGATGGGACTGATTTTGCCACAACGCACCTGCCCACGCAATCATCTCAGTGTGCCAGTTTTATGCAAAAAACAGCATGCCCCTCTTCACCCACGTACCTTACTCACCTGACCTGGTTTCATGCGACTGTTTTTGTTTTTGCAAATGAAGAGGGACAGTGGTTTGAAGATGTAGAAGAGGAGAAAACGAGAGAGGTGCTGTCAGCCATCCAAACAGATGAGTTTGAAAAATATTTCCAAGAATGGAATCACAGATTTGACAAATGTATTAAGTGTAATAGAGAGTACTTTGAAGGTGATAGGGTTGTATTGTGAAAAAAAATTAAATACATCGCTTTGGGTTGGGGATTTCTGTTCTTTTGGATGGGTACTTGTAAATAAATAGATGTGCACAAATTGACATAGCCCATCTATGGCCTAATAATTGAATGGTTCCTTCCCCCCTAACCAACTGCCATCCAGTTGGTCCCACCTCATGACCATGAATGTGTCAGAGTAAATCTATACTCCGTCGGGTTTTTAATGATCGATTTTCCCAAAACAGATCACCAGATCTTTTTTCTGAGGCGCCTTTGGCTGGATATAAGCGTCCAAACTTAGCAGCGTATTAATAGCCGTTTGTGCTACACAGGTATCCTGTGATGGCTTAGTCATTCAGAATAAGCAATTTTGAAATTGTGAAATAGTAGAAACAATGCAAAGAATATAAATTTATGCGAACTGAATAATTATGGAACAATTGCTGTGTAACCTAGATAAGCATTCCTAGGACCCCGCGAGCTTCCTATGCGTCTTTGTTTTTTTGTTTAATGATAGGATCTTTAGTTTACCGTGCTACTCTGACAACTTACAGTGATCATTGCTTTCTCTGTCACTATGCATATGTCTCTAAAGACTTTTAGTCTTTATAGTTTTTTCCAGTAGGCAGCGGTTCTCAATCTGTGGGTTACGACCCCTTTGGGGGTTGAACAACCCATTCACAGGGGTCGCCTAAGACCATTGGAAAACACATATTTCCGATGGTCTTAGGAACCCCCAGATACCGCTCCTTTGTGTGTCTCCAGGCAGGTCCGCCCACCTGCAGATAGACCCACATACGAGTACCCACCCGGCAAGAAGACTGTTACCCACGCTACACCATGCTTCAAGACAAAGTTTCATCTATTTGTCATTAGAAATAAATATTTTGCAATATATAATTACATATTGTTTTTGTGATTAATCACTATGCCTTAATTATATCCAATTTGTAACAATGAAAATACATCTTATATATCAGATATTTACATTATGATTCCTCACAGTAGCAAAATTACAGTTATAAAGTAGCAATGAAAATAATTTTATGGTTGGGGGTCACCACACCATGAGGAACTGTATTAAATGGTCATGGCATTCGGAAGGTTGAGAACCCCTGCAGTAGAGACTTGTTATTGATAAGGCAGGAGAGCTTGAGGAAGAGAGTAAAGTAAGCTGTGACTAGTACTTGAGAAAAAAACATCAAACATGCACAGTGTACACACATGTATGTAGTATATGTATATATGTGTATTGTCGTCATTGTCGCCATGCCATCAATTCTGACTCCTAGCAATCTCTCAAACAACAAAGGAAACACTGCGCCATCCTCTCACTTGCTGCCTGGTTTGCTGGAATAGATTGCTGCAGCCATTGTGTGGGTCTGTGTCATTGAGGGTCTTCCTCTCTTTTGCTGGCCCTTTGTTTACCAAGTATGATATCCTTCTCCAGGGAGTCATTGCTCCTGATAACATATCCAGAGTATATGAGATGAAGTCTTGCCATTCTCACTTCTAAGGAGTATTCGAGCTATATTTCTTCAGGACATATTTGTTCTTTCTTCCGGATGTATGTGGTATAGTCAAGGTTTTTCTCCAGTACCAAGAAGAATTATGTCTGTGCTTCTGTGGTCTTCTCACTCATTGTCCAGCTCTGAGTGTACCTGAGATGATTGAAAATACCATGGTTTGCCATTGGTGTATCGTGATCCTCAAAATGACACCTTTGCTTCTTAACACTTAAAAGAGGTCTTCAGCAAATGTGGTCAAGAAAGTGATGGTGCTCACCTGTCACAAGATACAGCAGCTGGGGTCTTAAAGGCTTGAAGTTAAATAAGCAGCCATTTAGCAGGGAAGCAAATAAGCCCACATGGAAGAAGCACCCCTTCTTCCTGTGTGACAGGTGTTGACAGGACCAGGTATCAAAAGATCCATCGATGTGAATGAGGTGGGTTGGAGTGGATACCCAAAGCCCATCTGTAGACTACCCCACAGAAGGGTTACAAGGAAGAGACAATTCAACCAGCGTGCAGTATAGCACTGACAAAACACATCATTCCTTGGGTTCCTGAATGCTTCCTCCCCCCACTACCATGACCCAGTTCTCCCTTACAGATAGACTGGAATACACACATTGGTACAGATAAGAGCCCTTGACACATGGAATTCAAGGCAGATAAGCCCCTCAGCAACAGGTGGGAGTAGCGATATGAGGGTAGGGGTGGGGGGAGATAGGGTAACCCTTCATAAGGTTGGATAAATATCCCAGCCTCTAGGGGGATGAGTAGCATAAAAGTGGGTGGAGGACAACGGACAGTGTAAAACAAAATAACAATATATAAATGATAAGGATTCATTAGGGTGGGAGGGAAAAAAGCTGATACCAAAGGCTCAAGTAGAAAGAAAATGTTTTGGAAATGTTAATGGCAACCTATGTACAAGTGTGCTTAATACAACTGAGTGATGGACTGTCATAAGATTTGTAAGAGCCCCCAATAAAACGATTAATTAAAAAAACCCATATTTCACTCTGGTGGTGAAGGGAACCCATCACAAGGTTGGATATGTTTCGACAAATGGATGCCATACTGGAATTCACTCATCTATGCCAAGAAACTTGGCAGGTGCCTAGCCCTTTGAAGTGGACCAAAGTTGCTTATTTCAAGATGCTCCAACGGAATGTGGAAATTATCCAACAATATCATTAATATCACAAGGAAAATGTTACTGGATAATTTTTTAAATGTTTGCAACAGTGCATTTACAGGGATCTGCCAGAAATTCAATGTGTACTCAGAAAGGATGTGGAACTATAGATATTACTGTTGTTATGTGTATTTGTTTGTATACTTCACATGTAAGTGGTGCCCTTAATGAAAACACTCTGCTTCTAGCTCCCCTGGCTCCCCCCCGCCTCAAAAAAAAATCACTCACTTTTCCACATGACTAGGGAACAATTAGAGCTTCTACTCAGAGCCCTTCTCCTATTCCTGGGAACATGGCTGGGTTGGCTGGCATTTGCATAATCATCTTTGGGGCTATTGTGGGTGGGTTTGCACTGGCAGCTCAGAGCAGCAGACTGGCCACCTGTCCATAACAAATGAACTCGGCTTTTGTGCAACATTATCTAGTTTTCCAGTGATACTTCTGAGTAATTAATAATTTAATTAAAATATTACTAAACTATTACCTATGAAGTATTTATACTGAATCTAAATTCTCCATTCTGAATATAATTTTATTCCTTTTCCACTGGTGTAACTCTATATTTCCATGCTTCTTGTGGCAGTTTTGTAGCTGCTTTTGTGAATTTATTCACATGAATATTAATTGGGAATGTGTGAATTTGGAATAGAACTTAAACATTTCTTGTATTCCTTGTTCTATTAATTATAAATTAAGTGTTTGATGTTTTCTACTGGTGCATTTCACTTATCTGGAGTAATCAAATTTTTTAAGCCAGCAAAGGAGAACTATCTAAGGTCTTAAAATTGTTAATGATCCTACTTCACTCATATTCTCTGATAATTAATCATACTTAGGTTTGGGAAGTCTTTGCCTTATTAATGCACACATTGTTATATTGACTAATTCTGTTACTCCTCTATATTCTGTCTGTGATGATGGAGATTTCTTTATACTTTTGGAACTTGTACGTGGCATAATGTTAACTTCTTGTACATAATGGCCAATACAATCATATAGTAGAATTAAACTATAACCGATCGAACCTGTAAACATATAACAAAAATTTCAATAGCTAATCAGACATCCATAAATTAGTGTAAACAAACATTTAATCACATACCCAAAGTTGTTTGGAAGCAGAACTTACCTGGTTGCAACAATAATGACTTCTAGTAGTCTGCATTAAATATTTGTTGAAGGAAAGGATGACTGTGATTAAGTATCTATAGTATACAGGAACTTGGGGTGGCGTAGCGTAGTCATTACCAGTTGGGCTGCAAACCACAAGGTCATCAGTTTGAAACCACCACCCTCTTTTCGGGAGAGTGCTTGAGAGAGTACGGCTCCCGTCCAGAGCAGTCTCAGAAACCCACAGGGATAGTTCTCCCCTGTCCTACATGGTGGTTTTGAGTCAGAAGTGACTCAATGGCAGTCAGTTTTGTTTTCCATCAAATTTTTCTTGGTTTTAATTTCTCTTTGTTATTGGCTTCTTCCCTTTACCTTAAATGATTTTCTTCTATTTTTTAAATCAACAACAAAAATTCCCTTTAATACTTGCTTTTTGTTTTTCTTTTCCCCCAAACTTCTGTGTTCCCTTTATATGCTACTTCCATTTGAATGTGCATACTCATTGAGACCACATCTCCGTTATTTCTGGTATCCTGTACGCTATCTAACATGGGTTAAGAGGTGGTTTTGAGGAAGCTGAAAAATATCAAGTGTAAGCTCTAAAGGAATTACTTCCTCCCAATGAACCTGCCTTGAACTAAATTTTGGAGCGGAAACCCTTAAAGGTGTTACAGATAAGAATAAGCACTCTTGCTGGAATTGTTATAGAGAATTACCGTATATACTTGTGTATAAGCTGAGTTTTTCAGCACATTAAAAAAAATCATTTCATTGGGGACTCGTACAACTCTTATCACAATCCATATATTCATCCATTGTGTCAAGCACATTTGTACATTTGTTGCCCTCATCATTTTCTTTTGTGCTGATCCTCTACCAAACATGATGTCCTTTTTCGAGGGCTTTGATTGTGGATCTAAACGAAACAAACATGTCCTAAGTACCTGTTATGAAATTTCACCATCCTTGTACAGTAGTTTCTCTGTACTTCTTTCAAGGAGTCCATGGTGTAGTCAATAGTCTTTACCACCACCATCATTCAGATGTATCGATTCTTTTTCTGTTCTCCTTATTAATTGTCCAGCTATTCCATGCAAATGAAGTGACTGAAAATACCATGACTTGCATATGACACACCTTACAACTTTTCTCTTAAACATTTTAAAGAAGTCTTTTGCAGCAGATTTGCCCATCAAATACATCCTTTGATATTTTTTATGAAAAGATCATTTTATTGGGGGTTCTTACAGCTCTTATAACAATCCATACAAGTGTCTTAAGCATATTTGTGCATTTGTTGCCCTCACGATTCTCAAAGCATTTGCTTTATACTTGAGCCCTTGGTATCAGCTTCTCATTTCCCCCCTCCTTCCTCACTCCCCTCTCCCTCATGAACCCTTGATAATTTAGAAATTATTATTTGTCATGTCTTACACTGTCTGATATCTCCCTTCACCCACTTTTCTGTTGACCTTCCCCTAGGGAGGAGGTTGTATGTAGATCCTTGTAATCTGTTCCACCTTTCTCTCACCTTCCCTCCACCCTCCTGGTATCTCCACTCTCACCACTAGTCCTGAAGGGATGTCTGTCCTGGATTCCCTGTGTTTCCAGTTCCTATCTGTACCAGTGTACATCCTCTGGTCCAGCCGGATTTGTAAGGTAGAACTGGGATCATGATAATGGGGCGGGTGGGGGGAGGAAGCATTTAAGAACTAGAGGAAAGTTGCATGTTTCATTGTTACTACACTTCACCCTGACTGGCTTGTTTCCTCCCTCAGACCCTTCTATAAGGGAATGTCCAGTTGTCTACAGATGGGTTTGGGTCCCCACTCTGCACTGCCCTTCATTTTCAATAAGATTTTTTGTTCTTTGATGCCTGATACCTGATCCCTTTGATACTTTGTGATCATACAGACTGGTGTACTTCTTCCATGTGGGCTTTGTTGCTTCTGAGCTAGATGGCCACTTGTTTACCTTCAAGTCTTTAAGGTCCCAGACACTATATATTTTGATAGCCGGGCACCATCATCTTTCTTCACATTTGCTTATGTACTTGCTTTGTCATCAGTGATCATGTCGTGAAGGTAAGCATCATGGAATGCCAGTTTAATAGAACAGTGTTGTTGCATTGAGGGAGTACTTGAGTGGAGGCCCAATGTCCATCTGCTACCTTAATACTAAACCTATAAATATATGCACATAGATCTATCTCCCACTGTAATATATAAATATATTTACATAAGCACATGCCTGTATTTAGGCCTCTATAAATGCCCGTTGCCTCCTAGTTCTTCCATCTATTTCCTTTTACTTTCCTCTTGCCCCACTATCATGTTCAGCCGTCATTTGGGTTTCAGTAATTCTTCTTGGTTACATTGCTCTTGATCAAGCCCTGCCAGGCCTCTTACACCCTCCTCGCCACTGATTTTGGATCACTTGATCGCTTGTCCCTGGGTTTGTTAACACCACTTCCTTTCCCCACCCCCCCTCCCATGTCCCCCCAGAACCATTGATCCCATTGTTTTCTCCTCCAGATTGTTTATCCAGTCTATCTTATCTAGATAGATCTGCAGAGATAATAATATGCACAAAGACAAGACAGCAAAACAAAGAACAAAACAACAACAAGAAAAGACAAAACAAAGCCTGTAAATAGTTCAAGGTCTGTTTGTTGACCTTTAGGAGTGCTTTCCGGTGGAGTTTGATGGAATGCCACACCCTGGCCCCAAAGTCTTATTTTTGGTACTCTCCTTGCTGTTCTTTTGCACACCTTCAGTGTTTTGCCTCAGTGTGGTGGGGTCAGATCGGGTATAATTCCCACACTGTGTTTCCAGTGTTGTCCCCTGTAGGGCTATGGGTCAGTGAGGGATGTTGTGTCTCATAGTGGGGCCAGCCATAAGGTGTTCTCTCTTCTTTGCCTGCTCTGAGCAAGGATTTTGTCCTCAAGGCTTGCTGGGCCAGGATGTGCTCTACTCTCTCTTCCTCCCCCTTCACTTGCTCCCGTGTGCTCTGATCAGACATGTCTCTCTCCCTGATCTGTAGCTTCAGTGCTGTCTTCTGAAGTAAATTCTTCTGTGGGAGGGGCAGCTGTCCACGTAGTTGGGATTGAGGCTGGCCACTCAGACCTCTCTACTGGTTCCCTGCTTCATGCCGGTATCAACATATACTTTCTATCGAGCCCTTCATATCAGCTCCTCTTTTTATCCTCCATATCCCCACCCCATACCCCTTGATAAATTTTAAATTATTATTTTCATATCTTACACCGACTGCGGTACCCCCACCCCATCTTGCGCTTTCTGTTGTCTGTCTCCTGGAGGGTGGGGTTGTGTGGGGTTATGAGTTGACGTGTGATCAGTTCCCCCTACCTCCCTTCCTCTCACTCTCATTTCTGTTCCTGGATTCCATGTGTCATGGGCTCTTATCTCTTAGCTGTACTTATGCATATGCTCTAGTCTTCCCCACAGTGAAAGGCAGGCCTGGGGTCATGACAGTGGGGGGTGAGGAAGCCTCAAGGAACCAGAGGAGTATTGTGTGTTTCATTGGTGCTTTACTGCACCTCATTTTGACCCCTCTGTAAGGGGATGTCCCATTGTCAACAGATGGGCTTTGCATCTCTGTCCGACCCCCCTTTCTCTTTCTCAATTTGGCTTTTTGTTTGTTTGTTTTCCCTTGATCTCTTGACTGCTGTTTCTTCTGGACTTTGATTGTGGATTCAAGTGAAACAAAGTCCTTGACAGTTTCAGTCCTTTCTTCATTTATCATGATGCTGCTTATTGGTCAAATTGTGAGGATTTTTGTTTTCTTTATTTTAAAGTACGGTCTATACTGAAGACTGTAGTCTTCGGTCTTCCTCAAGAAGTGCTTCAAGTTCTCTACTTGCAGCAAGTAAAGTTGTATCATCTGTATACCGTGCTGTTTCCCTAGCATCTAAAACAGTGCCTGCCCTTTAGAATACACGTAATGTAATGGACTGAACGATGAATTACACGTTGGGCTGTGAACCACAGGTTAGTTGTTGAAACCACAAGCTAGCAGCTCCTTGGGAGAAAAATGAGAATTTCTACTCCCATAGAGTGTTATAGTCTTAGAAACTCGTGAGAAATTCTCCCTAGTCCTACACGGTCACAGTGAGTTGGCATTGGCTCAATGGCAGTGAGTTTGGTTTTGAGAAATGATGTGCTTCCTGTCAGAAAAGACTGCCATACCAGCTCTGGCCTTATAGATGTTGCTCACCTTCCCCATAGTCATTAAACTTCAGAGGATTCACCTTAGAACTAGAACTAGGTTGGAGATTTGGCTATCTAGGCTGTATTGAGCATGTCACTGAACATGTTTGTGGAGGAGTTATTGGTCAAATTCTTATAGAAAACTATACTTAGTTTTAGTGAAGATTAAACAGAATAATGCATATAAGATACTTTGTAAATATAACAGTAGGTTCAAATGCTGCTATGGGTGCCTTATGTGGATTGATTTATATCTCTGGTGAGGTTTCTAAGTAGATTGGCATTGTAGTAAGTACTGTGTATACTCGAATATAAGCTGACCCAAATACCACAAAAACTGCATTTAAAATGTGCTGAAAAACTCAGCTTATACGTGGTAATCAGAGCTAGCTACCCTGTTGTAGGCCACATTTTATTGGAGAGGTGTAAAAGACCTTACCATGTCCAGGAAACTATTGATGTTATGTTTTAATGTGTTTAGAGCTCGGGGGAAATAGCGCTTTTGTTTGTTTTGATAGGTTTAAAGGCTGTATGCAGCCTGTTCAGATAGATTTACTGGTTAAGTCTATAAGCAAAATTTCACGTTTCAGGAAACTTGATTACATCAGTTCTTAGTGGGCAATGCAGGGGCTTCTTTATCTGTTAGAATCTGTCACAGGTGATTTGCCTTTTTGCCAAGGCATTCATTGTCATTACCCAAAGATACATGCACATATATGTAAACCAAGTCATTTTGGTATGTTGGTATCAGGACTCAAATTGAGATGGATGTGTCTGTGGCTTTAGTGTTGCTACCCAGAAGTAATTTAATAATCATGCAAAGTATTCTCAGATAGGAGGTTTTCCCTTAGATATTTTGTCAGACTAACCATTCTAGCCTACTGAGGAGATGATTTCGGGGCCACATCTGAGCTCCTTGGGCTATAAAAGGGAGGAGAATCCAACACCCTATCAGTTCAAGGCTGACTTCTGTGAGGTCCTGCCTCCTCTCTTCAATGTCCTTACACTATTGTGATGCTTTAACTGCCCTCCCACAGCACTCTCTTCTCTGCTGGCTTTGATAATCCTTCGTTGCAATGGCCACACAGAATCAAAACTCCAAATTGAACTCCTGCTATGAGTTGATGCCAACTCAGTAACCTATAGGGCAGTGTAGAACTGCCTCTGTGGGTTTCCATGACACTCTATTGGAGTAGAAAGCCCCATCTTTCCTCAGAGAGGTTGGTGGTTTCAAACCTCGAGGTTAACAGCCCACTACATCACCAGGGCTCCTGTACACAGAACTCACAGGTAATGCAATACTCACAATTACGGGCTTAATAGGGAAGCTCACAGGTTGCAAGTCAACCTCAGATTGGCCCAGAGTTCCTTTTCTTAGCTTTTCTGATAGGCATGTCTCTCTTTGTTCCTGAGCATCTCAACTCTGTGGCTCCTTTGTCTCTGCCCTGAATGGGCAGATGTTCAAAAGCTCTCTTAGTCCTGCCAATGGCCAAAGGCGCTTTACTTGCTCCATAGACCAAGAAAGTTACCATGCTTGGTGCTGACTGCCTCTGAGCTCTTCATCTCTGCTCTCAGTGCTGCTGCTGCCTCTGCCACTACAATTGCTTCTCCGTGCAGGGATCCTGAACACACTCCACTCCTGCCACCCGTTATTTCATAGTATTGAGATTCTTATTTCTGCTTCTAAGGTGACTCACTTTATACCTAGTGGAACCCACCACCTGTGATAGTTTCATATTTTCATGTCAATTTGAAGATATATCAAACTGTAGGGGTGGAGTCTAGCCTGTCGATCAGGTCACAGCCTGATGGTGCCTCCTTGTGGGGATGGCTTTCTCATAAGGAGGGTCCTAGGAACCTCCCTCTTTCTCTCTCTGCCTTCACCCCCCTGCTGGTGAGCCTCTCCAAGACCTGCCAGAGCCCTGTGATGAACTGACCATTGGATTCACAAAACCCTGCACCCAACCCGCCTGTGATCATCCTGCATTCTGCATCAGCGCATGTGACTGCGTGAGTCTGAAGAGGGACTTCAGGACTTGAGTTGGACTGGGCTGGGCTGTTTTCCTGAGATTTAAAGCTTTCTTGATATAAAGTTCTTTCTTACACATATATATGAGTGTCACTGAATTTGTTTCTCTAGTCAATCTGGCCTGACACACCACCTTAGAGGTTCACATACCCTGTTTGCATGCGCCTACCTAAGTCTAGAAGAGCCATAATTCAACGGATATGCGTACATTTTCATGCTAATCTTAAATTGGTGGAGGCTTCTCTGTTGCAAGAGACTTTAGGGCATGCCATTCATGGGATTGTATGAAAAACTTGGCTCCAGGAAAAGAAAGCCTCAGATTTCCCCCTTAATTTATCATCGATATTAAGCAAGAAATCTCCAGTTAGAGTCTCAAATGTTGATTCCATTTTCTACTCTTGATCCCTCATCTGATTAGTTCCCATGTCTCTACTGTTGCTTTGTAACGTCTCTTAAATCAGTCGTTTTGTTTTCTGCTCTCTTTCTTTTTTTTTTTTAATTTTAACAATTTATTGGGGGCTCATACAATTCTTTTCACAGTTCATATATATACATACATCAATTGTATAAAGCACATCTGTACAGTCTTTGCCCTAATCATTTTTTTCTCTTTTCTTCTTTTACATTTTATTAGGGACTCATACAACTCTTACCACAATCCATACATATACATACATCAATTGTATAAAGCACATCCATACATTCCCTGCCCCAATCATTCTCAAGGCATTTGCTCTCCACTTAAGTCCGCTCTCTCTTTCACTGACTTAGTGTACCCTCCCGTTCTCTTTATGATGCAGCGGGCCGTCAACACTCTAAAATAAGTTTGTGAAGCTCACTTGAGAAAGCAAGTGCCTAGTGAAAAACACAGCGCGACACTGGTGGGAGCGTGATGAGCGTAGCTGCCTTCCCCAAACACTGATCTAGGTATCAAGGAGGCGTTTTCTTTTTGGCAGGAAAGGATTAGTTTTATTTTCACAATCATTCCTTCACCTAGGCTGATTTTCATCAAAACTAGTCAACGTCTGTTTCTTTTGAAGAATACCAAGAAACCAAGCCTAACTCATTGCCACCGAGTCTTATAGCGACCCAATGGGACACGGTAGAACTCCCCCTGTGAGTTTCTGAGACTGAAACGGTTTACGGGAGTAGAAAGGTCTGCCTTTCTTCCTTTGAAGTATAAGGAAGAGTATTTGCCAGAGTTTCATAAATCTTCATTATTTTCTAGTTTTTACAGTTTGTATTGCTATGTGTGTTCCTACTACAGGCGGTGACATCTACTTCTCCATCACCAATTCTTACTCCTTTCCTATGACTGTAAAAGGAAATGGGGCTTAGAGCACATAGACTTCTTAGTTTATATAAACAACTTGCCAGATCCCAAATTATAATAATTTAACGGTACTTTGTGAACATCAGAGTATTCAAGTAAGTTTTTATGCATTTAGCATAAGAAATCCTGGTGGCACTGTGGGTTGGGTGTTTGCTGCAAACTGCAGGGTCAGTGGTTAAAGCCCACCAGTTGCTCTGTGGGAGCAAGATAGGATAGTCTGAGATTTACGGTCTCAGAAACCTTATTTATGGTCTCTGAGTTGGAATTGACTTAATGGTAGTGATTTTTTGGGGGTGGGGGTGCTTTCAGTAGAAATTGTATATTCTTTCACATGTCAGCCAGCAAAAGTGCCTTCCAATAGTAGATGCACAAACATTTACTGAATTTTTGAAACTTACTCTATTTGGATATATTGTTAGAAGCATCAGGAATGTGATTTTTATGTTGAAATTATTGTAGTTTATCCATGTCTTAAGATAACTTGCTGGTGACTAAAACTTTCGGACAACTAAAAGGCATTAATTTGCTCTATTAAATTTTTTATTTTAATGACGAGTTCATTTAGTTCAGGGTTCATTAATTATTCATAACATTTAGATTATGTATAATTTTTCAACATCATTTCACGGGATGAGAGAAAAACAACCTACTTCATCCATTATTAGAATTACCTTGGAGGGTTAGTTTTTTTCCCTCTTTTAAAATCTGATCTCTAAAGATTAGATCTTTTTATCCTAGTTAACATTAAAAGTATAGATGCTCACTGCAATGGGTAAATGATTCAGTTCACAGTTATGTACTAAACAGACATGGTAAAGTATATTAGGCCTTTTAAAATTTTAAATCATTTTATTTGGGGGGGCTCATACAGCTCTTATCACAATCCATACATCCCTCTATTGTGTCAAGCACATTTGTACATTTGTTGCCATTATTTAAAAAATTTTTTGAAATTTTTTACAAAACAATTTTTAACTAGGATTTTTAACCCTGTTCTTTAAAGAACTCATAGATAGCTCTCAGCCAAAAGCTACAGCGATTTTAAAATAGTATATGTTATGCAAGAATTAATTCATTGGTCAGAAAGTGTTTTAAACTTTGATAGAAGACCTAAATTTCAGCTTGCACTTACATAACTTCATGATCTTATTGCAAATTACTTAACCTTTTAAAATTTCTATTTCATCTGCTACATAAAGGGTATTGGAAAAATTGTTATCAAGTGTGAAACACCTGTTGCACAGTAAACACTCAGATGTTAGTCTAATGATTACCTATACATGTTTTCTATCCAACAGTAGAAATAGAGGGAATATAGTTCTCATTTGCCCTGAATATCTTAGTTGTGTTTGGGCTGGTTCTTCAAACTTTCCCGTCTCTATTTCCACATAACTAATTAAAGAACATGGAATTATTGTTTGCTTGCTGATTTAATACATCCCAGTTTCTGCTCTGAAGAAGGGACTGCTTTTACAGCTGTCTTTGAGATCAAACAGGCAGTTTAATCATGCTAATACAACAATTTTCATAGTTTGAGAACAACAACAACCTATGTGTTGTCTCGCCCTCTCCCCCGCACTTCTCCCATCTCCCAGGAAGAACTGTTATGTGAGAGTATTACAAATAAGTAGCTACTAACTCTGACCTTGAGAACATAACTTTAATAAAAAGGTAGGAAAAGTTACAATGTTAATGGTGGTTGGTTGGTATTCTAAGCCAATATTTTAGATATTTTGCTCTTAAAAATTCTTTATTTTTTAGTTGATAATATTTAAAGTAAACTCCCCTAAAGTTAAATTAAATTACCAACTTGTAATTTTAATTTAAATCTTTATTACAAGATTGAAAAAGAGTTCTGATGGCATAAATAGCATTGAGCTGCTAATTGCAAGGTCAGGAGTTCAAACCCACCAGTGGCTCCATGGGAGAAAGATGAGGCTCTCTGCTCCCATAGAAAGTTATAGTTTCAAGAACCCTAAAGGGACAGTTTATTTTACTCTGCCCTGTAGGGTTATTATGAGAGTTAGTATGAGTTGGAATCTGATCAATGATAGCGAATTTTCTTTTTTTTAAGATTCAAAGATGATTATAACTGATAGGGGAAGCCACTGCTTTTCTTACCAGTTACTTCCAGAAATTTCCAAAGAAATGAAACATTCAAAAAATCATCAATCATTTCTTGATTAAGCAATCTGGAAAATGGAAAATAAATTCTAAAGTATTGAAATAGAGCTAGATTAATTTAGCTGTACCTTTAATCTGTATGGTCCTCCCTTTTTTTCCTCCTTTGGATCATTATTTTAGGACCTAATGCAGACGTCATACCATTCCATAGTTCAGTCATATCAAGCAGTGTTATACAGGCAATACCACAATCAGTTTCAAGACATTTTCTTCCTCCTCGTACTCTTTGATATCAGTTCCCCATTACCTCCCCCTGCCCCTGCCACACTTCCCAGGAACCCTTATTCTAGTTATTGTCGGTGAAGATTCATTCATCATGGGTTTCATCCACTGAAAATCATAGAATAATACATAACAGTCAAGAAAGGTACCAACAATGACAAAATACAACAGATAAATCTCTCTATATATATACACACACATATATATGCATATATATATAGGGAGATATCTATCTATACCCTCATATATACATATATACATATACCCTCAAACAGCAAATATTAAAAAACAGATCAAGCACAGTGTATCAAAAGGGAGATCAGATGACCAGGCTTTAACCATCAAAGTCAGATTTATCATTTTAATCTATAATAGTCATCTCTACAATACTCTGTCTGATCACCAGGTTATTCCCATCCTTAATTATGGTTAGAGGGAAATTTCTGAAGGCTTATTCCCTGTGTAGATCCTGCAAATATATTTTGGGCTTTGGTTATCTATAGCCTTCTGCTCACCAGAATCTCATGACTTAAATTCTGATATTATTCTCTCCTTTGAATTTGTGTTATATAATTTACAATCCTTAGATGATGGATATTGGTGTGCTTCTTTCATGTGGGCTTAGTTGGCACCTCATTTGGCTGCTTATTTGAAAACAAGCCTTAAAGACCCCAGATGCTGTTCTTTCTGATAGCTAGGCACCATCTCATTTCTTCACCACACTTAGATATAGCTCCCATATCTTCCATGTTTCCTTCATGAGGGCAAGTATTGAGTAGGGCCATGATATAAGAACTAATTGTTCATCAGAACTAGGATTAAATGTGAGCCCAAAATCTATTCCTAAATCTGTATTTTCTGTGTTCTGGTTCACCCTAGAGACGTCTGTTATTTTATGGTAAAGAATTTTATCAATCATCTCCCTGGAGCATAAGGGCCTTCTGTTTTTAGTGTATTTGATTTAGCCCACAGTAATAATTTTAAAACACTATCAAGAAAGGTGGATTGAACAAGTGTAGGCTAACTACAAATCACAAGACATGAATTACTGACTTGTACAGAATAACTCCTTACATGAATGGACACTACACAAACTGGTAGTTGCTAGTCAGTCCTTTTTATTATGGGGAAATATAACAAAATATATGCAAAAAAGCCAATCTATCAATTTTTGCATGCACATTTCAGTGGCATTGGTTACATTCATCGTGGGGTTTTCCCTCTTTATTATAGTCTGCATACAAGCACTTTGTTATGAATATGTGAAGAGACTACAGCAGGGGTCCTCAAACTACAGCCCGCGGGCCACATGCAGCCCGCCAAGGACATTTATCCAGCCCGCCAGGTGTTTTTGCCCCATTTTTTAACTTCAAAATAAGATGTGCAATGTGCTAGGAATTTGTTCAGTTTTTAAAAAAACTATAGTCCGGCCCTCCATCGAGTCTGAGGGACAGTGAACTGGCCCCCTGTTTAAAAAGTTTGAGGACCCCTGCTCTACAGGGGTAAAGTTTTTCTGGCAGCAGGTAGATTGAAGTGAACTTATAAATAGGTTAATGGCATTTAATAATTAATACTTGGTAAATTTGGCTTTGTGCCTCCTATATGAAAAACTTTGTTTTATTAAGTAAATTATTTTAAGTTATATACCCATATAGACAACAAATCTCCAAAAGTAGATATCCAACATACCCAACAGAATGTGTGTACATACTTTCTTTTATGAACTGGTCATAATAGTAGTAGCATTCAGAGGAGGGCTAAGAATATTCTGAACAAGTTATATGCTTCATTATCTTAAAGGCAAAGTTTTTGGTTTTGGATAAACAGAGTAAATAAGCTAAATATGACATCACCCTAATTACCATTAGGATACTTTAAAAATCATTTGTTGGGGGCTCATACAGCTCATCACAATCCATACATACATCAATTGTGTCAAGCACATTGTACAATCGTTGCCACTTAAGCCCTTGATCTCAGCTCTCCTCATTTCCCCCTCCCTCCTTCCCCCTCACTCACAAACTCTTGATGACTTATAAACGATTATTTTGTCATATTTTACACTCTCCAGTGTCTCCCTTCACCCACTTTTCTGTTGTCCGTTCCCCAGGGAGGAGGTTATATGCAGATCCCTCTAGTCAGTTCCCCTGTTCTACTCCACCCTCAGGGTATCATCACTCTCACCATTGGTCCTGAAGGGATCATCTGTCCTGGATTCCCTGTGTTTCTGATTCCTGTCTGTTCCGATGTGCAACCTCTGGTCTAGCCGGATTTGTAAGGTAGAATTGGGATCATAATAGTGGGGGGAAGGAAGCATTTAAGAATTAGAGGAAAGTTGGATGTTTCATTGTTGCTACACTGCACACTGACTGGCTCCTCTCCTGCCTGTGACCCTTCTGTAAGGCTGTGTCCTGTTACCTACAGATGGACTTTGGGTGTCTATTCTGCACTCCCCCTCATTCACAGTGACATGATTTTTTTGTTCTTTGATGCCTGATACCAGATCCCATCGACACCTCGTGGTCACACAGGCTGATGTGCTTCTTCCATGTGGGCTTTGTTGCTTCTGAGCTAGATGGCTGCTTGTTTAACTACAAGGCTTTAAGACCCCATACACTATATCTTTTGTTAGCCGGGCACCATCCTCTTTCTTCGCCACATTTGCTTGTGCACGCGTTTGTCTTCAGCGATCGTGTCCGGAAGGTAGAGGAAACACCTTTTTATTGTTTTGTGTTTTAAATGCTGTGATATAAGGATGATTTTTACTTTGAATTCAGTAAAAGAAAGCCATTAAAAGGTCTTATTTTAGAAAGCAATGATCTCTGAGCGCCAAAGAAAAAGTCACTCTGTAATGGTATACTTCAGAGAACAAGTTGATTACAAGAAAAATCTTCTTAACCCGTCTTCCACATCTTCCTCTTTTATTTTTTTAACATCACCCGTCTTTCACCCAAGTTACGCCTGACTCCAGATTGTTTTTCCCCCTCGTTGGTAAAATTCCTACTTTCCTTTGAGATCCGGTTCTAGTGTGCCTTATTCTACATAGAGTTGCCTGCCATCTCTCTTTTGAAGAGAGCATCTTCTCCTCCTTTGTTTTTATATTCCTGTTACATCTAGTATTGCATGTATTCTAGTCCAACAACTATTGATTCAATCCAGCAGTGGTTATTGGACACTTCCCCTATGTGAGGAATTAAGGGTATGCAGATTACGTATCTGTGCTCAAAGACCTCAGTCTATATGTTGTTGTTATTACGTACCATCGAGTCAGGTCTGACCTAGGGACAGTAGGTATAACAGAATGAAACACTGCCTGGCCCCTCCCCATTCTCTCAGTTGTTCCCGTGTTTAAGCCCGTTGTTGCAGCCACGGTGTGAGTCCATCTCTAGGGCCTTCTTCCTCTCTCTGCCCCTCTGCTTTACCGAGCATGAGTTCCTTCTCCATGAACCAGTGTTTCCTGACAACATGTCCAAAGTATGTGAGACTGAGTCTCATCCTTGCCTCTAAGGAGCACGTTAGCCATACATTTTCCAAGATAGGCTAAGTAGGGGGTATCTATTTACAAAGATTAATATAAAAGCCTACACATATAAATGCAATATTTTGAAATTTAGTAAGTTCATTAAAAAAAAGATACTACAAGTTGCCATCAAATTGATTCTGACTCATGTGTCAGGAGTAGAATTGTGTGCTTTGTTTTCACTGACTGATGTTTTTGCAGTGGAACAACTTTTGTTTTGTGGTGTCTCTGAGAAGATTCAAACCTCTGATCTTTCAAGTAGCAGTTGAGCTATTAGCCCTTTAACCTCTGGGCTAAGTCCCATTTAAAGATGCCATCCTGAAACCTATCAAACACAACCCCAAACCACACTATTACCGTTGAGTTGATTCTAACTCATCTTATCCCTATAAGAAGCTCTAGGGTTGACCTCTTGTAGAACTGTGCTGTAGGGTTTCTGAGGCTGCATGGCTTTACAGGAGCCCGTAGCCTCATCGTTCTCTAGGGCTCCTTATCACACTCAGTGGTCCCCTTTTTGTTGTTGTTACTGTGCTGTTGACTTAGTAGTTCCCTTCCAAATGTCTTGGCATAGACTAGTGAGTGCTTCTAATACTGCATCAGTTTGTTGTAACATTTCGTTTGGTGTAGGACTGCACCATCTATTCCTGGAGCCTTGCTTTTTACTGATGCCTTCAATGCCGGTTAGAATTCATTACCATTGGTTCTTGATCATATGCTTACCTCTTGAAGTGGTTGACTATCAACCAGTTCTTTTTAGTACAGTTGACTGTATTCCATTCACCTTTCCTTTTTCTAATTCTTCTTGCATTATTCAATGTTTTGCCCATGGTATCCTTCAAAATTGAAGTTTGTAACTTGCATTTTTTTCTTAAATTCTCTCAGCTTGAAATATGCTGGGCATGTTCTTCTCCTTGGTTTTCAAACTCCAGGTCTTTTACATTGTAATGTTTTACGAAGCTGCCTTTTAACATTATTGTTCAGTCTTCATGGTTTTTTTCCTGAGAGCTTTAGCTGCTCTTATGCGCAAGAATAAATTCAGAGTAACTTTTGACATCCACTTTAATCGCCTTTTGCTTTCCTCATATGTGAGGTCCTTGATGTCATTTCACAACATGTCAGGTCTTCTGCCATTAGGATTCAGTACATCAAATATATTCTTGAAGTGACCTCTAAATTCAGGTAGGATATATTCCAGATCATATGTTGGCATTTGTGGATTTGTTTTAATTTTCTTCTGCTTCAACCTAAACTTGCATATGAGTGCAAATGTTGGTCTAGTCCATAGCCACGCCCAGGCTTTTGCTTGAACTATGTTTGCGGTACTTAACTTTATTACTAATTTCTTAATTAATTAAAAAAGTAATAAATTTACTGCCATTGAGTCAATGCTGACTCATAGTAACCTATATGACAGAATATATCTTTCCCTATGAGTTTCTGAGATTATAACAAACAGTTATGGGGATTTTAATGTATCATAATATTGGCATTCCAATATTATCCTATTATAATTTTTAACAGTTAGAGAAACTGAGTAGTAGGTACACATGATGTCTTTTATTTTTTCTTATAACAGCATGTGAATCTATAATTATCTCAAGATGAAAAGTTTAGCTAAAATTTTAAATGCATGACATCTTCTCAGATTTTACCTTTCCTAGGAATATCTTTTAGCCATGTACCTCCAAGCAGTCTATTTTGTTCCATTTTGATTGCAAGTCTCTTTTTCTATTGTATCTAAAAACTGTAAGAAAGCATGAAGTATAATTTTAAAAGTACCACATATCCTCATTTTGTTAATAGTTGAAAGATCATTTAAAAAGAACATCAAAAGGGTACCTGGGTACCGGCGAAGATGGTAGAGTCCTGGTGGTTCAGTGGTTAAGTGCTCAACTGCTAACCAAAAAGTCAGTGGTTCGATCCCACTAGCCATTCCACAATAGAAAGATAGGGCTTCTGAGAATGACGAGGGCAACGAATGTATAAGGGAGCTTTGCTCAATTGATGTGTGTATGGATTGTGATAAGAGTTGTATGAGCCCCAATAAAAAGATTTATTAATTAAAAAGAAAGAAAGATATGGCACTCTGCTTTGTAAAGATTTAAAATTTTGGAAATGAGAAATTTTGTTCTGGCTTGCCAGGTTGCTATGAGTTGGAATCAACTCAATGACAGTGAGGTTGTTTTTGAGTTTTATAGCAGAGTAGTAGATCAGTTTGGTCCTGGGAGTCAGAAAGTGGGAGTTCAAAGCCAGTTCTGTAATTGGTCTTACTGCATGACCTTTGGCAAGCTACTTCTTTCTAAGCTCCCATCTGTATAGTAAAAGAAAATAACGATTATCTACCTCAAATGATTGTTGTTAGGATATCTGAGATAACCTGTAATAAAAGGAATGTCTAAGGTGCCTAAGAAGATACTAGCTCTTATTTCAAAGAAATATCAAGATGGAGCATGACAGTATCGTTACCCTGTAGCGTGTTAGAAACTTCATCTGTAAGAACTTAACAGTAATTCTGATTTTGCTTCTGTCTGTGCTTTTCTAATCTGTTCTCCATGGTGATTTATTGTCTATAACATTTAAAAGATTAAATAAAATGAATTAGATGGAGACAGGAGGTTCATCTTACCTCTTGGGATAGTTTATAGAAAAATACAGAGTTTTCCACTTCATGAGAATCAACAGAATTCAGGAGCATTAGCCTTGATCTTTGTTGCTGATGCTGCTCCTGATCAGGGGCATGCTGTCATTCAGGCTAACAGCCCAACTGAGAGAAGAAAGTCCTCTGGTGACTACAGGGACTGGGGGGTGAGGTGCCCAGATAATCGAAGAGTCTGTGAATAAATATCCGAAGAACAAATGCTGTGATAAAGGTGGAGAGGTCGAGATGTGCCAAACCACAGAAGACCGGTAAGGGCCAGAGTATAATTTACTTGTCTACTCAAACCAACAGAACCTCATTGAAAGATTTTAAATGAAGCGATTGGTCCACTTTCCAAAGATCATTTTTAGTTTGGTGGAAAACAGCTTTTTTAAGAAAGAAAAGATAGGGAAACAGACATGGAAGCCACTTAGAAAACATCTGCAGTCTCCTGGGAGAGATGATGAAATCTGTGGTGGAGACATTGGAAGTAGAGATAGCAAAGATATTTACAGTGATACTTAAACTTGATAGTGATTGTGATGGTGGAGTCATGTGTTCTTCTAGAAGTTTTATAGTTTTGTATTTTATAGTTAAATCTATAGGCCATTGTGAGTTAGTAAGTTGTGATGTCTGTATCAAGATTCATGTCTCCCTCCCCCAGCCCACCCCATGCATAGTTACATACGTTGTAAAGACTATCTTTTTGTCAAAAGGAGTTGACTGCACTTCTGTGAGTCTGTTTCTGGGCTTCTGGCTCTGCCCCATTGATAAATGTGGCTCTCCTTTGAACACCGCACTGTCGTAATTACTGTAGCTTTTTAGTTTGCTTTCACATTGGGTTATGTGCGCCCTAAAACTTGGTTCCTAGTTCTTAAAATTATTTGAGCTATTCTAGTACCTTTGCATTTCTACATAAATTTAAGGGTTTTTTAATTGTTACTTGATAAAGGATGTTTCCTTCAATCTGTTTTTAATAGTTTTTATTATGAATAATTGTTGTTTCTTTTGTCATTTGTGCTCAAATCAGTAATCATTTTAAATATCAACTTTGTCTCACCTAATACGTTTAAGTAAATTAGTCTTTATTTTTTATATATGTGAAAAAGCCAAAATATAATTTTAATGTTTAATGCATATAGCTTATATGCAACATGAATGAGACTTGGTGTCACAGGGGTTGAGTGCTTGGCTGCTAGGCAGGAGGTTGGTGATTAGAACCACCAGCCTGTCTATAGGAGAAAGATGTGGCAATCTGCTTCCATAAAGATTACAACCTTGAAACCCGATAGGGCCCTCTAGTCCGTCCTATAGGGTCACTATGAGCTGAGTCAACTTGATAGGAATGCATCGTTTGAGTTTAATACTGAAATGAAGAGAAAAGTAAGTGAAAGGAATTCTTACAGTTTAAAGCCAGATACTGGTTGACTTCTTTTCTCATCTTAAATATAATTGTGTGCCACATAAAACGAGTATTTGTTTCTCTGTGTGCTGGGGACCAGAAGTGAATACAGAATAACCTGTGTGTGAGACCTGAAGCACACTTCTGCTCAGCTTGCTGTGGTAAAAGGGCCAAAGGTTAGGCCATCAGTCCATTTCCCAGTGTCCACTCAATAGAGCCTTTCTTTGTGTTGTTTCACTTGTCAGAGCGATACAGCGAGTGTTATTGAGAAGTAAAACAAAGAAAGCCTTACATCAGACGCTGGCTTTTAATAAAGTTGAATAGGATGTTATTGGATGTTCCAAGAGTGTATTTATAGTACATCTGGAAGTCACTATTCCAGAGCGAAGTGCCTTGGAAATCAAATCAACATTATGTATTAGTGATGCTCAAGCAAATATAAATATATATTATACATCTAGTGAGTGGGTATTAAGAGTCATGCTGGAGGGATTTTTAAAAGTAACACTTCTGAAAATGGCCAACTCATTTTATTCTTTTTGGAAAGTGTATTGTGGAGATTTTGTTTTCTATATAAATTTTATTTATGTTGTCAGACATAGCTAAAAGCATAAAAATAAAGAGAAGCTAGTTAATTTAAGTATAAATGCTTTCAGAGGCATGAAATGTTATTTAGGACCTTTTCTATAGTGGCCATGTAGCCTTTTAGCATCCATGCACATTAGATCTTGAACAGCTGCATAGAGCACATGGAAGTCATGATTCCTGCCTCTGTGAACTAACTTGAATAAAGTCTTTCATCTAGAGATCTTGTGTTTTTCTAATTCATGAATCCCCCAGCTCCTCTCTAAGGGGTTCATTCAGTTTAATACAGTTCTACTTTGTGGTTTAGTGCTCTTAAAATGGCTTTTGTAACTTATAATACACAAAAAGGTAAGTTAAAATCATTTCAGATTTTTAAAAAGAATCACATAAAACCTACTTAAAAGTGATGTGATTTGAAAAAACTTAGATGATATCTTGGCTTCCAGTTCAAACTTAACCAGCTATAAACTATGTGATCTTAAGTTACTTATATATCTCTTTGCGGTCTAGTTTCTTTGTGGCTGTAACAACACTGCACAGAGCTGAGAGAAATCAGTGTGCGGATATGCTTGTTACTGGTTTCATGTGAAGTTAGAGTGCTGTCCTTATCTTCTTTCAGGGCTCCTGTCATGTGCTGTGTTTTGCGTAAAGCATTCTCCATTGATCAAGCCGAAAAAACGGTTACTATCCTATCATTCAATTGTGACTTATTAAGAAAATATTTGATTATTCTATCCTCATTTGAATATTTTTGTTACATTTTGCCACTATTTGGCAGTTACTCAGGTGGTGTCTCCTACTTTGTATGCCCACATGTAATCTTCTCTAAAGATTGTGAGGTCATTTAAATTAGAGATCTTGATTTATTTGCACCTTTACAAAACTTAATTTGTAGTGCCTTATATGTACGCTTCTATTAAATTTTTGGTTTTTGTTGGTTTGCAATAGGGTTTCTTCCAATCGAGTGAATGGTCAGATTTGACTAATTTTACTAGGGAGTTTAGTATTATGTTAAACTCATAGAATGTTTTGGTCATGGTGGTCATACTCTTAGAAGTCTGGTGCAGTCTCTTCTTTGAGGACATGAAAATTAGGAACCAGAGTAATTATAATTAAAAGATTTTTTTTACTTAGAATAACCAAATGATTTTGAGTTATCTAAATTAGAAGCAAAATAATGCAGGTGTAACTCAGCTGATGCAATGGGTATTATTGGCATCAGCTAAATTCTAGACTCTCTGTTATAACCTGGGGATATGGTGACTTAAAAAAAATAAATAGTGAGGTCCCTTTGTGATAGAGTTTATGGGCAGCAAACAGACAAAGCAGTTTAAATCAGAAAAGTCACTTTTATAATCCTATGCTAAGGATTATAAATAAATACGGTAGTGAGGGGGAGACGGGGAACTACTTTGTATATAGTGATTAGAGAAGGCCTCTCTGCGAATGATATACACTAAGACTTTAAAGATGAGGAATTGCCTTATGGTCTTCAAATGTGGTTTCTTTTCTATAAAGAATCAGGATCCCTTGGAGAAATGGCTTACTGTAGGTCTGAGACGATAACTGTAAAAGAAAACTAACAAAAGTGTACAGTAGCCAATTTGAAGGATCTCTCAAGAATGCAATTATTTGAAATAAATAATTTTTAAACTATGAATTTATAATATGAATTTTAAAATTTATCAGTGTTCCTCTTTGGCTCAATTCAGGAAACTGGACAATACAGGAAAGTGAAGTATTTATCCTGATTTGCCTTAAAGAACTGGATCTCAGTTCGGTGATGATTTTTAAAAATAGAATAATTCCAATTAATAAATGGAGAAGGAATGAGAACAGGTGTTGTGTAATGCTTCAACCCTTAGTGAACTGTATCTTGTAGGCAATGACACTCGTGTTTTCTTGTATATGATTCTGAATATTTAAAAATCCATTTTTGAATGGGGAGGATGGGGATTCAGTAGGTAAAAATGGGTTTGGTGGGAAGACACTTCATGCAATGGAAATAATAAGCATAAGATACATATGTGAAAAAAGCAGTGGACCACTTGAGGGAACATTTATTTAAAGAGCCCTGGCGACATAGTGGGTTACGCATTGGCCTTCCAGCTGCAAGGTCAGCCATGGAAGCACCAGCCCCGCTGATGGAAAGCGGTGAGGTTTCCTGCTCTCTAAAGATTTACTTGTACCCTCTCCTTCACAGTTGCTATGAGTTGGAATCAACTTGATGGACAGTAAGTTTTTAAAATTTAGTAGTTTGGTTCCACAAACTATGGAGTATGTAAATTGAAGTATTTTGTATATGTTATAGTTCTCTGCAAGTTCTCAAAATACACTGTATCTAAACGTGGTAAAGCCATACTTCAGCTAGTCTTGTGGGGAACCTTGAAATAAGCTTCCATACAGTTTCTGCTCCCCTTTGGACTTGTTGAAATCATGGGAAACAGAGACATTCAACAATAGATTTCATAACCTAATTAATTTGGACCAAGACCTTAGCAGATAGGTACTATGCAATGTGTAGCCTGACACACTGATTTTACTTGAACAGAAAAAATTTTTAGGATTGTTGCTTACCTCAACATTTTATTTAATTATTTTTAGAGGTACATTTGGAGTCGTATTCTAAAGTTAATGACATCTGTACGCATTATACTAGGCCCAGTTAGTATGGTATGGTCTCATTGAAAAATAGTATGTCTATATTCAGAATGAGTAGTTTAATCTCGCATCCCAACAAAATGGTCTTCTTTCCTCAAAAACTACGTATATTATAAATAAAATGTTTTGTTCAAATTCATGTTATATTAATAGTTGGTGGGTATATTTCTTTGTAAAACTGATTTAAAAAAAAAAAGAGGACCTGATGCAAGGGGCTTAAGTGGAGAGCAAATGCCTTGAGAATGATTGGGGCAGGGAATGTATGGATGTGCTTTATACAATTGATGTATGTATATGTATGGATTGTGGTAAGAGTTGTATGAGTCCCTAATAAAATGTAAAAGAAGAAAAGAGAAAAAAATAATTAGGGCAAAGACTGTACAGATGTGCTTTATACAATTGATGTATGTATATGTATGAACTGTGAAAAGAATTGTATGAGCCCCAATAAATTGTTAAAAAACAAACAAACTGATTTTAACATTTGGAGTTATTTGTGCTGTAATATTATTTCTTTTTTATAAATAGTTTTATTAGGGGCTCTTACAGCTCTTATAAAAATCCATATATCAATTGTATCAAGCACTTGTGTACATAAGTTGCCATCATCATTTTCAAAACATTTTCTTCCTACTTGAGCCTTGGTATCAGTTCTTCTTTTTTCCCTCTTCCTACTTCCCTTCCACTCTTGTGAACTCTAAATTATAAAATATTTATTGTTTTCAGATCTTACATCATCCACTGTTTTCTTTCACCCATATTTCTGTTGTTTGTTCCCCTGAGTGGGAGAGGGTTGTGTGGTAATAACATCTTTCCTGAGATTTACTAGCATGGACAGCATTGAGGTTTGTTCATTAATTTTATAAGCAGTGAATATCTGCCTTACTGCAAGTTGAATGTGTATTTTTGCCTTTCTTGTGTATGAGAGGCTACTAGGATTTAGAAATATAAAACAATACAAATCAAAGGATGATGGGAAAGTAACATGTCAAGCTATGTGATCAGAGCACTGTGGAGGTGGATATCAGCTGTATTCACTGTGACACACCAGAAACATGTTGTTTTCTATGCTGGTCAAATAATTTGGTAAAGTGAGAAGCAAATTAATTGCTTCAATTTTCTTACTCTTCAAATCATCCTTCCGTAAAAAGGAGATAAGAAGGGTCTATGACAATAATGAAACAAGGTTGTATAGTCCTAAGATTGATTCTTCTGAACCAAATTATAAATTTGGAAAGATAGAATTTCTAAGTTATGTATTTTAAGGAAAAGAATATTATATCAAAATACTTTTTTTAGAATTTGTGTGTATATATACATATATATCATTACTATTAATTTTTTTTAACAGGGTATCCAGAAGTTGACTAGTCAATACTTAAAGAGAGATTGGCCTGGAATAAAAGTTGATGATCGGAATGATTACAGGTAACTTAATGATGAAATCCTTGCCCATTTTCTTTTAAAAATAATTTCATAAAGAGCCATGTTACATATAGATAATATGGATTCCAATATAAGATTTTTCCCTCTGCTATGTTTTTAGATATAATTCCAAAATTCAATTTTTAAAATTTTCTACAGCACATGTAGATAATCTTTTAAATATAATTTTCACCTGCCTTAAACCAAGATTATATTTTCATTAATTAGTAGCCACATAAGAAATTCAAAAAAAGTAGATGAAAATTGAACACAAATTGTTTTTTCAGTAACCTATGAATGAAACATTATTTGAGCTAGCAATGAAGTGAGATCATAATTCTACCATGATCATGCAATAAATCATTGCTGTTAAAATTTTAGAAAATTAAGAAGGGAAACATGTCCTTATAATAGCATCCTTGCATAAACATGTATCAAGTAGAGAATTTTCCAGTGTATCATCAAAAATAAATATATAATTTTACTTCCTACTTTTTCCAAACAACATTGCATTTAAGAAAATATTTTAAATAAAATTTTCAGTAAGTATTTTTAAAATAGTATTTTAATGGCAAGATAATGCTTTATTCAGGGAGTTGCTGGAATACAATTATATTTCTGTTTAAAATTTTTACTTATCAATAAATTTATAATAAATGTCATTTTACAGATACAGTAAAAAATTTTTCCTTCTTAGTTTAGAATAAACTGAGTGATAAACTCAGAGTATATGTAATGAGTAACATTATGACTCTTAATACATATTAGCAATTGCCTTCCAAAAAAGTTGTATTGATTTACACAGCTTCCATTAATACACGAGGGCCTCTGCTTTGTGTCATCATTAGCAAAAAGCCAAATTATTGAGATGAAGTTTGTTTTTTACAGAATAATTTCTAATTAATGTATTTAGAAGAAAAAAACTTTCTTTAAATTATAGTACTTCATTTAGAAATACATAGATTTGTCATAATTATATATACATATGTACTATATGTACGTGTGCATGTATACATACATGTCCATATATTTGTAGCTATATATTTAAACAGTGTATCTAAAAGTTGGCTAGTCAGTATCCCATATATGAGTTTTAAAGGTAGTACATGACAGTGGACGGCTTCCTTAGTTATCTGTGAATATTATAAAAATATAATTATTTAAAATTTGATGTTATGTTTTAGGCTAATTTGGAGATATTTTTATTGGATTTTGTGCTCAAGTGCTTATTGCTTTTTTTGTGCTTCATGTTGGGGAACCCAAAAGTTAAGGGCATGATCTCAGAGTTGTCACTCTAGTTGAGATTAAGACTAAATCCCAGGGACCAATCACAATGATCGACATATAACCTCCTCCCAGGGGGAACCAACTGAAAAGTGGGTGAAGGAAGAAATTTAAAAAGTAGTAATTTATAAATTATCAAGGGTTTAGGGCGGGGAAGGTGGGGGAGGTGGGAAAATGAATTGATACCAAGGGCTCAAGTAGAAAGAAAATGTTTTGAAAATGATCATGGCAACTTATGTACAAATGTGCTGGACACGCTGGATGTATGGATTGTGATAAAAGCTGTAAGAGCCCCTCAATAAAATCATTCTTTTAAAAAAAGAATTCAGTATTGAAGTTATGATTTGGAGTCTGATTATGAAATCAAGTTGCTGAACTGTCAGAATTTCTTAAGGTGGCAAAGGGGCTAGAAAACTTTAAGGATATACCAAAAACTCTTATGGTTCCTCATAGTTGCAGAATTGATGGATAACCTGGCAAACTGGTATGATAACTATAAATAATCAAACCTCAAACCCCTTGCTGTTGAATCACTTCTGGCTGATGTCAGCTCTGTAGGACAGAGTAAATGCGCGTAGGGTTTCCAAGGCTGTACTTGTTCTGGAAGCTTACTGTCGCAGCTTTCTCCCTCAGAGCGACTAGTGGATTTGAACCATCAGTCTTGCAGGTAGCAGCCAAGTGCTTACCCACTACATCACTGGGACTCCTTGCCATAAATAATAACAAACCTACTGCTATCCAGTGACCCTGTAGAGGGTTCCAGAAGCTGTCAATCTTCATGGGGGCAGAGAGCCTCCTCTGCCTCTCACAGACTGGCTAGCTGGTTTGAATTACCAACCTGTGGTCAGCAGGCTAATGCTATGCCTACAGCACTCCAAGCCCCTCCCACACTATAAATAATAGAGCAATGGTATTGCTATGTAGACTATTAAAACAAAAATAAAAATAGAGAGGATTTTGGTTTTTACTGAGGAAGTTGGGTGGTGGACTTCAGCTAAGGGGAAATAGAAGCTGAACTTCTAGACAAAAGATACAAACAGAGCAAAATCTTTAAAGTGAACATGAAAAGCTTGATATTGCAAGTATGAAGAAATCCATCTGTACAAAGAAGACACTGCTTATTGAGGATTAAAGATGAAATTCTGGGTGCTTGTTCCAGAGTCAAAGAGTATGTTTGAAGTCCCTACTTATTGAGTTATATCAGACACTGTGGTAGGAAATTTAAATGATCTCTTTTGGTTATCAAGACAACTTCATGAGCTAGATGTAAGTCTTAGATTATGTGCCTTACTTGAGGTGACATAGCTATTTAAATGCATCTTTATTCATATATTCATTTTTTACTTATGACATAGATATGAAACATGCCATATTATACTAGACTTTAATATTAGAGAGACTACATATACTTGAAGCTCCTTTCTCTCTCTAAGCAGCTTAAAAGATATACATTATGAGCCCCAAGGACGATATTCCTGCTAAGAGCAGACAATGCACAGAGAGGGCCATAAGACCAGCCCCGTCATGAGACACGGCGACCCTCACTGACCCATAGCGCTACAGGGGACAACACTGGAGACACAGTGCGGGAATTGTGTCCAATCAGACCCAGTCACACTAGGGCGAAACGTTAAGTGAAAGCAGCAAGGGGAGCAAAGCAATGAAATTCCTCGGGAATACCAAAAATAGACTTTGGGGACAGAGTGTGGCATCCCATCAGACTTGACTGGAAAACACTCCTAAAGGTCAAAAAACAGACCTCCAGCTATTTACAGGCTTTTCTTTTTTTGTCATTGGCTTTGTTTTTGTTTTGTTGGTTTTATCTTCCTTTGTTTTTTTGTTTGCTTTGTCTGTTTTTTGCAGTTAGTAAGTCTCTGCATGTCTAGATAAGATCGGTGGGATAAACAATACGAAAACAACAGGACCGTTGGTTCTCGGGGACAGAGGAGAAGGGGAGGTGGGAGAAAGGAAGGGGGAGCGGTGTCAACCAACCCAGGGACAAGGGAACAACAAGTGAACTAAAATCGATGGAGAGAAGGGCGTAGGATGCCTACTGGGGCGTAATCAAGGGCAGTGTAACAGTGAGGAATTACTGAAACCCAATGAAGGCCAAACATGATAGTGGGACAAGAGGAAAGTAAAAGGAAATAAAAGAACTAGGAGGTAAAGGGTATTTATAGAGGTCTAAGTACAGCCATGTACATAATGTAAATATATTTACATATAACGATAGGGAAATAGATTTATGTACATATATTTATGTTAAGTATTAAGGTAGCAGATGGACATTGGGCCTCTACTGAAATATTCCCTCAATGCAAGAACACTTTGTTCTAATAATTTGGCACTCTCAGATTCTCACCTTCCCGACACAATCGCTGAAGACAAAATGGATGCATAAGCATATGTGGTGAAGAAAGCTGGTGGCACCTGGCTAGCGAAAGATATAGCATCTGGGTTCTTAAAGCTTGAAGATACATAAGCAGCCATCAAGCTGAGAAGCAACAAAGCCCACATGGAAAAAGCACATCAGCCTGTGTGATCATGAGGTGTTGATTGGATCATGTATCAGGCATCAGGCATCAAAGACCCAGAACAAAAATATCATATAAGTGAATGAGGGGCAGTGCAGATTAGAGAACCCAAGCCTATCTGTAGACAGTTGGGCATCCTCTTACAGAAGGGTCAAAAGAAAGAGATGAGCCAGTCAGGGTGCAGTATAGCACCAATGAAACATACACTTTCCTCCAGTTCTTTAATGCTTCCTCCCCACACTATCATGACCTCAGTTCTACCTTTCAAATCAGATTAGACCAGAACATGTACACTGCTACAGGTAAGAGCCCACGACACAGGGAACTGAGGATAGATAAACCATTTAGGACCAACAATGAGAATAGAGCTATCAGGAGGATAAGGGGAATGTGGGGGGAGCAAGGGGAATCAATCACAAGGATCAACACATAACTCCCTTTCAGGGGAATGAACAATAATAGAAAAGTGGGTGAAGGGTGACAGAGGACAATGTAAGATATGAACATAACAATCTATAACTTATTGAGTGTTCATGAGGGAGGGAGGTTGGGGGAGAGAAGGGGAAAAATGAGCTGATATCAAGAGCTCCAGTAGAAAGAAAATGCTTTGAAAATGATGATGGCAACATATGTACAAATGTGCTTGACATAATGGATGAATGTATGGATTGCGATAAGAGATTTTAAGAGCCCCCCAATTAAAGTATTTAATAATAATAAAAAATTACAGTCTGGAAACCATGGGGGAAGGGAGCCAGCAGTCGGTGTAAGATATGAAAATAATAATGATTTATAATTTATCAAGGAGTTAGGGTGGGGAGGGAAAAAAGGAGCTGATACTAAGGGCTCAATAGAAATTAAATGTTTAGAAAATAATGATGGCGAAACACGCAAATATTCTTGATACAGTTGAAGTATGGATTGTTATAGCCTCCAATAAACTGATATTTTAATATTAAAAAAAAAACAAAAAATATACATTGTTGATAGTTGCAGTATTGGGTAATAGTAAAAGTACAATGGGAGAATGGAGGACACCTAAAACTTCTAGAATTGTGTCTTGAAGGATGAGCAGATAGTTGGACAAAAGGATTCTAAACAGAAATAACAAAGGTATGCAGTGATGCGAAAACATTAATGTTAGGTAATAATGATTGGTTAGTGTGAAGTGTATGGGTTGCAGTGTGAAGGGGAGTCGTGGGTACTAAGGATGAATGAGGTAGACATCATGAAGGACTGACTGCATCATGATTTCTCTTTTTATTCTGAAGATAATGGGCACACTGAACTCCCATAAGAGAAGTTGACATTAATGTCATTTTCGTAACATTATAACATTAAATAGCAGGGCATGGGGACTAATTTGGAAGGAATAGCATTGTAGGGATGTAATTCCTCATCTATCGCTGGTTGAACCAAGAAATTAGAGTAGAAATTCGGTTGTGGGAGACATGGAGGAAACTGGAGCGAGAGGACGTCTAATTGGTAGAGGCTAGTTTTTGTCAAATTTACTTGGAGACAGACTATGAACGCTAGGTGCCTAGGTATCTAAAATAGCTCTTGGCACAAAAAAACACTCTAAAATATTTACTGGCTGACTAAATAAAGTAGGCAGATGATGAGAAGGGTTATAGAGTAATTCCCAGGCTTTTTCCTTTGGAGACTGATAGGAAGGCTGTGCCATTGTGATAAAAGATAATAGAAAGAGCCCGATTAAAGATGGGAATGATGATTGCCATTTTTCTCTGTTTATTTATTTCTAGATTTTTTGTTTTAAATTACATTTGTATTGGTGCTTTACAAATTCTCATTCATGTAACCTGTGTCAAGTGTGTGTGGGGGGGATGATACTAAGGACTCAATTAGAAAGAAAGTGTTTTGTAAATGATAATGGCAACATATGTATGAGTGTGCTTGATATAATTTATTTATGGATAGTTAAAAGATCTTTAAGAGCCCCCAATAAATTGATTAATAATAACAAAAAGAAATACAAAAAGTGCAAGGTTTTTGCACCTGCTGGTGCAACAGATGTATTATCCTTTTTGTTTTTCACAACAGTCGTTTATCTTGAAATGATGGGCAGCCTCAGCAGCAACTTCAAGCACTGTTGAAGTGCATATCAGACAAATCAACGTTTTCTTCTAATGTCACGATTTTTCTCTGCTTCTCGGGAGCATTTCCAGCTTCACCGGTGGCACTTTATATTAATCCAGTGGTGTTATTCAGAGTTGCACTAAAAAATCATGAAGCGCCTATGAAAAGTGGGTGCTAACACTTAGGATGTGAGCTCTTTGCAAGGAGTTGATTAGTTTAACCTGGCATTAAAACCAACCATTTTTAAAAACCCTCATGCTATATCTGTGCAGGTCAAAACTGTTTTGCTCAAGGATCAACTTAAGTCTAAAAGTTTTGCATGCCTAAGTGGACCAAATAGCTTATGATGTTGTAGCTACGTTGTTATCTTTGTAAAATAGATGTGCTGTCCTCCTGCTTGAAAATCTTTTCATTTCTCTTTGCCAATGGAATAACATTTAAATTCCTTCATGAGGGAACTGATTACAAGGATCTACATAATACCTTCTCCATGGGGGATGGACAACAGAAAAGTGGGTGAAGGGAGACGTCGGACAGTGTGAGACATGACAAAATAATAATTTATAAGTTATCAAGGGTTCATGAGGGAGTGGGGAGGGAGGGAAAAATGAAGAGCTGATACCAAGGGCTCAAGTAGAAAGGAAATGTTTTGAGAATTATGGCAGCAAGTGTACAAATGTGTTTGACACAATGAATGGATGGATGGATTGCGATAAGAGTTGTACGAGCCCCCAATAAAATGATTTTTTTAATTAAAAAATAAATTCATATGATACTCAAAACCATGAAAAAAAGTTGGTACAGAATACCTTTCTGTCCACATCTCTAGCCATTTCTCCATCTTTCATCTTTAGTTCTTTTTTAACATTTTATTAGGGGCTCATACACCTCTTTAGTTCTATTGCCCTTCTTGTGACACTTAATCTATACTGGAATCATTTTTCCTTACCCCCTTTACTTCTCTTAACTAGGCTTATGACAGTCTCTCAGTTAACAATCACAACTATAAATGAGTGTTGATTTGCTAAAACACCTTAACTATTTCCTTAAATTAATCTTAGAGTATGACTCTAACACATTTTCTAGTCTTCTTGATAAGTTGTGATGCTAGGATGCTATAATTTTTAGGTCTAATGAAATCTGTGGTTTTATTTCTTTTGTTCTGCTTTCCTTTTGTATATTTTGAGATAATAGGTTCACAGTTATGAGAAACAATAGAGCTCTTTCACTCTTCACTAGTTGCTCCCAGTGGTAACATCTGGCATAACTGAGTACAGTATCATAACCAGGAAACTCGTATTGATACAATTTACCTGTCTTACTCAGATTTCCACTGCAGGTCCATCAGTTTGTTGTGCTGTGGTGCCTGTGTTGCTGTGCTTCTGCAAACAATGCCACTGGTATTTCAAATACCAGCAGAGTTACCCATGGTGGACAGGTGTCAACAGAACTTCCAGATTCAGACAGACTAGCAAAAAGGAATAGACCAACCACTTCTGAAAAATTAGCCACTGTAAACCTTAAGAATAGCAGCAGGACATTGTCTGATACAGTGCTAGAATATGAGCCTCTTAGGTTATAAGGCAATCACTATCGGGAAGAGCTGCCTCCTCAAAGCCAACATTAATGATGTGAATGGAACAAAATTGATAGCACCTTCATTTGCATGTAGAACAGTGGTTCTCAACCTTCCTAATGTACTGACTCTTTAATATGTAGTTCCTCATGTTGTGGTGATCCCCCCCAAACATGAAATTATTGTTGTTGCTCCTTTTTAACTTTTGTTTTGCTACTGTTATGAATTGGCAACCCCTGTGAAAGGGCCATTTGACCCCAAAAGGAGTCGCGTCCCACAGATTGAGAACTGCTGGTGTAGAGGATGACTCAAAATGAGAAGAAACAGCTGCTAACATTCATTAATAATAAGAAAGTGCACTAGATGAAGTATGTGCTATAGAAATTGGAAACCATCAAAAATAATGGAACACAATAGACATTTTTGGCATTTGTATGCTGAAAAACACTGGCATTGGCCATTTAGAATGAAACATTGTTTGCTGGAAATGACAAACTGAAGGGGAATGGCATTGCAGGCATTGTTAAGAACATTTAAAGATCTGTCCTGAAGTACTGATCTGTCAGGGAGAGAGTAATATTTATACACCTACAAGAATATTCAGTTAATCTGACTGTTATTCAAGCTACACCATAAGTACCCATAAGTACCCAAATAAAGATACACCACAAGTACCCATAAGTACCCAAAGTAAAGAAATTGAAGATTTTATTTTGTCAACCTCTGTCGTCTGAACTTGATCTAACATGTAACCATGTACATCAGTCATTTCTGTGACTGGAATGTGAAAGTTGCAAACAAAGAAGGATTGGCAGTGTGAAAATATGATAGAAATGACACTGGAGATCACATGATAGATTTTGCAAGACCAATGACTTCTCTGTTGCAAATATCTTTTTTTCAACATTAATACTAACTATACACATGGATCTCCAATAGAGATACATAGACAAAGATCAGATACATTGTTGAATGACTTCAAGAACATGAAGAAAAGAAAAAAATCATTTCTAAAAATAGTAAAGAAAGAAAATACCAAAACGGAAGCCCTATGAGAGTGTGAACTTCTTCTTGGATGCAGAATAATGAAGTAAGAGAGCTGAACAGGAAATTTCAAAAGGCAGCTTGAGGTAAATGTCCTAGCTTGAGAAGACACGTGAAGCATAATAGTGAATTAAATGTGCAAAGACTTGGAGTTTGAAAACCAAGAATTAAGAGCATACTCCGCATTTCTCAAGTGGAAAGCACTGGAAAAAAAATTGTGAATCCTTGATTTGAAATGTTGAAGGATTCACTATGGAATGGTGCAGGAAGAGGAAAGGATACACAAGGCCATGTCACCAAAAGGAATTTGTTTATTTTCAGTCATTTTAAGAGCTAACGTGTGTGTTAGCAGGATATTTATATGTGTGTATTTACCTTTGCTGCAAACATATCCATGAATGTGGTGGAGCATACGGGGGCAAAGTTTTGTAATTTTCTAGGTATAACCAAACACCTTGAGTGAATGAGTCACTGGTCCTGGAATTTAGGACTCTAGTCTCAGGATACCAAAGTCAATTGGCATCACATAGTTCACAATTATAATGTTCAACATTGTACTTTGGTATGTAGCAACTGGGGCAGGGGTCCTCAAACTTCTTAAACAGGGGACCGGTTCACTGTCCCTCCGACCCATTGGAGGGCCAGACTATAGTTAAAAAACAAAACAAACAACAAATTCCTATGCACACTGCACATACCTTATCTTGAAGTAAAAAAACAAATGGGGCAAAAATACCTGGTGGACAGGGTAGATCTCCTAGGTGGGCTGCATGTGGTCCGTAGCCATAGTTTGAGAATGCCTTAAAAGCTCCCGAGTGGCTATCTAAATTGGTCTCTCCTCATCTAGAGGAAAAAGATTCATCACAATCTAAGGACACTGAGGAACAGTCCAATGGATTAGCGACGACATCAACATCATTCTCCACAATTCTGAGACCAGAAGAAATACATAGTACCTAGCCACCACTACCAAATGCTCTCAAAGGAATCACATTAGAAGATCTTGGATAGAGTTGGAAAATATGTGGAACAAAATTCAAAATCATAAAAGGCCTACTGGTTGGATGTATAGATACTGGTGAGAGCCCCCCCCCCCCCCCAAGGTTTGGAACCCCTCAGGTTTGGAACTGAACTCACCGTATTGGTCCAATTTGCATACAAACAATAAGCAAGCCTATAAGGTAAACACCATCTTAGAATACATCCATTTAAGATCAAAAGGGCAACATTTACCTAAGGACAAAGTTCAGTGAATGAGATGTAAAAAAAAATATGGATATATTGTTCAGTGTAAAACTGATGATCTGCTTTATAAACTTTCATTCAATTCACAATAAAAAGTTCCTTTTTAAAAAGTGGAAGACAGCTACATGGCTAACTGGAAAAGATACATATTTGTGTCCAAAGAAAGGTGACCCAACAGAATGCAAAAATTATTAATACCATTTTTACCACCCACAAAAATTTGCTGACTGTAATTAAAAATAATTGTAGCAGTACATTAGTGGGGTCCTATCGGATATTCAAGCCAATTCAAAGGAGGACATGGGATGAGGGAGATCATTGCTCATGTCTGATGGATCTTGGCTAAAAACAGAGAATACCAGAAAGATGTTTACCTTCATTAACTGTGCAGAGACATTCACGTATGTGGATCATAACAAATTGTGGATAATATTTAAAAGAACCCTAATTCCAGAACACTTACTGGTGTTTGTGCAGAACCTGCACATGGACCAAGAGGAAGTCATTTGTTAGAGCAAAGAGGATATTGCATAGTTTAAATTCAGGGAAGGTGTTTGTCAAGATTATTTCCTTTCATCATATTTAATGCAAATGCTGACTAAAATCCAAGAAGCTGAATTAATTGAAGAATTAATTAATTAATTGGAGGAAGATTCATTGACAACCTATAGTATGCAGGTGGATGTTACAACCTTGCTTGCTTAAAGTGAAGAGGAACTAAAGCATTTACTCATGGAGATCACAGATTGTAGCCTTATTATTATTATTATTATTAATATAGTTCCATAGTTCACGTCAAGCAGAATTGTACAGTTGCTACCCCAATCAGTTTCCAAACATTCTTTTTCATCCTGGACTCCTTGACATCGTCTCTCCTCTTCATCCCTCCCTCCACCACTGAGCCCCCCTGCCCCCCAAAACCCTTATTCTATATGCTGTCTCAATAGGAATTGCACCTCAAAGAAATAAAAAATCCCCACACCTGAACCCGTAAGCAACATCACAATAAACAGAAAATATTGAAAATTTCAAGGATTTTCTTTTACTTGGATTCACATTCAACCCCTACTTTCATCCCCCTAGCGGTGATCAGGATATCAAACAATGTGTTGCTTGGGGCAAGTCTGGTCCAAAAGATCCTTAAAGTGTGTATTAGTCCAGACAGACTAGAGAAATGAATTCATAGAGACAAGTGTGTATAAGAGAGAGTTTTATATGTACATTAAGAAAGCATCCCAACCCAGTCCAGTCCACGCCCATAAGTCTGATATTAGGCCCTAGGTCCGATACCAGTCTATAAAGACCTCTTCAGACTCATGAAACGCATGCAGTGACACCAAATGCAAGACATTCATGGGCCAGTGGGTAGAAAGTCTTTGGATCCAGTGGCAGCGTAAGCATTGCAGCTCTGGCAGGGGTCTCCACGTGGCTTCTCCAGGTCCAGGGTTCTCAGCATCAGGGTTGGTTCATGTGGCTTCTCTGGGCTGTTTTGCAGAAAGTCAGCCTTGTCATTAGGGAGTCTCCAAAGAAGTGAAGTAGTGAAAGTCCAGCTTCCAAGGAGGAAAAACCTGATTTCCCAGAATTCTCGGAAGAAAACCATGCCCACACAGACTAGACTCTACCTCTTCACTCTTAATCCTCTCAAGTCCCAAATCGACACCAGATTATGTAACTACCACAAAGTGTTAAAAAAGCAAAAAACTTCATATTGAAGAACAAAACTTGCTTGACCTGAGCCACAGTATTTTCAGTTACCTCATAGGCATGCAAAAGCTAGACAACAAATAAGGAAGACAGGAGAATGGATGACTTTGAATTGTAATGTTGGTGAAGAATATTAAATATACTATGGATTGCCAAATCTGTTGAAAAAGTACAGTGAGAATGCTCCTTACGAGGTAGGATGGCAAGACTTCATCTCATGTACATTGAACATGTCATCAGGAGGATAGTCTCTGGAGACATGACTTGATAAATAAGAGGGTCAACAACTAGAGAAGGACCTTCACCTAGTTGGATGGCCGCAGTGGCTCCAACAGCAACTATTATGAGAGTGTCACAGTGGATGGTAGTGTTTCCTTCTGTTGCCCGTGGGCTCACTCTTAGTTGGAACCAACTTATTGACTTCTAACAATAATTACATTTCACCTGTTCCACATGAACTCATTTGTATTTTTATATGTATAATAAGTGTTGTGTAGCTTTTTTACCATCACCATAGGCAAGATTAATTTGATGTTTGTTTGTTTTTCACAAATAAGACCTTTTATTTATCAGTATTAAACGTGTGTATTTTAAACAGATTCTTGAAATGGTGGCTCATAGCCATCAGCTCATTCCACTTTCGCACCTGTCTCATCTTCAGTAGTTTTTCCAGAATTACCACCTTCACCATGAAGCTCTATGAGTTTTCCCAATTCAGACTTGAATTCCTTCAGCATTTTCACTTTTCTGACAAACTTATAATGGAGAGGCTAAATAGATTGGCAAGCCTTTTCTCTGTCTTTCACAATGCTGTGTGGAATCAATTTATTGACCACTTCTTTCAGATAATGTGTCCATACCTCTTGGGTCATGATTGTCATTAGTTTCTTTTAGATTTGGTGGACCTGCTGATGCTGAGCATAAGAGGTCTTCTGAATCTGATTAGTGTATTTTTTAGTAAACCAACACAGAACAGACGAAGCAGATACCCTTTGGTAGTTTTGACATCAACATGAACTTCAATCATGGTCTGCCATTTTTTCACATTGGAGCACATCTTGTCTTGCGTAAGACCCATGCCGTGGAAGTTGGTTCAGGAAGCTTTTGCCCTGAACGTCCTCAGTAATTAGCTTAAATTTCCTAAAGGCAACCTCGTCATTTTGCAGACCAGCAAGGCTCACTTCAAAAACGCGACCCTTGAGGCCATCAGATGCAAGTTTGGTTCCTTGAGTCCTGGCGACTAGTGTTTTCCCAATACTTAGACTGAACCTAGCTGGTGCTTTCACATCATACCGTTCTTTCTTAGAAAATGGACCGACTGCTTTCTTCTTAGCTCCTTTTTTGCCATCTTTTGTAAGGCTCTTGTTCTTGGTGACCGTCATGGTACCACGCAGAGAGCCAAAAGGCAGTAGTTTTGTTTTTTAATGAAAAATTATTCATGATAAACTTTTCTCTGGGTCTCTGCTGTCCACTATGGTAGTCATACAAGAATTATTTCATAGCATGACTTCAGGCTATATATGGATGAACATTTTCACATATTTTACTGGTTATACCATAATTTTATTGCAAATGTTATTTTTCAGTTAGAGTAGTTATACAAAATTGTAAAGCACATATATTTTATATTAAAATCTATATCATTATAAAGAAAAATACAAAACTAGGAAAATAATGGCACAGGAGAAACTGGAAGAATTTGTTTGCAGAGATATTACGGTCTAGGCAAATACTTGTCCCAGTGAAGGGGCACATTTTGATCTATAGCTTTATTACTGAGACTAAAACCCAAAATCACTGCCATTGAGTCAACTACTTCTGTGGGTTTCCAAGACTGTAACTCTCTATCGGAGTAGAAAGCCTCATCTTTCCCCAGTGGAGTTGGTGGTGGATTCGAACTGCTGACCTTGCACTTAGCAGCGCAACACATAATTACTAGGGCCCCAGGTCTCCATTTACTTAAACTGAGAGCAATTTCTGTCAGTAGAAGAGAGGAGGCATAGGAGTGAGACAATATGGGTTTCAATCTAGACTCCATTACCCCCTCTATGCTTTCTCTAGCCCATAATTCTTGTGTGCCTAGTAGATTAGACTCTCATCTTGGTGCTGAGGATACAACAGTAGACAAAAGCTTCAGCCAAGCAGAACTCACGTTCTAGTGAGTAAAGACACACAAGAAACAAATGAATACACGTTAATTGATAGAAAATGCTCAGGAGAGTAAGCCAAATACCAAGTGCCTGGAAATGATGGCCCGGGAATCACTGCTGTGTAGGGAGCAGCCTTTAGAATGAGTCACAAAGAAGCCTAGAGGTCAGTTAGAAAGCCTGTGTGATAATCCAGGCACGTGGTGGTTTAAGCCAGGGTGACAGCAGTAAAAGATGGAGTAATCAGATTCCATATGCATTTTAAACATCTAGCCAACAGGATTTCTGGGTGGTTTTGACGTGGGCTGCGAGAGAAGGAAGATCAGTGATAACTGTCGGTGATTTGGCTTGAGGATTAGAAGGTTAGAGTAGCTGTCAAACCAGATCGTTGCCAGCACAGATTTTAGGGAAGTCACATTTTATTGTGGACATGTTAGGATTAAGAATCCTATTAAATATCCACACGGACTTGTTGAGTAGGCAGTTGGAGGTTAGGAGTGTGGAGGAAATGCCAGCCCCCCACAACTAATTGCAGGTTCAATAGGCGCAATTGTATGGTGATAATAAGTAAATATTATAGTAAAGTCATAGAGAACATGAGAGATAAAAAAGATATTGAAATAATGGAGTCAGACACGTTTCATGGTAGCATGCTCACCTCAGCCCTGCCTGGTGGTCCACGTGGAGATAAGGGGCCAAAGGGCAGGAGAGAGGGGGGAGGGAAGGACAAAGGGAAAGGGAACTGAGCGAGGACAGGGAGAAAGGATGGGGGAATGGAGGCCAAGAGGGGAGCCCGAGAGAGCTCTTTATTGCTAACCCAGGCTTATATACTTTGGGGGGGGGGTGCAAGCCCCCTAATTACAGGTAAAGACATATGTCTCAGGAAGGGGTTACACTATAGGTTATACAGCAGTGAGAGGGGGACAATCTATGGATATGCACAATAGGAAGAGGAGGAATTGGGGGCCCACATGTGACAAGATGGGCAGATCCTAGATTCAGGATGGCAGCCTAACTTTGGATGTTACTGAGCAGGTTTGACCTGTTCTCTGGATCTCCATAGAAACCGTTATCGGTAGGGTGTAAACCCCACCTATAGGGTCGCAAGCTTTCAGGGAGAAGTAGCCCATTGTTCTTAATAGCAGGGAGCAGGTCCTACTTGTGGTGGGCCCAGACAGTAGTCTGACAACTGACAGCCTTCAGGGAGGATGTCTCTAAGCATCTGGCCTCCCACCATATGCTGGCAAACAGCCTCTAATGTTTGGCATATCTTTGGGGGAGACAAAGCTGGGGAAGTTTCTTTATAATCCCACAACTCCCCCTTTTGTTTTATATATAAAATTTAAAAGATTCACATGGGCAACATGGTTATTTTCTATACATTGAAAGCTGTCAAGGCAAAACTTCATGATCCAATTAATATAGCCAAAAATTCAGGCTTATTGTAAACATTTTGAATTCAGGCTTGGGGGATAAAGCCCCCCTATGCACATCTGCTATTGGAGGAAGCGGAGAGGGATTAGATGCAGCAGTGGGAAGAAATAGAGCCAATAGGAATGTCTGCTTCTATGGAGAGGTAGAATCAACCATTTGCTCACATTAAGGCAGCACAGCTTTAAGGGGAGAAAGTGTGGAAATGGTAGACTACTGCAGGAAAATGAACTCGGACTATATCTCCAACTACTAGAGTGGCGGTCTTCCTGCCATGGCACACTAGTCTTCCAGGTTCCCTCCTACCAGTCGGAATAAGTCCCAGTTCTATTCCCTCAGTGCTAGTGTCCCACACAGGAGGACTGTCTGCTAGAATTACGAATTCAGGAAGTGTCAGCATAGCCGTGGTATTTAAAGCATGAGAACTGGATACACTCATGTAAAACACAAATGTAATTAGAATAAGAAGCTGAAGAATGAACTCTGGGATTCTCCAGCATTGACAGAACAGTGAGAAATGAGGAAGTGACTAAGGAGCAGATGGTGAAGTAGGAGGAGAGCCAAGGGAGTACTTTCCTAGAAGCCACGTGGAAAAGCATCTCAAGAAAGTAAAAGTAACTCGGTCAGTTGTTGCTGATCCCATCAAGTCCATCCTGTTGCATAGTGACCCTACAGGACCGGGTAGAACTGCCCCTCTGGGTTTCTGAGACTGCAGTTCTTTATGGGTGTAGAAAGCTTAATCTTTCTCCCAGGAGTGATTGGTGGTTAGGAGCCCACCATTTAACCCCCTAAGCACCACGGCTCTGTAGTGCTGCTGCTGGGTTGAGTAATATTGAGGATCAATCCTTGATTTGTCTATTGGGATTAGCTATGGGGAGATCTTTGAAGAATTTTATGAGCATTTTTAGGAGATTGAATCCAAAACCTGATTCATGCAGAAGTAAAGGAAGAAAGAAAAAACCTGAAGAAGTGAGGAAATAATTCTTAGCAGGAATTTTGCTGCAAAGTGGGAGTTAGAATGGAGGTGCTAGAGAGAAATATGAGGTTGATGGAGTGTTGTTTCTTTAGATAGATGATATATAGCATGTTTATATACTGATGAAACTGATCGAGTAGAGGAAGAAATGTTTCTGCTTAAGGAGAAAGCATAATTACTTGATGAATCTTCTTAATTGAGAGGTGATGAAATGGCCATGTTTTAGCTCCTGTGGCTGCACAAAGGAGAAGGTGACTCGAACTCAAATCTGACCAAGACTGCTTTCTCTCAGGCAGAGATCAGACATGTCCCCACCCTCCAACTTCCTT
This sequence comes from Tenrec ecaudatus, assembly GCF_050624435.1. Taxonomy (NCBI): domain Eukaryota; kingdom Metazoa; phylum Chordata; class Mammalia; order Afrosoricida; family Tenrecidae; genus Tenrec; species Tenrec ecaudatus. The sequence goes on along the minus strand of NC_134533.1, from coordinate 70,192,757 downwards.
TACTCTTTCTTGACACTAACCCATCCCTCATAGGATACTCTACTCCGCTGGGTCCCAGAACTTACCGACAAATACTTACAATGATGGGGACTGTTAGGGAAATTAACAGGTTGACCAAGTCAGAATCTTTTAGCTGTGCCAGCAAACTTCTCTCTGGTCCTCAGCCTCTCAACCGTGCTCAGACAAGTATGACAACGCTCCTTCAGTGCTGATAAATACCCAAATGACCACCCACTCTGCAAGCTGAAGGCACTCAACTCTCCCAGCTCATGACTCTGCCTCCTGGTCTTAACCCAGCCCCTTTGCTCTCACAGTCCTGATTCTATAGCCTCTGGTGCCCCTACTACCTTCAACACTTCACACAGAGAGTTCCCATAAGGTCTACTAATGATTTCTTTCTTTCTTGATGACCAGTGGATTCTCTGTACATACTTCTGAGATGACTCACTTATATTAAGTGGAATGGCAAAAGTGACCAATCCCCAAGTAAGAGTCCTCTACAATTTATCTCCATGCTCTCACCCAGTTACAAGGACCATGGATAGAAGAGCTATTGCAAGTAATACCACTTTACCACAGAAGTGGTGTCATTGTGAAGGGCGGACCTGAAGATCACTGATATCCATCTAATAGAGGAGATGGTAGTGCATAGGTACAAAGAAAGAGATTGGTGGGCGAGTAGTGTCTTATAGCAGCTTCCTTGTCAGCTAAAACTGTCAGAGGAACGAAGAAAGAAATGGGAAGTACTTGTCTAGAAGAGTAAGAGAGTAAATGGACTAGGGGAAGATAGAATGGTGGGCAGCAACACAGGGACTAGGGAAATGAGTGGTTCAAAACCAGTGCCAGGGAGGGAATGGGAGGACTGGTAGGGAGTGACCAAGGGCAAGGTAACTAAGAGGAATTACTGAAACCAGAATGAAGGCTGAACATGGTAGTGGGACGGGAGGAAATCGTAAGGAAATAGAGGAAAGGACTAGGAAGAAAAGGGCATACATAGAAGCCTAAATACAAACATGTACATACGTAAATACATTTATGATTATGGGGGAAATAGACCTAGGTGCATATATTTATAGGTTCAGTAATAGGGTAGCAGGTAGACATTGGGCCTCCTCGCACACATTCCCTCAATACAATAGCACCTTGATCAGGTAAACGGTCATTCCATGATACCCACCTTCCCAACATGATCACTGAAGACAGACGTGTGCATAAGCAAATGTGGTGAAGAAAGCTGATGGTGTCCGGCTATCAAAAAGATATAGTGTCTGGGGTCTTAAAGACTTAAAGGCAAACAAGCGGCCATCTAGCTCCGAAGCAACAAATCCCACAGAGAAGAAGCACACAGCCTAAGTGAATACAATGTGTTGAACGGACCAGATAGCAGACACCAAAGAACAAAAACCATTATTGTGTGATCACCTTCCTCACATAAACACTGAAGATGAATGTGTGCATAAGTAAGTGTGGTGAAGAAAGCTGATGGTGCCCGGCTGTTGAGAGATAGTCTGGGGACTTAAAGGCTTGAAAGTAAACAAGCGGCCATCTAGCCCAGAAGCAACAAAGCCCACATGGAAGCAGCACACCAACATGTGTGATCATGAAGGGCTGAATGGACCAGGTTTCAAGCACCAAAAGCAGGGGGAAAAATCATATCACCATGAATGAGGGGAGTACATGATGGGGACCCAATGCCCATCTGTAGACAGCTGGACATCCCTTGCAGAGGGGTAGTGGGGAGGAGATGAGCCACTCAGGGTGCAGTGTAGCAACAATGAAACTCACAGCCTTTCTCTAGTTCTTGAACACTCCCTGTTCCCCTCCCCCACCCCCCCTATTATCATGATCCCAATTCTACCTTGAGGACCTGGTTAGACCAGAGGATGCACAGCGGTGCAGTAGGGTTCTGGAAACAGGGAATCTAGGACAGATGAACCACTCAGGACAGGGAATCTAGGATGGATGAACCCCTCAGGACTAGTGGTGAGAGTGGCGACACTGGGAGGGAAGGGGGTGTAGAAAGGGGGGACCAATCTCGGGGATCTACATGTAACCTCTCTGGGGGATGGGCAACAGGAAAGTGGGTGAGGGGAGATGCCAGGCAGTGTAAGATAAGATAAAATAATAATTTATAAATTATTAAGGGTTCATGAGGGAAGGGGGAGCAGGGATGGAGGGGGAGGGAAAAAAGGAAAATGAGCTGATTCCAGGAACCCAAGTAAAAGGCAAATTTTGAGAATGATGAGGTCAACAAATGTATAAGGATGCTTTACTCAATTGATGTATGTATGGATTGTAATAAGAGTTGTATGAGCCCCAATAAAATGGTTTATTAAAAATAAAAGAATGGTGGGCAGCAGTTGACAATACTCAGATTTATTTTTCATGAATTTTTTTCTCAATTTAAAAGGAGTCCAGACAGCATACATTTTTGTCCCAGTCATGTTCTGCCGTATGGACTTTGACTTGGTGTTAACATAGTTTTTAATTTAGCCAAGGTTAGAAAGGACATGTAGAGTATGATGGAAAGAGGGCAAGTGTAATAGTGTGTTTGTAAGGGAGCAATTATAGTGAGGGGCAAAAACTTTAGGCTAGTTGAGGAGCTAAGGGAGATGCTACGAGGAGCAAGAGACAGTAGAAAAGAGCATCAGAAGGATTGTGGGTTTGGATAATGTTGGATAATTGTTGGAATCAGGGACCTAAGGAGAGTAGTAGAATATTAGGTGTTGATCAGAGGTTGGATGATTGAAAGTGGTACTAGTGTCGGGCAGGGTGGAAGTGGGGTGGGGGTTGTATTTGTAAAAGCAAAATCTAGGTTATTTCCTATTAATGTCCCTAAACATTTCAATACCTCCGAGCTATACTTTTCTCCTCTATAAAATGCAAATAATGTTTACCTCAGAAAGTTGTAGCAAGGATTAGATTATAAGTGTGGACTGCTCAGCATGTTGTTGTGAGGTGCTGTCAAGTGGTTCAGACCCATAGTGACCCTGTGCACAACAGAATGAAACCTGCCCCATCCTAGGCCTGAGTCCATTGGTGAAGCCACTCATCAAGGTATCAATCCGTCTCATCAAGGGCCTTCTTTTTCGCTGCTCTTCCACTTTACCAAGCATAATGTCCTCCAGGGACTGATCTCTCCTGACACCATGTCTGAAGTACATAAGATGAAGTCTCACCATCCTTGCCTCTAAGGAGCACTCTGGCTGTACTTCTTCCAAGACAGATTTGATTGTCCTTTTGTCAGTTCATGGCACTTTCAATATTTCTTGCCAGCACCACAATTCAAACATATTGCATAGCATATCAATAGATCTTTAAAAGAATTTCCTTCCTTCCTTCCTTGTATAATCTTGTGCCTCATTTCCTGTCTGGAAAAGAATAGCAAACACCCATTTGGTGCCTTGATGCCTTTGCTTATACTCAAAATTACTTTATGTGAAATCTGGTGGGAAAAAAGCACTGTTCAAATCCCCCCCTCCCCCCAATCAGAATAAAAATATCACTTGCCTTGGAACTAACACTGTTATGTAAACCAGAAGTATTGTCAGCTGCTATGGATCAGCCCCAATGTCATAGGAATGACGTGCCAACAGAACAAAATGCTCTCTGGTCTCACACCAGTCCCATGATCTGTTCAGGACAGACCTCTCTCCTAGTTTATCTTAGTCTGGAAGCTTCACCAAACCTGTTTAACAGCAAAGCAACATGCCAACCTCCGCTGACAGGTGGGTAGTAGCTGTGCGTGTGGCCTACTAGCCACCCCATTGCCCAAAAAGAAGTATTTTCTACTATATTTATTCTACCTTACTTGTTGAAAATGAAGACTTGAAGCACTTACTCATGAAAATTAGAGACAACTAACTATGTATTGCAATTTATTGTTAAAAAACAAAATAAAATCCTCACAATTGGACCAATAAGTAAATATCATCAAGGGTTTAATTTTGTATCCATCCATAGTCCACATTAGGCAAATATATGCATTACCTCTTAAGAGTATTGAAGAGCAGTGACGTCACTTTGGGGACTAACGTGTGCTTGACCCAAACCATTGTATTTTTAGTCACCCCTTATCTGTGTGAAATTTGGATAGTAAATAAGGAAAACCAGTGAAGAATTGATGCATTTAAATTACAATGTGGCAGGAATATTGAAAGTACCATGGACTGCCAGAAGAATAAGCAAATCTGTGTTGGAAGATGTTCAGCCAGAATATTATTAGCCCTTTGCAAAGGACATCATGCTTGGTAAAGTATTGGGTCAACAAAAAGAGGAAGACGCTCAATGAGATGGATTTATGTAGTGGCTGCTACAATGGGATCATAGATGACGATTGTGAGGCTGGCCTAGGATGATCTGGTGGATGTGAAAGGCAGACCTTGTGGTTTTCAGCCCAAGGTGCAATTTACTATAGCACTCAAGCTCCTTAAACAATTAGAGGACCATGCAAACATCAGTCTCCACAACTATAAGGCCAGAAGAAATAGATGGTTTCTGACTACCACGGCCACCTGCTCTGAAAAGGATTACATAAGAAGGTTCTGGATAGAGTGAGAAATATGTGGAACAGAACTCAAAATCATTTTAAAGCAATAGCATTATTGATTGGCCAGAGACAGGTGGGAACCCTAACTGAACTCACCTCTGTGTTAGAATAATCAACTATTCGAGATCAAAAGGGAAGCATTTACCCAAGGTGGAGGGTTAGAAATATAGGAGGAATGAAAACCAGGAACACTGGGAGAACATGGGATTGATGATCGTCCACTGAGGGGCCTGAAATGAATGTTTAAACAAAATATCCATAAATTGTTCAATGCAGAATTAATCTGCTCTCTAAACCTTCACCTAAACCACAATAAAAAGTTAAAAGTAGATTATGTATACAATCCTGTAATAACAATAATCTGTGAGTGGTGAGACAGGCAAGGCGAACAGGTTGAAGAAGGAGAATGGGACAAAATTATAATAAAACTGTTAAGTCCCTTAAAGGGAAAATACAGTAGCCACTTAAACATCAGAGGATCTTGATTTTGTGTGAGGTTAGCTTGGTAGTGATCATGAAAGACATCCCTAAAGGTGTAGAATGTCTGGTGGGGTTTGATCAAATTCAAGGTAGCCGAGTGAATGTACTGAGAGCCAAAATGAAGGTCAAACATGATGGGGCAGGAGTAAAGTAAAAAGAAATAGAGGAAAGAACTAGGAGGCAAAGACATTTATAGAGGTACAATTATAGGCATGCACATATGTAATTATATTAATATGATGGGGATATAGGTCTATATATTTAAATGTTAAGTATTAAGGTAGCAGACAGGCATTGGGTCTCTACTCAAGTACTCCCTCAACACAAGAACACTTTGTTCTACTAACCTGGCATTCTGTGATGCTCACCTTTCCGACATGATTGCTGAAGTCAAAATGGGTGCATAAGCAAATGTGAAGAAAGCTGATGGTGCCTGGGTATTAAAAGATATAGTGTCTGGGGTCTTAAAGGTTTAAAGGTAAATAAGCAGCCAAGGCTCTACATATAACCCCCTCCCTGGGGGATGGACAACAGGAAAATGGGTGAAGGAAGACGTTGGGTAGTATAAGACATGACCAAATAATAATACTTTTTAAATTATCAAGGATTTGTGAGGGAGGAGAAAAATGAGCTGATACCAAGGACTCAAGAAAAAGGAAATGTTTTGAGAATGCTGATGGCAACAGATGTACAAATGTGCTTGACACAGTGGATGTACATATGGATTGTGATAAGAGTTGTATGAGACCCCAATAAAATTATTTAAAAAAAGAAAATGATGGTGGCAACATATATACAAATGTGTTTGATGCAACTGATGTATGGATTGTTAAAAGGGCCCCCAATAAAATTATTTATTTAAAAAAAGACATCCCTAAGGCACTTAAAATTAAGATTTGAAGGGTGACCTGCAGTTATTTAGATGAAGGGGCAAAGGGTAAAAAGATACCACAATAAAGGAAAGAAAAGTCTGGATGAAGTCATAAACCTTCTGTTTCGCCCTATCTTTCTTCTCCTTATCATAATTGATGATGGTTCTTTCTCATTGTCACCATAAATGTTTTAAAAATAGTAAAATTATACATTATTTTTTATTTAATATATCTTTTTCTTGGGGCTTATACAACTCTTATCACAATCCATACATTAACTACAGAACATAGTATAAGCTATTATGTATTTGGAAAAAAAACTAATTATTTGGACTGTTTAAGAAGACATGTGATGAAGATCAAAACTTGTCATGCAACAAGAATCTTTGATAGCGTTGGTGGTTTGGTGTCAGGCTATTAACTTCAAAGTCAGTGGTTCAAGTCCACCAGCCACTCAGAGAGAGGAAGATGAGGCTGTTCACTCCCATAAAGATTTATAGCCTCAGAAACCCTCTGAGTCAAACAACTTTGATGGAAGTTGGTGGTTTGTTTTTCTGAAGGCTACTGAGGACATAAAATATCATCTTAAATCCATCAACACTTTTTATGCTGACAATTTTTTTCTGGGTATCATGTTGCCTCTTCCCCCACCCCCAAAAAAGAATAACACCTCTTCTCTGAAAAAATAAATGAATATTTCCATCTAAATGGATCCATAGGGTTTTTTTTATTGCATGAGCTAATGCATAGCCTCTTGGCAGAAAAACAAAATTTATCATTTATTTTCAGTTCTAACTAGGGTGGGAACTGAACTGATTATTCTTTGTCTTGCTTTTGTACAATTATCCATTGACCCAAGCTTGCATTTTGTGAAGCATTTGGTTCCATACATTGTCATCATGGAAAATGTTTGCGCCACCAAAAGGGAGCTCCCAGGAGGTGCTGAATATTGTAATCCATCACGTCATTTTAAAAGACAAAGTACCATCCATTGTTGTGATAAAGTTATGAAATATGTTTACTTGGTGCATACTAGAACTTGGACAGTGGATAAAGGAAATTGGTCAGAAAAAACAAGGATAAATAATTCTTTGACTCTACTCAGAGATTGCTGAGCATGTTTCTCAAGCAAAAGTGATGGGGTTTACTTGGAATGACTCCAAGCCTCCATGTTATACTGACTAAACATTATTACAGGTCTGGCCAGATGTCAAGTAACAATAGCAGAGATTGTTTTTGTTCGGCAAACTAGACTTCTCAAGCTCATAAGCAGTTGTTCATGATACTTTAAATTTTCTCCAGCCACGTCAGTTTCGGTGTACTTGAGCAACAATATACTTGGTCTAGATCTCAGTGCTGCTGTATTCTTGCACTAGGAAGAGTGATTCTCAATTTCTGACCCTGAGACAGTGAAGGCCTAGCAAGTCAGTTTTCAGGGGGGAAAGGATTCTGTTTATTAGTGTTCGCTTTCTCTAGCATTGTGATGAGTATATTCTTTTATTCCATTAATAAGAATATCGAATAAATCAAGTATCCTATGACCAAGCCATGGGGGTACAGAGTATGTGCTGTGTTTATACTTTGTATATGCTGAGAGTTGCATGTAAGCCATGGTGAACACACAGACAGTTATAAAGGGGCCATGCAGTGAGACAGATTAGCCAGCTTCTTTTCCTTGTCCCTGCCTAATGCTTTTCTGTCCCTCTTTGAATTTAGGAGCATGTATCCTGTTTGGAAATCTTTTCTCGAGGGAACAATGCAGGTAGCCCAGTCGCGGATCAATATCTGTGAAAACTATAAAAACTTCATTTCTGACCCTGCAAGGACAGTGAGAAGCTTAAAAGAACAGCAACTAAAGAGGGTATTGTTTCAATTTCTGTCCTTTCTTATATGCATTTTAATAATTCAGTGTGATGTTTATAAATTATTATGTACCACTTTATTTAAAACTTAGAACTTTCCAGTAATGGTCACAATGTTTCTGGTTAGTGGCATTTTACTAGGATTTTCTGATTTCAACATGTTCCCTTTAGCGACTATATCTTTTTATTCAATGTGAAAGGTGAGTGTAATTTGAATCTTTGGACATTCTGACTGCTCACTAAATATTGCTGAGAAGTATCACTTTTCAGCCTTAATTAAGTAAATAGACCTACATAGTAGTATTGTGTAGTGTATTACTATAGCTTAGTTTCAAATTGCCGTAGTTTGATTTTTTTATTTTTCATAATAATTAAAGGAATTTGCTACATTCTGAACAAGTATAGTCCCCTATAAAAGATATCAGTGTAATACTCAGAAATTTAATTGTGTAGGTTACAAATGAGTAAAAGCTTTCAAGTAGGTGTATTTTATTTGATTATACAGAAAATCAAAATCTATAGAAACATTTTTTTTTTACTTAATAGGGGTTTTATGGAGAAGCTTATTATTGAAATAGGTGATTGAGTTTTTTCCCTTTTGGAAATCGGGTTATAAAAATAGTTTATCATAATGCTTAATTGGTAAATAAAATTTTCTCATGAAGTATTAATATTTTAGAAATATTTAAAGTAATATTTAAGGAACGTATTTCAGAAGCTATCTAGTATTTTGAGTCTGACTGTCTTTTCGATCTTCTTGATTTGACAAAAACTAAAACTAACCCCAAAACCCCCAGTTTTTAATCTTTGTTTGCCAAAGATGATTTCCATTTTCTGAAATCAACATGTACATAAAAATATATATGTGCATAAGATTTAATGGAGCATTTAGTTAGTCGGTTTGAACATGTGTGGAAGGATGCATATGTATTAACTTTGCCAGATAATCTATGAAAAAATAGACATGGTGAATAAACTATGCAAATACGGGTGATTTCCTGAGTAAATATCAAAGTTTGTCATTATTTTGAATGATTTCCTAGCCTTCAGTGTAAATTTATACACTCATTTCTATGTCTGCTCAGTGCCGATAGCTCTTATAAAAGAGCTTAGCATTTATTACATCAAGTTTTTCATAACATAAATTTCTTCTTTAAATGTAAAATTTTGTCTGTCATAGAAAAAGCAAATTCCTTTTATAACAATATTGTTAATATGGAAAGGGGACCTGAAGTCCTCTCTTCCTTTGCGAATTAAGTCAGATGGTTTGTATTGTAAATGTTTGGTATTTTGCTGTGTGTAGAGCACATTCCTTTGCTTTGTGCAGAGCACATTCCTGCAAACAGCTCACTTGGGTGATGGAAAACATTTGGTTGTGAATTTATTGAATGCTAGGAAGCCAGGATCACAGGAGAGCTTTTCACTGTTGGTGCAGGAATTTTCTAATAATGTCTGATAAACAATTACTTAGAAATTTGTAAAGGAAAAAAGCCAAAACTTTCTGGGGAGATTTTTGTGAAGGTCTTTTCAAAGATTTGAAAGATCACAGTGTATCTGGCATTGTACATGTAGAAAGTAATTTGGTTAATTAACAACCCTTTTAGATGAAAATGAATGAAATAATCTCTCCATAAGATGTTTATTCACCCAGAAATAGGGAGAGATCAAATGTCTCAATCTTCTGGGGAGAGGGATGCAAGGAATGAGAGAGAGAGATAGAGAGAGAGAGAGCGAGAGAGAGAGTGCATGTCCATGCACAGGTACCTGTATACCAGCATTCACTTTTGTGTGGCTATTCTGAGACTATCCAGATGATTTTCAGTTCCCAGGGTACCCCTTAGCTAACTGTGCTCACTTTCCTCTGAAAACACTCAAATTAGCACCCCTTCTGGTATACATCAATCACCACAGGAGTCTGAGACTGGTTTTCAGAAGCAGTCATATTGATTACTTTCCTGAGATCACACTGCACTGTTTGGGTGAATACTTTAAATACCATATACTTAGCTCTTCTTTTAAGTATCTGCTCCCATTTTCCCATTAAGCACACTTAATATTTTTCAGACAGGTGTTGGTTCTTTTTGTCTGTGTAGCCTTAGAGTACATTGTTAGCTCTTCACATCTAGAAATGGGCTGTTATTGGGATGTTAAGCACTTCTCTAAATATCTCAGATTGTCATATCAGTTATTAATATATCATTTACTAATAAAAAGTTTTGTGATTAAGAATTAAGCAGAAATGAGATTTTTATTTCCTCCTGGGTAAAAACTTTCTTTTTTAGCATACCCATACAATGAAATACTATTCAGCCAGAGAAAGAAATGAAATACTGACACATTGTATCATGGATGCACCTTGAAAACATGCTAAGAGGAGGAAGTCAAACACTTCATGTATGCAAACACTGATAATTTCCTAAGTGAAAATACCAAAATTTGGCATAATTTTGTATGATTTCCTAGCTTTGGTATGAATTTATACACTCATTTCTGTGCTCAACTCTGATAACTCTTGAGGAAGAGCTTGGCATATATCTACCAAGGTTTTTCGTAGCTTTTTTAAAATCTGAATATAAAACTTTCTTCACCATAGAATAAACAACAGTGTATGATTCCATTTCCTTGACATGCCCAGTAGAGGCAAATCCATGGAGACAGAAGTAGATTAATAATTCCCAGGAGTTAGAGCAAGCGGAAAACTGGGAGTAACTGCTAATGATTAGAGGATTTCTTTTAGGGATGATGAAAATGTTCTGGAATTAGATCATGGTGATGGTTGTTCTGCCTTTTAAATGTACTAAATAGACTTCTAAGTATATTAAAGAGGACTGAATTATATGTACTCTTTGAAAACAATTGATGACATGTACATGTTACAGTATACTTCCAAAATTTTGTGGAAAATCTAATTAAACAATAATGGATTTTTTTGTGAAATTCATATGTCAATTAAAAAAACTTACCATTTTTAGATAAAAGGTGTCGATAGGACCTTAAAAACATGGCCCTCACAATACAGTCACATGTCTGCCCTGGGCCATATAGTAAATGGTATCATCACTTTTACCTGAATGACCTTGGATAAGTTGTTTAGCCTCTTTATTCTTTTCCCTCATTTTAAGAAGGGACTTCTACTAATAATACCTTTTTCATAGCGTTGTTTTGAACACTAAATATATTAATGTTTGAAATAATAGTACCTGTGCAGGGAGTGATTTTAGGTATAGCTAAGCCTTTGCATTCGCTTGACTGTCACAGGCCACATTGGCCTTGAGGTTTCCAGCGTCATCTAGCCTTAGTGGAGTTAGTGTGTGCACAGATCTCTGCAGTGTGGGGATAAGCCGCCCAGGAGTTGCTCTGTTTGGTTTTGAAAGTGACAGATCTAGGTAAGGGAATGAGATTTACACGTGCAGTCTCAGACAGACCCTGCAGGAGACTAAAACTTACTACACCCCCACGTATGGGCATGCCCACCCACAGTCATCCTGGTAGTTCAAGCAGTGACTTCTCTATCGAGGTATTTACAGCTCATTATAGTTTTTCCAAATCCTGATTCACTTTACTAATCCGAGTCAAAGCTATGTTGCCCAGTAAGATAGTTGACTTTGTATTCTTCTCAGGTTTCCTTGCAATATAAAGCTAGAGAATTATGCCCAAGTCCAAATTTCGTGCACACTGCAAAGTTGTTTTAAATGAGCCTTTTATTCACAGTTTTGACACTTGAGGTCTTTAGGTGCCGTTGAGTTGCTTCTGACTCATAGCCAAGCTGTGTCCAGAAGAATGAAACACTGACTGGCCCTGTGCCATCCTCACAGCTGCTGTGTTGGAGCTCATCGCTGGAGCCACTGTGTCAGTCCTTTTACTGCGGGTTCTCCTCTTTGCTAATAAGCATGCTGTCCTTCTCGAGGGACTGGTCTCTCCTGATGTCCGAAGTACGAGATGCAGTTTCATCATCCTCTCTTCTAAGGAGTATTCTGGCTGTACTTCCGACACAAATTTTTTCATTTCTTTTCTTTTGAGGAAATCAGTCCCTGGTATAGTTAATATTCTTTGCCAATATCATAATTCACATGCATCAGTTCTTCTCCTGTCTTATTCATTACCAGCTTTCCCATACACACGAGTCATTTAAGAAACCCTGGCTGCAGTCAGTTTTAGTTATCAAAGTGACATCTTTGCTCTTTAAATGGAGGCCCTTTTAAGCAGATTTGCCCAGTGTTTATTAGTGCTCTGTAAATGTGAAGTTATTCCGCTTTTACCTGCCCAGGTGGGACCTTTGTATATCTTCCACCTGTGACCCCTTCCTTAATGGTGTTGTATGTCTTCTATCTAAGTACCAGTGACATGTCATTAAGTTATTTTTGTATAGGCAGTGTTCTAACCGTGTTCTCCTCTTGTACTGCTCCGCTCTATACTGCTGAGCCTTGCTTCAGAGTTCCTCGCCGGGTCTCCTGCTTTGCTAAGCTTGTGTTGGCTTCCAACAAACACTACCAATGCCATTCCAGACACAGCAGATTTCTGCTGGTGCTTGCCCTAAGCTGACCTCAGGTTTGTGAAACTTAGTGAAGCCCCCTCATATGTACCATGTATTTTTAATAAAATTTGTACAGGGATTGGTTAGTAACTATGAGTTGTACCTAAGTTGGACATTCAGATGTAATCTAGTGACTACCTATGTGTGTCCAAGGAGTCAGGTTAGTGCTATTTTTAAGAAATAATTGTTTTGTTGTACCCAGCTTCCCTGTTCCTTTCTTTCTTCTTGGGCTTATCAAGTCAAATTGCTCAGGCTTGCTTATGCCTTTTCCTAAGAATTAATTCTTCAGTAATCATTGCAACATGGTTTTCCCAGACATAAAGGGACGAAGAAATTAAGAATTGCTTTATTCTTTATTACCATCATCTCTGGAACAGTAAGAACATTTGAAGAGTTTTTTGTTTTTAAACCTTCCCTTACTATTAATCAGCAGCAGCACTCAGGGTATTTCCCAAAGCATGATTGTTAGGCTAACTGTGGTACCATTCGGTTCATCAGTTGAGATGGCAGTATCTACCAGCTGTCCACTCTATTTTAATTTGCCATTTGAAGGATTCTGAAAGTACTGATTCTTCCCTTGGGTTTCCATTGTGTGGCCTTCCCTATGCTCTTTAGGATAAACTCATTTTCTATAAGCTTGAAAACTATTAATACTTGTATTTTGAATTTTACAGTGTGTGGACCAGTTGACAAAGATCCAAACTGAATTACAAGAAACAGTAAAAGATTTAGCTAAAGGCAAAAAGAAGTACTTTGAGACTGAACAGATGGCTCATGCTGTACGAGAGAAAGCTGACATCGAGGCCAAGTAGGCGAACTAATATTTTTAAAGTTATGCATAAATTATTGAACTGTATAATATGTACGTTATATGTCAAAAATTTTAATTATGCAAATAAATGTTACCTTTGCTAATACTTTGTTCTCTAATACAAGACATAGATTCATTCTTAGGTTATGTTGGCTTTGTTTGCTCTACAAATTTTACTTGCTTTTTACCACATTTTTAATATTGATTCATTTTACCTAACTTAAAATAGCAAAATTGGAATATTTGATTATTTGATTTTTCACATTAAATTTATAGCGTTGAAAGTTTTGCAAAAGTCTAGTTAGAACTGCTGAGGTGTGTGGAATATCATTTCCCTCCTGCTAGATTGAGATTTCGTGTAGTAGAAGAGAATGACCGTGATCCCAGGACGCCATTGATATGGGCATGCCAAGTGAGCTGGAATATTGTGTTTTAAGTGAATGTTTACCAGCAAATTAGGATTCCATTTAACAGTTTGGTTTTTTAAATCATTTTATTAGGGCTCATACAACTCTTATCACAATCCATACATACATCAATTGTGTAGAGCACATTTGTACATTCATTGCCCTCATCATTCTCAAAACATTTGCTCTCCAACCGTTTAACAGTTTTTATACAGCTTATTCCATATCACCATATACAGTTGTCACAATGCGGCAGTATTCTCATTATTTCTCTTCTGTTTGCTCTGTTTCTGTTGATCTAGCCTCCCTTCCTATCTTGATCTCTGGGCATTATTTTGGGATAAATGTTGACTATTTGGTTTCATATAATTTGTTTCCTAAAGGAGTACATTACATCAGTGGTAGCATTTTATAAGGCACTATGCCATTTGGCTAGAAGGTGACCTCCAGACATGCTTCTTTCCAAGTTCAAAGGGCAATAAGTAGTATGGGACTCCCCTAATCTTTTAACAGTTCAGTAAGACTTTTTTAGGCATTTGTTATGTGTGTTTTATCAGCTTATATGAAACTCATTTTCATTATGTGAGCATTTCAAAGCCTTTATTTTGAGAATAGAAACACTTGACAATTGATAACAGTAAAGATACTAAGCAGGCAATAAAGAATTTTGCATGGACAATTTGAAAGATAAAAAGTGATGAGAAAAAATGAGCCTACTTTATAGATCTGGACTGTAAAAGGATCCGTGAGAAGCTGAGGTTCATATTTAGTGGATTTACTGTTGCAAAGTCAAGGAGTCTGGACTCCTAATCGTAAAGTTAGAAAGGCTCTGAACACTTGCACAAATACATTCACATGTTTTTACACGCAAGACATTTTCACAACTCGATAAGCATCTTGCGAAACTCAAGTACTCTGAGCAAATTTATTTAGTACCAAGAATGGTAAATGAATTGCAAGGGCTTTTAAAAGTCCATGGAAAATGAAATGATAAAAAGGATAGATTTTTTTTCCATGAAATGTTTGAAGCCCCTCATACATATAAAGTACTTATTTAATATTTTTCTACTTTAGTTGTATCTTTGTTTCTTTTTTTTGCTTGTTTCATTTCTATGAGCATACAGATCTGTACTTAAATAGAGTCAATAAGGCCTGGTGTTTTTAGATTAGGAGAACTTGAATATCCAGTCATGATGGATTTTAGGAACATTTTTGTTTAATCTCAGGGATTCTAGAACAGGTTGAGTAGTTAAATGCTTGATTTAACCTAGTCCTACAGGGTGAAAATGAAGACAGTTGTAGGCTCTACCTGAAAAGCTTGGATTGGCGGCGAGGGTTTAATACTCAGCTGCTTGCCAGACGCTTGGTGGTTTGAACCCACTAGCTGTCTGTCTTGGAAGGTACCTATGAGTTGTAAGTAGATTCCATGACCATGGGTTTGGATTTTGGAATTCACAGCTGCCGGTTCTACCTTCCAACCCAGGGCACTGCTTTATAAAATTACCCAAATTCAAAGGGGACACAGCAAGTTGGATATTTTATATCAATGTGTGTATAACTTTATTAAAACATTAATTCAACAATAAAACATAAAATAGGTCTTTTGAAAATCTTGATTGCGTTTTGTATTCACTGCTGTGAGTACATGGATACATAGGGAAAACTTTGTTTAAACCCTAAAATTAGCCACAAGTACATTTAATATAACTTTATAATATATTTATTCACATTCAAAGAGTGTTTCAAGTTACTGAGCTAGTGAATTATATCTCTCAGTTTTAGTATGGAAACCCTGTCCCCCCTGAAAATTAGAAATTAATTTTGTCTAATAAGGAAAACTTTTAACACAAGAAATAACATTTGAAAAGAATCTTAAAGAATTGTTTTTCTAAATGAAGATGAGATCAGGAAAGGAAGTTGAGAAGTAGACTACATAAAGTTGTAATAGATGATAGAATATAAAATGGGATGTATCCATTGGGAGAGGCGCCGTTAAAGGACACGATACGGTTTGAAAGAGAGAATGAGTTCCATTCTAAATATGTGGATTCTGAAGAGCCTGTGGTGCATGGTGTGAACATGTTCGCCCTAGGGTCGATTATTTGGCTCAGGGCAAGAATTGAACCAGAGGATCTTGCTTTGTTGGTCACTTGTCTATCAGATGACAGTTGTCAGAATGAACTAATACAGAGATAATGAGTTGAGAAGTTAGCACATAGAATGATAAGAAATATTAATATTAGGGGATAGATAGGGAAAGAATACTCAGTATAGTTCACTTATGTATGTCTTGTTTTTCTAGATAGTTCTCTTTAAAGAGTAACTGCTTATTTTATCAGCAGTAACTCACCTTACTATTACATAGGAGTAGATGAGGATTAGCAAATGAAACAGAAACCAGAAACTTAAGGCATTATTTTGGAAAATCCAGGTGCAATGCTGACTATTTGGAATATGACTGTAGGAACAGGAGCATTGAGTACCACGCTGCCTTACCCCGAAGGTTGTTTGAGTCAGTTCTGAGTCATAGCAACCCTCTGTACCGCAGATAGAAACTTTACCTAGACTTGCACCAGTGTGTCAGTGCATCTTGTTGCAGGTCTGGCTCTCACTCTTTTTTTGTTGATCAAAGTGGATGTCAGAGGAGAATCTGAAACTTTTGCCCTTAATCATAGAGTCGCTATAGCAAATAGAAGAAAGAATGAAGTCAAGGACGGAATAAAAAATTTCAAAGGGAAGCTCAAGAAGACAAAGCCAAATATGAAAACAAAATGTGCAAGGATCTAGAATTAGAAAAACCAAAGGGAAGATCATGCTCAGCATTTCTGAAATTGAAAGAACTCAAGAAAAAATTCAAGCCTTGAGGTTCAATTTAGAAAGATTCTATAGGCAAACATTGAATGATGTAGGACTCATCAGATGGAAATACTGCACCAAAAAGAGCTTCTTGACATTCCGCCGTTTCAGGAGGTAGCCAAAAACAAGGCTCCAGGAATTGATGGAATACTCTTTGAAATGTTTCAGAAAGCTGAAGAAGCACTGGAAGTACTTGTTTATCTATGCCAGGTATTTTGGAGGTCTGCTACCTGGCCTATTGACTAAAAGAGATCCATATTGTGCCCATTCTTTTTGATGGCCAGATGGTAGGAAAGAGACTCCAGTATAGTTCATTATTTGTACATGTCTTATTTTTTCTAGATTATCATCTTTGAGGATTAACTATCTTATTTGATAGCTTAACACTGTACAAGAAGTAAGAGGGGGACTTCAAAAAGGTTATGGGACAAAATGAATTGTAAGATAATGGATTTTAGACTTGTGCTTAATCCTAGCACCAATCTAAGAACAATTAGTTCCTATGACATGGCCCTGCTCGATACTTACCCTTGTGAAGGAAAAACAGATGTGGGTGCTGTCGCAAAGTGTCAAGAAATTAGATGGTGTCTGGCTATCAGACAGCGTGGGGGCTCATAAAGGCTTGTTTCCAAACAATCAGTCAGCCATCTAAGTGAAATGTCAGCTAAGTTCACATGGAAGAAGCACACCAACATCTGTGACCCAAGAATTTTAAATTATGAAATCCAAATCGGAAGGAGAGAATAGTATCAGCTTAAATCAATGGTTCTCAGTCTTCCGAATGCCACGACCCTTTAATACAGTTCCTCATGTTGTGGTGACCCCCCAACCATAAAATTATTTTTGCTACTTCATCACTGTAATTTTGCTACTGTTATGAATTGGGTGACCCCTGTGAAAAGGTCGTTTGACACCCCCCCCCAAGGGGTCATGACCCACAGGTTGAGAGCTGCTGACTTACATTGGGAGATTCTGGTAAGCAGAACCCATTGAATGATGGTGGAAGCCCAGAATACATTTACAAGATCTAACCATAATTGAGGGATTGAAATAAACTGGTTACTAAACAGAGTTTTGGAGAGATGACTGAAGTTGATTAATTGATAAACTTGGCTTGAATGGTTAAAACTTTATCAATTGCTCTGTCCTCTGGTAGATTTTGAGCGTGATCTGTTTGTTAATGTTTTCTGTTTTAATTTTTTCTTTCATATTGGGATTTATCTCTCATGTATTTTGTCATTGTGGGTAGCCTTTGTGAGTCTTTGATATGTGTTTTTCTGTTTATGAAACTGAGGATTGATGAACCTTTAGAGACAACAGTGAGAATAAGCTTTCTTGGGGAGTACAAATAGAGGAGATCGGGGGCTTACTGGGAGCTGATCTCAGAGAGTACAAGAAGGAAGAAAATGTTTTCAAACTGATTGTAGTAGCAATTGTCCAGTCCTGCTTGATGTGAGTGGACAGTGGAATGATATGATGTCTGGATTAGCTCTTAATAAAATGTTTTGTATAAAAAATGGAATGGAATATAATGGAATTTTTCCATAAAAATTTTTAAGTACCCTTTTAGATGAGGATTAACAAATGAAACAGAAGCCTGAAAGTTGAGACCTTATTTTGGAAAAGTCGGGAGCAACCCAACCTAGCTGATAAATGACTGTAGGAGAAGGAAAATTGGGAGTACCACAGTCTGATATACCTGAATAAACCACACTCACTGCCATCACGTTGAAATTGATTCACGGTGACCTGAGTAGAATTGCCCTGTGAATTTCTGAGACTAACTCTTCACGGGAGTAGAGAGCCCCTCTCTCCCATCTGAATAGACTCACAAATCTTGGTGTTGTGACCTCTGCTTTTCTAGATTAAAAGGCATAGGTACCTGCCAAATAAAAACAAATGGAAAAAAAGATGAAATATTAATGTGACAAGGTAGATAAGAAGCATATCTTCCATCTCCAAACTCACTCCGACTGAGTCAATTCCAACGCATAGTGACCCCAGAGGACAGAGTAGAACCACCCCATGGTTTCTGAGGCTATACATCATTACAAAGCAGTTGATGGGTTCAAAAGGCTTAGACCCTGCTTTTTCTTGTTTGCTTGTTGTTTTTTCCCCTAGCAAAGAAGTAATTGAGATGCACAGGTAGTTTCTACCTTGCTGGAAAAATGAGAGGCCACTTTTGCTATCCTCTGTGCGTTGGGTCAGTGGAGATTGGCTGCTCAGTCTTCAGCTCCCAAGTGGTCTGCTACTTTACTCCATATTGTGGCTCAGCTGCCAGCACTGGATTCTCCCATGGCAGTCACTATGACATTGCGGTCAAGACAAACACGCTCGCCTCAAAACACATGGGCCGAAGGAGTCTGCATTGTCCCTCAGCGTTTGGCTGTTGACTTTTTCTTATTATGGTTTCTACATGTTTGAGTAAAACCAGCATCTTTTTCCCATTGGTTGTTGGGTGAGGGTTTCCCTGATTGAAAGAGATTGAGGTAGGTAGATAAAGGGCACTAGCCTGAGAGAAGATTAAATGAAGAAAACAAAATCATATAGGACAGAGTCCAAAGACTGTCATTATGTGTTTAAACCCTAAGAAAAAGGGGAAGCTGAAACAAGAAAAACATAACAGAGAAATGTTTTTTTTAAGAACTGGTGCAGTAGTTAAAGTACTTGGCTGAGAGCCAAAAAGTTGGTGGTTTGAACCCACCCAGCAGCTCCACAGGAGAAACTGGCAATCAGCTCTCCTGCAGATTATAGCCTTGGAAAACCTATTGGGCAGTTCTCTCTCCAGTATGTTTGTTTGAGTCAGAACCAGTTTTACTACACATAGTAAATTTGGCCAATTCCACTCTTTAAAAAAAATCATTTTATTGGGGGCTCGTACAGCTCTTATCACAATCCATATATCCACTGTGCCAGGCACATCTGTACATACTTTGCCATCATCATTTTCAAATCATTTTCTTTCTACTTGAGTCCTTAGTATCAGCTCCTCATCGTTTTCCTCTCTCCCCCGCCCTCCCTCCCTCCCTCATGGACCCTTGATAATGTATAAATGTTTTTCATGTCTTACACCATTCGCTGTCTCCCTGGGAGGGGGTTCTATATCGATCATTGTGATTGGCTCCCTCTTACCCTCCTAGTATTGCTACTCTCATTATTGTCCCTGAGGGGGTTTATCTGTCCTGAATTCCCCGTGCTGTGAGCTCTTATCTGTAGGGTCATGATAGTGGTGGTGTGGGGCGGGCAGGGGGAGGAGATGGCAATTAAAGAACTAGAGGAAAGTTGTGTGTTTCATCGGTGCTGTTACTGCACCCTGACTGGCTAGTCTCTTCCTTGTGGCTCTTCTGACAGGAGATGTTTAATTGACTACAGATGGGCTTTGGATCTCCACTCTGCCCTCCCGCTTATGCACATCAGTATGATTTTTTTGTTTGGTATTGAGTCTTTGATGTCTGATCCCATTGACACCTCATGATCACACAGCCTGGTGTGCTTTTTCCATGTGGGCTTTTTTGCTTCTTCGCTAGATGGCATCTTGTTTACCTTCAAGCCTTTAAGACCCCAGTTGCTACATCTTTTGGTAGCCGGGCATCATCAGCTTTCGTCACCACATTTGCTTATGCACCCATTTGTCTTCAGTGATCTGAAGGTATCACAGAGTGCTGGGTTAGTGTTCTTGTGTTGAGGAAGTACTTGAGTGGAGGCCCAATCTATTCCCCTATCATTATATAGAAATCAATTTACATATATACTTGCCTGTATTTAGACCTCTACAAATGTCATTTGCCTCCTAGTTCTTTCCTCTATTCCATTTTACTTTACTCTAGTCCCACTGTCATGTTCAGCTTCATTCAGGTTTCGTTATTCTTCTAGGCTACATTGCCCTTGATCAAGCCTACCACCCCCCCCCCCAGACATCCTGTGCCCTCCGTATCATTGATTTTAAATCACACGTTCTCTTGTCCCTGGGTTTGTTGGCTCTCCCTTCCTTTCCCCACCTCCCCTCTCCCATGTTGCCCCGGTCCTGTTCTTTTCTCCTCTGGATTGTTTCCCCCCACGATCTTGTCTAGATAGACCTGCAGAAGCAGTAATAGGCGCAAAGACAAAGCGAAGCGAAACGTGACAACAAAAGGAAAAAAAAAAACAGTAAAAAAGAAAAGCCTATAAATAGTTCCAGGACTGTCTGTTGACCTTTTAAAGTGTCTCCCAATCGAGTCTGATGGGGTGCCATACCCTGGCCCAAAAGTCTGTCTTTGGTATTCCACAAGGACTTAGTTGTTTTGCTTCCCCTGCTGCTCCACTGCACACCATTAGTGTTTCACCCCAGTGTGGTGGGGTCAGATCGAGCACATCTCCCGCACCATGTCACCAGTGCTGTCCCTCATAGCGCTATGGGTCAGTGAGGGACGTCGTGCCTGATAGTGGGGCCAACCCTATGGTCCTCTCTGTGCATTGGCTGCTCTGAGCTGGGATATTGTCTGAAGGGCTTGGTGGGCCTGGATATGTCCCATTCTCTCTCCTTCCCTCTTCCTTTGTCCCCGATCAGAAGTGCTCCACTTTCTGAGCTGCAGCTTCAGTGCTGTCCTCTAAAGTGCATTCCTCTGGGGTGGGGGTGGGGTAGGGGTAAGAATGTCCACTTAGTTGGGATTAGAGGCTGGCT